>NW_006399800.1:15509342-15574825 GCF_000299155.1 Elephantulus edwardii | reverse complement strand
ATGAGTTCCTTGTTTTTCAATGCAGCATAGTATTCCATTGTGTGAATATACCACATCTTCTCTATCCATTCATTTGTTGATGGGCACCTGGGTTGTTTCCAACTCCTTGCTATTGTGAACAGAGCTGCAATAAACATGGGTGTGCACATATCTGTTGGATGTCAGTTATGTTCGCTTTGGGGTATATACCCAGTAGTGGAATTGCTGGGTCAAATGGTATCTCTATTTGCAACTTTTTGAGAAAGCGCCACACTGCCTTCCACAGGGGTTGCACCATTTTACATTCCCACCAACAGTGAATAAGGCTTCCAGTTTCTTCACAACCTCACCAGCATTTGTTGCTTGCTTTTCTGCTAAATTTTGCTATTCTGACTGGGGTGAGATGATATCTCGTAGTTGTTTTGCACTTCACCATTTTTGCCTCCAAGAAACCTTCTTGCTGCACTATTTCCAAGATAAATCTGTTTTTACTTTGGTGGTGGTGATGGTTAAGTGCTTTCAAGTTGAGTATAACTCATAGCAACCCTGAGAACAAAAGATCTAAGCCCTGTTCTATCCTGTGTCATTCTTAACAATTCCTGACACACTAGAGCCCATTGAGGAAGTCACTACATCAGTCCACCTGGCCAAGAGTCTTCCTTTTCTTTGCCGACTCTCCACCCTTTCTAGCATCATGTCCTTCTCCAAAGGATAGCCCCTCCTAGCAACATGCCCAAAGTTTGTGAGGTAAAGCCTCATTATTCTTGCCTCCAAAGAGCATTCCAGCTCTGCTTTCTCCAAGACATACATGTTTCTTCTTTTGGCTGTTCATGGGATATTCAGTGCTCTTCTTTAACACCGTAGCTCAACAGCATTAATTCTTCTTCCATCATCCTTATTCACTGTCCATTTCTCAAGAGTATAGCAAGTGATTGTAAAGACTATGGCCTGAACCAGATCTACCTTAGTTCTCAAACTGATATCATTACTCCTCGATTATTTGGAGAAGTCACTAACTGCAGATTTTCCAGTATAATGTGTCTTTTTATTTCCTGACTTCTGGTACTGAGGGTGTTAGCTGTGGATCCAAGCAAGATGAACTTGTTGATAGTTTCAGTCTCTTCTCCATCCATCATGAGAGTCTTTGTTTTCTTGATATTGAGATGCCAAAGGCTTCAATCCTTGATCTTCTGCAACAAGTGCTTCAAGTCCTCCTCACTTTCATCAAACAAGGTTGTGCCATCTACATCTACTTTGATAGTCCACGGGATAGTCAGTACTCTTTGGCAGCACCATCACAACACAAAGGCATCAGTTCTTCCTCTGTCATCATTCATTGCCCAGCTCTCTGATGCACAGTAGGTGATTGAGAAGATATGGCCTGAGTCAGAAAAACCTTAGTCTTCAAACCGACACTATTGCCCTTCAGCATTTGAAAGAGGTTCTGAACAGCAGATTTGTCCAATGCAGAATGTCACCTGATTTCCTAAATGCTGGTATCAAGTGATTGAAGCAAGATTAAATCATTGACAGTTTCAGTTCTTTCTGCATCTAACATAAAGTTGATCATTGGTCCTGTGGTGAAAACCTTTGTTTTCGTGGTGTTAAAATGTAATCCATACTTAAGACTGCAATTCCAAGGAGAGTGCGTTTTTTTCTCCCTTACATACTTCAGGCATGGAGGAACCAGTGGTTAGAAAAAGACAGCATACTGGGAAAGGTGGAAGGTCTGAGAATGAGCAGAAGACTTTCAGTAAGGTAGATTGACTCTGTGATGTAACGGTGCCTTGGAGCATGGCAGAGTTCATGAAGGTTGCCAGGTTACTATGAGTAGTAATCAACTTAATGGCATATAACAACAACAGTATTCACAAGGTTTTCACTGGGCCTTTTTTTTTTTAGAAATGTGTTACCAATTCTTTATTACCAATCCATTTAGATTTAGTCTGGAAGTTCTGCTGAAAACTGTCCACCATGGGTGAGTCACTGGTATTTGAAATACTGGTGTTATAGCTTCCAGCATCACTGCAATGTGCAAGCCCCTACAGGAGGGGACACTGACAGACGAGCTGTGGTTTCTTACTTTAATTGTAGGCTTATTCAATTAAAGATTTTGAGAGAGTGAGGTTTTTGTTATACCATCTGTCATTTCTCAAAAAAGGGAAAAAAATGTAAGGAAATTTCTGGGTCTCATTCTTAAAGCCTTTACCCCAGGCTGTTAAAACAGAGGGCTCGCCTATAAGTGATTCACACAAGAAGAATCACAGATGCTGTGTATTTCAGCAAACTGTCTTTATTTCCTGGGAAATGTGCCCAGTCTAGAACGAAACTTGAGGCCAGAAAATTAAAGTCTGTGGTCCAGATCCATGAAATCAATGTCGGATGCTCTCAGATTTTCCACAAAGAGTTCAGCATTGAAAAGTTTCAATCTCTTATTGCTAGGAAAATGATATTTTTTAAAAAAAATCAATGCAGCCATGTTAATTGTTACTGGGTGCCATCTGGTCAACTCTGAATCACAGTGACCCTTCGATGGAACTCTCACCCAGTCCTACTCCAACATTGCAATCTTTACTGTCTGTAAGCATCTTGGTGTAGTCACTGTATCAATCCATGAAAAGTCTTCCTCTCTTTTGCTGACTTTCCTCCTTTCCAAGCTTGATATCCTTTTCCAAGGATTGACCTCTCATGTTAATGACACAAAGTCTTACCCTTCTTGTCTCTAATGAGCAGTCTGGCTGCACTTCATCCAAGAGAAATTTGTTTGTGCTTTTGGCAGTCGGTGTTCTTCACCAGGACCACAAGTCAAAGGCATAAATTCTTCTTCAGTCTGTGGCCATGGCACCTAATAAATAAACTGGATGTAACTGTCTAGTCTTATGTAACAAAGTGTCTGAATTGGTTTAGATATTTAAGGCTTAATGCCTCTGAATGATTCAAACCCACCCACACCAATAACAGAAGAGAAATACAAGTTGTTACAGTAGGGAGGGGGACCCCAATATGGTAAGGGTTAGAGAAAAGAATATTTCTGTCTAGTACCAATTTTCTTATTTTTCAATAATCTTATCTAATCAAAGTATATATATTCATATTTTTACCCTACTTTTATTTCCAGCATCCAGACACTGCTAAGAATTTTTTTTCTCAGTGTTTGCCAGAGCCTCATTATTTTCTGAGACCGCTCTATTGGCATAACTTGGATGAAATATTAATACATAAAAATGTGTGCTAATAAGCCCCTTAGTGTAATCCTATTTGACTAGTATACAGACATTTGCAATGGCAAATATGTGTTGTGCTTCTGTGTAAACTAGAATGGAGGCTGATTATTTTGGCACCCTGCATGTGCAGAGATCTCTATTTGATCCATATATACACAGTAAATAGACTGCAATTGCCTCATTCTGGGAAAACTAATGCCTAAATGTTGTTGTTGTTGTTATGTGTCTTCAAGTTGCCTGTGATTCGTAGTGACCCTTTGTACAACAGCTCTGAATCCCGCCCTGTCCTGAGCCAGACTCTAATACACCTACCCTCTTTCCCACTGTATCAGTCTATCTCATCTGGGGTCTTCATCTCCTGTGCTGTCCCCTCTACCCTTCCAAACACGATGTCCTTCTCCAAGGACTGGCCCTTCCTAGCCAGGTGCACAAAATAGGTGAGACAGAGCTTCAAACTCCTAGCCTCCAAAGAAAAACTTGGTTTCACCCTCTCCAAGACAAACTTATTTGTTTTCTTTGTGGCCCATGGTATATTTAAGACTCTTATACAGCACTACAATCAACGGCATTGATTCTTATTCTGTCTCCCTTATTCATTGTCCAGCTCTCTGATGCCTAGCAATTAATTGTGAAGACTATGAAAGACAATCTCTGCAGTAATAAGACTGAATAAATCAAGAAATGTGTTGAAGCTATTTCAGTTAATTTCAGTGTCTTAATCTGTCAATGCCACTTGTGTGTTTGAGTTCATTGCATTGTGTTTGGGTTTTTGTTTTTTTAATTTCATTTTATTAATTTTAATGAGCGTTTACAGAGATTTTGGATTTCCATTCATTCAGTGTTGCATTTTTCTCCCTGCCCACCCTTCACCCCCAGTTTTCTCTTCTCTTTAAAAAGTAGAAGAAATATTCTTTCATTGGTATGCAATCCCCCCCCCCGCCCCTGCCAAGTACACTCCACTCTGCAGCCTTCATTCTGGACTCTTGTTATGACCATAATACCCAATCTTATATTGCTCTTAAGCTGTTCTCTCCCTCATCTGTCTCAATGCAGTGTACATAATTTATCCACTTTTTCCTCAGTCTCACCCCAACCCTGATGTCAGTCCTATTCTACAACAGTGGTGCTATGCAGTATTTTTCCTTTTATGATTGAGATATTTCACTCAGCATAATGTCCGCCAGGGACACCCATTTTGAATAATATTGTGTTTGTTAGTAAACGGCTATTGTTTCACTTCTTGGAAAAGTAAATAGTGAAAGAGATAAAGACTCTCATTAAGATAGATAGACACAATGCCTGCAGCAGTGTATGACAGAGATCATGAACGGCACAGGATTAGGCAATGTTTTGATCTGTTGTATATAGGGTCATTGTGAGTTAGAGCTGATTCTTTGGCACCTAATAACAACTACATTGTATGCATAGACAAAATGCTGAACAATCAACTTAAAAACTGAAAGTTCAAACCCAGACAGATAAGCCTTGGAAAGAAAGCTTGTACACCAGTTTACAAAATGTATGGCCACATGGGGGGACTATGACTGTGAAACAGAATTGATTTAAAGACACCAACAACATTGTTTCATCAGAGAGAGAAGATAGTCTGACAAGGTTTGTCAAGGGAAATCTCATTTACTTGAATAATCATTGAGACTATGCTACTGTTAGATGCCATACAGTTCTCTCCAGCCATAAGTGATCACCAAAAAGAAACCTTACGCTGTAGATTTCTTAAAGTTTTATCAAACTAAACCAAAGCCCATTGCAGTCAAGCCAGTTCCAACTCATAGCTACCGTATAGGACAGAGTATGACTGTTCCATTGGGTTTCCAAGGTTTCTTTATGGATATTGCCGTATATTTTCCCTGTGGTGGGTTTTGACTGCCAACATTTCTCTAAGCAACCAAGCACTTAACCAGTACACCACCACAGCTTCTTAAAACCAGGTGTTTAGTCAGTATACTATCAATGCTCAGAGGGGCCTAAAAAAGGGGGTAAGTAATAGTTTTATATTTTGTCAAGTTTAATAGGGTAAATGCATATGTTTTAAGAAAGTAGGATAGCAAGGAGTTGGAAACAAACTAAGTGCCCATCAACAAAACGAGTGGATAAAGAATCTGTGCTATATTCACACAATGGAATACTGCATTGAAAAACAAGGAACTCATGCAATATTATTCAATGGGTGACCCTCAAGGACATTATGCTGAGTGAAATATCTCAGTCACAAAAGGACAAACACTGCATAGTGCCACTGTTATAGAATGAATGGGGCTGACATCAGGGTTGGGGTAAGAATGAGAAAAACTGGGTAATTACGTATACTGCATTGAAATGAATGAGGGAGAGAACAGTTCAAAAGAAATATATTATGTGAGGTGTTATGATTATCATAAGAGTCCGGAATGAAGGTTGCAGAGGGGAGCAGTATACTCAGGGCGGCAGGGGGTGGGGGTTACAGAGGGATTGTATACCAATGAAGGAATTTTTCTTTTACTTTTCAAAGAGAAGAGCAAACTGGCAGGGGGGAGGGGTGGCTGGGAGAAAAGTGCAACAATGAATGAATGGAAATCCAAAATCTCTGTAAATGTTCATTAAAATTAATTTTAAAAAAAGAAAGCTGGATAATCTACTTTCTTCCCCAGAATGACACATAGATATGTGTGTGTGTGCGCATATACATATCCAGCACGTATTTTCAAGTGTCCAGGAACTGAAAAGAGACATTGGGTAACACAAATGGTTAAGCATACAGTATTTGCAAAAAGATGTGTAACGCCTCTGATAGTATAATCAATAGAGAGTTATACTGCTAACCAACCCAAAGATAGGCATCTTTGGAGGTTCAAATCCATCAGTATCTTCAATGGAGAAAGCTGGACTGTCTCCTTTCATGTGATTTACAGCCATTGGTGGGTCAGCTATGAGTCAACTCTGAATTGTTGTCATTAAGGTTTTGTGTATTTTCCAAAAGATGGTGGTTCAAACCACTCAGAGGCACTTTGGAAGACAGGCCTGTTGTTCTACTTTCAGAAGGGCACATACTTGAACACCCAATGGAGTCATTCTGCTTTGCATATGTGGGGTCACCTTGAGTCAAAACCAATTCAGTAACACCTAACAACAGTAAGAAAAAAGGTACTTAATGAGTAGGATTTTTTTTAAATTGCTTTTCATACACTCATTATATACTGTATTTCATTCATGGATATTATGTTTTATGCAATCATTCGTGTGCATTGTGTTTTGGCTCCACAAAAACCACCCTTGGCACCAGAAGTCAGGAAATCAAAAGATGAATTGCATTAGGTAAATCTGCTGTCAGGGACTTTTCCAGAATACTGAGAAGCAGCAATGTCAGTCTAGAGACTAAGGTGTGCCTGATCTAGGCCATGGTCTTCTCAATTACTTGTTAGGCTTCAGAGGGCTGGACAACGACTAAAGATTACAGAAGAAGAATTGATGCCTTTGAGTTATAGTGCTAAAGAAGAGTTTTGAACATACCATGGACTACCAAGAAACAAATAGGTTTGTCTTGGAGAAGGCAAAATCAAGTTTTTCCTTGGAGGCTGGTATTTTGAAGCTCTATCTCACTTACTTTGGGTGCATGGCCAGGAGGGACCAGTCCTTGGACAAGGAAATCATGTTTGGAAGGATGGAGGGACAGCACAGGAGAGGAAGACCCCATATGAGATGGATTAATACAGTAACTAGGGCAATGGGGGTAGGTGTGTCTGAGTCTGTGAAATGGCTCAGGACAGGGCAGGCTTCAGAGCTGTTGTGCATAGGGTTGCTGTGAGCTGCAAGTGACTTAGTGATGCATAACAGCAAACAGCATTGATAAATGTCTTTTATCACCCCATCTCATCAAATCCCCACTGCACTTTGCCTATTCCTTTACCTGTCCCCATCCATCCACTAATCTTTGCTGCTCTATTTGTTCCTTTCAAGAACTCATTGGAAATCATAGGGTTATATAGTTTGGTGGGTGGAGGGAGGAGGAATAAAGGAAGTGGAAAAGATCTGGTGGGGATCTGGAAAAACATGGTAATAGTGGGCATAGTTCAATGGTGAGTGATTTTCTAATACATGATGAATGAGAATGAGAATGATTGTATGAAACACAATGTGAATGAATCATAGTGTGAAATACAATGCATATGAACTTTGTGTACAAACCAATGAAAAGTTTTTTAAAAGTTTTTTTTAAAAAAAACTCACTGAGAAGTATCAGACATATGAGATAGGAATATTATCATTTCAAATATTTTCTACAATGAACATTTTTCCAAGATCGCACAGCACTGTGATACCAACTCATGACTTGTAAGGAAAATTCCATGATATTGTCACACTCCTACTTTTAAAAATAATAAAACACCTGGACATAAGGCAAATTTTCAACAGTGAAGTAAATCAAAAGAGAATTCTGTTTAACTTTTGGTAAAAAAAAAAAAAGAAAAAGAAACAAAGAAAAAAACCCCTGTGTTTTCCGTAACACACCAATAACAAAATATTACAAAAGCCTACAAACCTAAAATAAAAACTTTCAGGATAGCTTCATAAGTGGCCTTAGGCTTATGTTTACTTTTCACTTGTTTATTTGCCATCAGATCTTCAGAACTGACTCGTGGCTGACTCTCCGATGCGTTTTTGTGACTATAAATAGTAAGGGAAGAGATTATCCATCTTTAGAGTATTAGATTAGAACTGTCAGAGGGGTTACATATGCAACCCCCTACACACTACACCACCAGAGCTGTCTTGTTCACTTTTAAAGGTGTTAATAAGTAAAGTGAAATGATAAAACTCTCAAATTACTCTGGTAATTGTCCAGAGTAAAGAATAATTTTATTCAAGAATGAATAAATAATCAAAGCCACCATTTTCCTTTCAAAAAGAAGGGGTTTTTACTTTTTTTCAGTCTTGTTGTTTGTTGTCAAGTGCTGTCAAGGCAGTTCTAACCCATAACAATCCCATGTAGCACAGAAGAACATACTACCTGGTCCTATTACATCTTCACAGTTGTTATTAGGTTTCAGCCCATTGTTACAGGCCCACTGTGTCATCAGTCACATTGAGAGTCTTCCCCTTTTTTGCTGATGCTGTACCTTTACCAATGGTAATATTATTCTCCAGAGACTTATCCCTCCTGAAAACATGTCCAAAATATGTGTGGTCTTTCTTCCTTGCTTCCAAGGAGTATTCTGGCAGTAATTCTTCCAACACAGAGTTGTTATTCTGGCATTTCATTGTATATTCAGTATTCTTCACCAGCGCTGTAATTCCAAATATATTAATATTTGTGCTTACTTATCCATTGTCCAGCTTACAAATGCATATGAGGCTGTTAAAAATACCCATACCGTGGGCCAGGCACACTATTTCACAAAGTGATATCTTTGCTAATGTTAACATACAAAAGTGGTCTTTTTGCAGCAGGTTTGCCCAAAGCAATGTATTTTTTGTTACTTTGTTGTTCTTTCCATAGACATAGATTCCAGGATAAGATCTCCACTCCACTCTGCGTTATAGCATTTCAAAAAAATCACAGAAGTTGTCTGTATATGCAAACTAAGTTGAGGGTTATAGCACCAACTTAATTTAAGGTCCATTAACTACCATTTTCAGCTTAGATGACTGGTAATAATTGAGTCTAAAGAGATCATCACCAACATTACTTCTCATTGTCTATTTGCCCTTAAAGAGACTCTTAATGTAATGGTAATCCTTAACTTCTGAGCCTCCACACCATAAACCATTTTCTGTGCCCACGTCTGTGTAGCTGTAAAAGACTGCTCCCAGAACAGAACCCATTATGCCAGAGAATTCACTGTGCTGGGAGGTTTCAGCTCTATTATTACATATGTGAGGGTGGGATGATGGGAGGAAAAGAGGTCAAAAGGAAGAGGTGATTGATGGCAAGTGGGAAGAAGACTTGCTCAAGATGTATTATTTTGGCCCTAAACTCCCACAAAAATGTTCCCATTTTAGGATGCTATTGAAGAGAGGATATGTATAAAATAAAAATAAGATGTTTCAGATGAATTATTACTGATAATAATTAGTAAGAACTTTTACTGTTCTTCTGCAGAAAAGCAAAGTGTTTACCATACTGAAGCATACATACATAAATCAAAGTTTAAATTCTGTCACTACTTTAAGTTTACATCTAAGTTTAACTTACATTTAAGTTTATACAGATTAAAAGATTTAGGTATTATTAGAATGTTGTTGGTTTGGTGGTGGTGGTGGTGGTGGTGGTGGTGGTGGTTGTTGTTAGGTATAGTTGGCTCTGCTCATAGCAGCCCAGCAAGAAAATGCTACCTTGTAGAGTCCTGTGACATCTTCCTAATGTTTGCTGTTTATAATAAATAAGCCTGTTGTTGCAGTGATCTCCTTGAAACTGTCCACTCTTCATCTTACTGGGAATCTTCTCCTTTGCTACTTGTTCATACCCTACTCAGTCCATGGATTCCTACAGACATCTTTTCAACTGTGAATTCTTCTTTACCATTCCTGGGCCAGCATGTATCACAACTTTGAAGTTACTGGGAGGCACAGTGTGACTCAGATTTGCAGGAAATGACAATTACCTCAAGATAGGAAGGATTGGAATCATGGAAAAGTGAATTTTATAAAAGTAAAGTGTTCACAGGGTAATAAAAATAAGTTGTGTTTATATTTCACCTCTTCTTGAAAGCACTAGGTGTTCCCAAATATTTGTTTTTCTGTCTGTTAAATGGATTTTTTTTTAAAAAGGTAATAAGCTGAGGAAAATAAACAGACAATCTTCCTACAACCATTTGTAAGATTTATATGAAGAAAAATGTCACACAATTTGTATGATAACTGAAAAACATTAAGTAGAAGTTAGATTGACTGATAGTCACAGTGTTGAAACTATGTGGAGCCCTAAGGAATGGAAAAGGTATGCTAGGACAAAAAGCTTGTAGATTGTCTTGAAACACCCTTCTCAGTTAGATGCGTGTGTGCGCTGTGTCGCCGTCAGACATAAGCATAGTGACAGAGGCTTCAGAAGCCTCCTCATTCTTCACCCTTTTCCAAAGACTTGATGGTATTCCAAGTACATTGTGGTATTCAGGGCCAAAATAAGAGACACCTTCAGCTAGAGACAACCTTGTTAAATATTTCTGTAGGCACAGGAACTCCTGCCAGCCCCTAAACCCAGCTACCCTGGTCTCCACCATGCTGACCCAGGACTGAAGGAGGCCTGTATTTCAGGACACCTTTCTGATTTTCCTCATGTGATATGCCACATGGGCTGCTGGAAAGCTCTGACCTAGTTGAATCAACAATCCACTTTTTAGTTCCCCACTATCTGGTTTCCAGACAACCTACTCTCAAGCTGGCCATCCACCCACATCTCTCTAAAAGTGTCCTGAGAAGACACTTGCCATCATTTTCTTCCTCTTTCTATTTCTTCTTCCAAAAACCGTGATGGATTATCATGGGGCTGATGCCCTGGCTTCAGTCTTTCTCATCTGCCAAAAGACTTAAACTGGATGAGAGAGACTAGCAGAGCGACATCCGAGCTACAGAAGTACCACAATGTACAGCAGTTTCAGTGGCCCTAAAAAGAACCTTTGACAAGTGTTCCAGCAGTAGCCTCAATTTAAGCTGAGCATGTTATAGATGTGTACTCAATAGGACTTCAGCTTGCCAAGAGGAAAGGGGAGGAGACAAGATCAAAGGTGAAAGTGGAGGCAGTTTATTAGCCAAGATACATTCCAGAGAAAGGAACATTCCACTCCTTGTGGAAAGGAAAGGGTAGAAAGAAAGTTGAGCCAATAAGGTTTTACTTATTTATCTGAGTTACTTATTTTACTTATTTATCTGGGTTACTTATTTATCTGAGCCAATGGGAAGATGTCACAAGAAGTTCAAAATTGGATGGGAAGTTCTTACTCCAATCCATTGTTCCTGATATCACTGGTTCCATGATGAGCCTCTTGCTCACTAAAAATACGAATTAGGTTTCTTTGAGGGACAAGCTTTCCTGTCATGTGAGGACTTTGAGGCACTGAAGTCCTCCTTATAAGACAATGCTATTTGTTCCCTGGTTTTAATCGGGTTGAGTCTGGACTTAACCACTTCATCTGCCTTTTATCAGCCTTTGACACAAGTTTCCTGAGGTCTTAGCTACTTTGCTTAACTTTTTCTTTTTATAGGCCTTTAGCATGAGTTTCTGCTTTCCTTATCTCGTTGGCATCCACTCTAACATACTTTCCACCCCTCTTTGCCTCATTTTACTTGATTTACAAATTTTTTCTCTAACGGAATTATTTTACTCACTGCCACTGCTGACTATGGACAAAATGTGTATTCACCCTTATTTGAATAATTTCAAATTCTCCCTCATGCTTAGGCTTGCTCGAATATATTTGAAATATATAGACATGCATGACAGTATCACTTTGTTTATTGTGATTTCTGAGGCCTCTGGAGGCTACTGGGATTCAGTCCGTAGGCAGGCCCATGTATGGCACTCACCAATTGGGTGCATTTCTACCATTTCTCAGCACACCTGGAAGAGGCTGGGTATATTAGGTTTTTCTCAGTGCTCATGATTCTCTAGACTCCTATGAGCCTAATTTTAAAATGTAATCACACAAACTATTTCTTTTGGACATAATATGCTATATATTACAAGACACAAATTATGAATTCATGTTATTATTGTTGTTGTAATACAATCTTGTTTTCAAGCTGAATTTAGAAGAGGCAGTGGCACTTAAGAACATCATAACCACTGTCAGATGGATCTTGGCTGAAAGCAGAGAGTATCAAAGCAATGTCTGTGTTTCATTGTCTATGCAGAGGCATTTGATATATGGATTACGACAAACTGTGGCTAATCTGGAGAAGAATGGGAATCCCAGAACACCTAATTGTGCTTATGCAAAACCTATACTGAAGAGCAATGATGTCAGTCTGGAGACTAAGTGCACCTGACACAGGCCATGGCCTATGCAATTACTTGCTAATCATCAAAGAACTGGACTATGACTAGTGATGATAGAAGGAGAGTTGATGCCTTTGAACCATGGTATTAAAGAGTGCTGACTATCACATGGATAAAAAAGCAGAGTGCTCTTTGGAGGCAGAGATGATGAAGCTTCATCTAACATACATTGGGAATGCTGCTAGGAGAAGCTGTTCCTTGGAGACGGACAGCATGCTTGAAAAGGTGCAGGGACAGTGAAGAAGAGGAAAGCATTCAACAAGGTGGACTGATAATAGTGACTGCAGCAGTGGGCTTGAGGGTGTCAGGGATTGTGAGACTGGCACAGGATGGGACAGTTTAGATCTTTTGTCCCTAGAGTCGCTATGAGTCATTTCTCAAGGACACCTAACAGCAACAACCTAGCACAGTTAGCTATTATTATACAGCAAGTACTTAATCCCACTGATTTCATTCACCTTCCTCTCTCTTTTTGGGTAAACCCCTGAATGGGAAGTCATTACGCACTTGAGACCTACCTATCAAGCAGCTTGGGAGAGAGACTTGTTGACCTGCTTCCAAAAGGTCACACAACTCGATGTTGTTCATGGTAGCAACATTTCATGATCTAGTTAAAATAATTGAATTTGAGAATGCCAAATTCATCCAAATCTCTAAATATTTTAATAATGTAATTGCCCTATAAAAAATCAACACTCAGTAATTCCTAGAGTTTTTTTTTTTAAATATTCAATTAAATTAATGGAGTTATTTTTTTTATATTTCACTAAATTCCTGAGTCTGAGATCTTGGCAATTGCGAATCTATTTACCAAACTGATTTTGTATTAGAGACTAAAGTATGAGATACCATGGTATTTAGTAACTAATGAGCAATAACATGGATCAGAGGGTGAGATGTGGTAGAAAACTTGGATCCACTTAGAAGACAGCCGGAAAATGAATAAACAATTACTGAATAATCAGAAAATGTCGTCCTCATTCTTTGTAAATGTGGGGGTCGGGGGGAGGTTGGGGTTTTTTTTTTGTTTTGTTGTTATTGTTGTTGTTGTTTTCCCCAAGAGCAGTCAGTGTTTTATTCTGTGGCATACATTGTTTCCATGAGTCAAAGCTGAATATATAACATCAAAAAGAATAAAAACAGATTTTTGCATGTACATGTTCATATATATTCATATATATATATATATATATATACACACACACACACACACACATAGGTTTCTGTTTTAAATCTGCTAATTATGACATTTCTCAACAATAAGAATTTGTATAAAATTCTTAATGTTTTTAAAGCTGTATTCCATGTCAAAATTATTTCCTCTCCCCCTCTTCCTTCTTTTATTGGCTTGCTTTCAGAATGACAAGAGAAAACATATGAAGGACTGTGGGGAGTGCTTAGAGAATTAAAAGGAAGCCTAGTTGCTGTCTCTTCTTGAGCTAAATTGGAAGTAATCAAATATCTTTTACTCTTAAGAGATCACAAATTAGCAGAAGCACCTGCAAGGACATCTGATACTTTGGAAATTTTGAGGCACTTAGAGTGCCTGAGCCTGATTGGTTTTTTCCTGGAAAGGCTTTTGACTCTCAGGAAGGATTAAAATAAATTACGGATGTGTTCTCCTTCTTGTGCAGAAGGTCGAGGCTATATTGACTCACTTATTGCTCTTGAGTTGATTCTGACATATAGCTGACCCTCCAGTGTGGCGTCCATGGGAGGAGAATGTGTATCTTCTCCCTTAGTGAACTGGTAGATTCAGATGCCAGATAAGTGCAGGTTTTAGATTAACAGCACAATTCTCAGTCTAGTTTTATTTCTTAGTCTTAGCTACAATTCTTAGACTAAGTCACAAAAGCTCCCCTGTATTCACCCACTGCTGCCGAGTATGAATTGGCTCATAGCTGACCTTCCAGAGTGCTTACAAGGGGCTGTAAATTGCAGGAAGAGATTTCCCATCTTTCTCTTCAGAAGCCACAAGTGCATTGGGACCACTAAAGAGGCGTTGCCTTTGGGCTAGCAGGGCAACTACCTACAGATTATGGCATCAGTTGTTGTTGTTAGACGCCATCAAATTGACTACGATTCATAGTGACCTGTGAACAGATTGGAGCACTGTCCTATCCTGCACCATCCTCACAACCTCCCACATGCTTCAGCCTGTGTTACAGTCACTATTTCAATTCATTTTGTTGATGGTCTTCCTCTCTTCTCCAGACCCTTCAACTTCCCCAGAATATCTTTTCCCAAGGACTGGCTCCTCTTGATAACATTTTTAAAGTATCATGAGATGAAATTTCACCATCTTTGCCTCTGAAGAGCACCCTGGTTGAACTTTCTACAAGACAGACTTGTTTATTCTTTTGACATATTTTTAGGGGATATTCAGTCCTCAGCTCTGACACCACAATTCAAAGGCATCTATTCTTCTTCTTGTTATATTATTGTCATTATGTACTATCGAGTCACAGTCAGCCTACAGCTGACACTCTAGCAGGTTTTAAGAGTCAGTAAATCACAGAGGATAGGTTGCTGAGAAGCTGGGGATTTGAACCATGTTCGCTCAGGGAGCTCTGGTGGGCTAGGACTAAGAAGCTACACTGCAGTCTCAAAGACCAGCTGCTGAATACCCCAGCAACTCCCCAGGAGAAGGATGAGCAGTCTACTCCCATGCTGTTCACTGCCTCTGAAAGCTCACTGGAGGGTCAGCTATGAGTTTGATCCAACTTGACAACACACAACAATGACAATACTCTTCTGAAGTCATCTTTATTCATTATTCAACTTTCAGTTACATAGAAACCAACTGAAAATACCATGGCTTGGATTAGTCATTAAAATGACATCATTGTTCCTCAGCACTTTGGAGAGGTATTTGAGAGAAAATTTTCCAACGCAACCAGTCTTTTGATCTCTTGACTGTTGCCATCATGGATGTTGATTGTGGATCCAAGTAAAATGAAATTTTTGACACCTTTTCTCCATCTGTCATGATAATACCTTTTGTTTCAGTGGTGGTCCAGCCTTGCTGCACCACCAGGCCTTCCATATATAAACACAGTTCAACTATTCATTGCTGTCAGGTCAGAACAAAATCATAGATAACCCTCCAGTGGGTTCTCAGGGTCTGTAAATCACACAAGAGGAGATTACACATCTTTTTACCTCAGAGCTGCCAGAACAACATCTATGAGTCAGCATTACCACCAGAGCTATATTAATGCACTTGCCTAAAAAATAGAAAATGGGACAAGGTGGCACAGGACTGTGACCATCTCTCTGAAAGGGCCAGAGGGAGTGAGAATAAGACAGGCTCTCACAGCCCCAGAACAGAAAGCAGGTGAAGAGCCTGTAACCCAGCCCCATGGTGCAGCTAAAGCCATACCAGCAGCAAGAGGTTCATTTATATTGTTGACTCATAGATTCACAGTTCTGATACTGAGAGAGGAGTTTATTAGGGGATTAAGTTGGAGAGTGGAAAAGGCAAAGATTGTCACTCCATACAAGTCCGGGTTTAGCCCAACATTCCCGAAGAACTATTCTTCAGTTAGTCCAGACTCTGATTTCAGTTCAGTAGCGTACTTCCTAATCATCCAGCAAGCTTTGCCCTAGAGCAGTTATAAGTCAGCTTCTCCTTTAAGCATCTGGCAAGTACAGCAAAATCTTAACAGTGGCTTTTACATCATGGTTCCTCTGATTACACCTTATCATGGTTTCTCCACAGCAATGCCACATTGCTCCACCACCATTACCAAGGTCTCAAAACCAGGCTTTCACTCTCACAGGGTGTTGCTTCAGTCTCCCTCTTGCTCACAACAAATCTAGCTCCTCAATGTGGGAAGCACTCTTTCTATTATCCTAATCCTACATCTGTTGATGATTTTCAAGACCATGTGTCTGCAGTTAAGGTAGTTGGAGACCAGTAGGGGCTAAGATAAAAGCTAAAAAATGCCAACTTTTGGCAAATACTGTAGCACTTTAAAGGGCATCCTATAAACCCCTTTGTTTCAGTTAATCTGATTGTGGAAAATTGAATTTTTCCACTCCAAAGTTTACTCACACTGCAGCGTCATACAGTAGAGGGGGATACATTGTCTCTGGGGTAGCAAACTGTACATGAATTGCTGAGAAATGAGGTCAAATATTGCTATGTCTGCCGCGGGCTGCTCCAGTCGGGAGGGGATTATAAGCCTGAGGTCTAGGGTCTCGAAGAGGGAACACGAAGGTGGGTAGAAGTTCGGCGAAGGGACAATGAAAGAACACAAGACAAACAGTCAAGTGATCTTGATGATTTTAATTCTGAGTCACTCTAATTCCCCTTCTTCTTTCTTCCCTGCTTTTCCTTTTCCTTTTCCCCTTATTACATTTTACACGATACTTTTATATTCCATTTTTACAATTAGAGGCTTAATCAACAGCCAGAAAAACAACAAGAATAAGAATAAAGTTTACATTATTTTTTTACACACAGCTATTTTTTATGATCATGGTTCCTTGGAGAGCATGAAAGGCTATTCTTAATGGTCATGGTTCCTTGGTAATTGGAGAGCCTGGTAGACAATGGCTTTTCGCTTAAACATTTTCTTTTTAAACCTGTTTTTCAACTTGTGTGGTAGCAAAGTTACAAAGTAAAAAAGTTACATCTTAAATTTAAGCTGATACATTTTACGTTTTTAGCTAAATTTCAATATTATTTATTTCCATTCAAAAGACAACACTTTTACACTTTCCATTATTGCAGGGGTGATCACTATCTCAATAAGGGGGTTTTGTTTTATAAAAAAGATGTTTTGGGTCATAATATCGCCTAAATTCATCATTCCAATCTCATGTTTCATGATTTATTTTACCACTTATACCTTTCATAACATCTTCCCTCTGGTCACTTTCAAACCTTTTGAAAAACATATCCCAAAAACCATCAGGGTGTTTTGCATTAAATTCATCATATTTTCCAGTATATGGAAGAGATTTATCTGTAGGCTCTGGAATTCTGTAAGGGCCTCTCCCAATAGGGGGCTGCCACAAACAACCATTACCTAACAGATAAACAATTCTTCCACCTGGTGTTCTCATGGTGGGGGCAAGGGTTTGGGTTTTTCCTTTGAAGGAGTTCTTATAAGCCTTAGAAATCTAGGAGTCTCTGGAGTGGTCATCTCTAGGATTTCCACCATTAATTCTTTTTGTTATAATGCATCCATGAATTCCCTTAAAATCATATTGTTCTTGAGAAGTTTTAATAATGCTAAAAGAACCGGAGGTAATGTTTGCGTATCAAAGTCATCACCTCCATTTAGTTCTTTCTGGGGACATCTAACAAACTTTTAGTAGGAACACTTTGTGTAAAGAACACAGCCTTTTTTCCCTGTCCCACATAGAAAACACAAAGAGACAATAGAAGAGAAATTACAGAAAGGCCAAGAACAATCATGGAGAAAGCACACGTTCCGAGAGGCTGACTTCCTTGAAGTTTTCGCCTCAATTGGGTGATTTTGTCACACATACTCCCTTGGAGTTGGTGTGGCATATGTCAGGTAAAAAAATCCCAAAAGTGGATCAGAAGAGAATGGTATTCCATGATATTGACCTCATTTGTGGCTTGTGTGCTGTGAGTTATGGAACTGCCTAAATTTGCCTGGGTGAGTGAGTCTCTGAACAGCATAATGTGGAAAGGTTCATGTCACCTGTACAACAAAGTTCATGTAAGGCAGCCCATAAGTGGTAGCTTCAGCAAGAGGAATGGGAAACACAGGGAGTTCTACAGGTTCTTCTCTATTTACCAGTAACTTAGCATGACCTTAAACACATCAGATAATGAGAAAGACACAGGTTTGGGCACGTTTCTATCTATTATACATAGAGTTGCTAGGAGTTGGAGTCAGTTCAGCTACACCTACCAACATCTCTGCACTGGATTGTGTAAACAGATAACCTCACTTCGTGTGTTGCCAAAGCTTAACTCAAAATCACACAGTCTGTTCTAACGCATAGCAACCCTAAAGGGCAGAGTAGAACTGCCTCATAAGGGTGTCTGAGGCTGTGGGGAGCTCTTGTGGTCTAATCCACAGAATGTTGCACTGCTAACCAAAAGGCTATGTCTCTGGCAGCTCAAATCCCGTAGCGGCTCCTCAGAAGAAAGATGGGCAATATCCTATCATTGCAGTTTTCAACCTCAGAAACCCTGTGGAGGGTTAGAACCAACTTGGCAGCAGAGAGAGTAGATCAGTATGGGAGCAGACTGCCACATATCTCTTCTGTGAAGTGGCAAGTGTGTTCACACCACTAAACCACTAACTATTTGGTTAGAAGCCTTAACCGCAGTGCGCTAGAGCTCTTCACTGACTGGAAGGCACTGCAGAAAAAAAGGATCTGATCATCTAATTAAAAAGAAATAAATAAAATCAGACTTTGAAAACCCTATCGGACCCAGTTCAACAAAGGCTCATGTGCCAAAATCTGATCCACAGCAACTGGTGGTGGAGTTGTATATCTGTATTAATAGCAGAAGAAATGAACTGTGATGGTGTAGTCAGTAAGGAGTTACACTGCTAATCCAAATGCTGTACCCCTGTGCTAACTGAAATTCATCAGCTGCTCCCCAAGAGAAAGATGGACAGTCTGCTTTTGTGTGATTTATAGTTTCAGAAAACGAGCCAGAGGGTCAGATGAGTCAGTTCCAGCTTAACAGCAATGACAAATATTGGAGGTAGGCAGCTGGTTAAGAGTCAAAGTAAATTTGAGACTCAACGGGTCTAACTCCCTACTGAAAAGTGGAAACCAAGACTTTGAAAAGGTAAAAGACTTTCCCCCCACATATGTCTGTGTTTATGTCTGGATGCGCTTGAGACTGGATAGCACTTCAGACCAGATTTGAATCTCTGATGCTGAGTGGGAAAGAAGTATGCATCACCCAGCTCCCCTGCTAAAACAGTTCCCATAACAAAGACAGGCAGCGGAGTAACCTGTCTTCCCTTTGCACCGTGAACAAAGAATTAGGGGGTAGAGTTTATTGTTGGGGGTCAAAAGCACCTTCTGGAGGATATACATTGCCCTAGGAAATGAAAGTTAACGTGCCAGAAGTGAATAGTGTTAGCATCAAATGCATATAGTTTTCTTAATTTTATTAATTACATCTTCAGAGGAAGATTTTTTTTTCTAAGAACAATTTACCTGTAATAAGCAAACTCTTTTTGGCTGCAGCTACAGCTCCTTAAAGGGTATATCTTGAATCTTGCTAAATTACTGGTCAGTGTACCAGAATGCCCATACTCCTTTCACACTACAGGCTCTTTATGTTCTGTATTTTTATGTAACACAAATTCTGTGGGGATGAAAGAGTCCTTATTAGAAGAGGAGAAGGGTAAGGGATTTTCTGGCAGGCTTCCTACGGGAAATCTCATCTTGAAATCCAAAGTCCTGAAAGGCCCTGTTGAGCTTCCAGAGTCCTCTTTCAGAGATTATTTTGATAATCATACCAGATAGGGCATTTCCAGCCTGCGTGGATACTCTTCCACAGCGAGGGGAGACATGTGATCCCCTCAAGCCTTCTCTCCCTCAAGGAACTCTCAGCTGTGTCACTAACCTGCTTCTTTTTAAGGGGCTGTGCCAGCACCTACAGTACTTTTATATAGGCCTTATAGTACCTTATCCAAAAGGCCAGGCCATACTGAAAATTTGATCTGGTTTTTCCATCAATAGTGGATCCCTCATTTTCCTTTATCTTAAGTGAAGCAAACAAACAATGCCCCTAATCCTTGTTGTATAATAGAAGCATGAAAGATCCTGCTAATAACATCTGTAGGGCCAATTCATGGCCGAGAAATCCTTGCTTTTCACGACAGAGGACATGGCTCATGTGGATCCCTGATTATGCCCAGAAAACCCCCATTTTTTTCATAACCCCCAAGCTGACTGGGGTCATCTGATCTTTGGGGAGCCTCATGTGATGCTCAGTACTGGTGCGTGTGCTAGGGCCTCCCTGACTCCTGATGCAACCTCCCAGCTCAAGAGACATGTCAGCCTTTCCCACTCTCTGCCTGGTCCTTTCTCTGTGTAATAAGAAGTATGCTTACAGATGACCCCTTCTCCATTTTGCTCTAGATCCCACGGAGCACCATGGTGCCTTATGGTGCTAAGAAGCTTTCTCCTTTCATTTCTTCATGTTTTCTATATATAAAACTCCATTTGGGATCAGGAGTCTTTTCTCAGCAGATCTGTTGTCTGTATGATTTGTACAATACCATGTGAGCTCTGATGGCTTAATGGCAAGGAATCACACAGTTGGCTTCCATCGGCTGCTCCACAGAAGAAAGGTGGGCAGCTGACCCCTGTATAATTTACTGCCATTGAAAGCCCACTGGTGGGTAAGCTATGGGTTGGTTCTGACTCAACAGCACAACAACAGCATGTTATTCCAATGCATAAAATATAAGTCAAGGGAACGCTGAACGTAGAAATTCCATATGACCCAGCTATTCCACTGCTTGGAATATACCCTGAGAATATGAGAACTGAGCTACAAACGTAGACTCGTACACCAATGTTCATAGCAGCATTATTCACCATCTCAAGAACATGGAAACAGCCCAGATATCCAACCATAATCTAATGGATTGAGAAGTTATGGTACATTCACACAATGGAATACTACGCTGCAAGCAGGAGCAATCATATTGTAAATTACTACCTAACTTGGGAGAGACTGGAGAGCATTATGTGAAGTGAACTAACTCAGTCCCACAAGGATAAATACTATATAAAACCATTATTGTAGAATGAGCATGAGACTCCAAGAGGGCGGGGAAGGCTGGAAGAGTAGGTGTGAAGATATGCTGATCATGAGGTCATACAATTTGATGGGTGGGGGTGAGGGAAATGAGAAGAAACTGGTGTGGAAAATGATGTATTTGGATTTTGTAAATAAACTAATATTTAAAACAAAGAGTGGAAAAAATGTAAGTCAATAGCTTTAATTTTATGTACCCCTAAAGCAGAAAAGCTATAATCTCTCCTATTTCAAAATGGACATAATGTAAATGAAGAATAGTGTAAAACGCAATGTATATGAACTTTGTAAGCAAACCAATTAAAACAGTATATCAAAAGGAAATAAAACAAACAAAAAATGTAATATGTAAAACAAAAAAGACCTATGAACTTGACCTTCATACTTAGATTTGTGAGAAAAAATTTGTTACAGACATGTCAGAAATTTTTTTAATACATTAGTTCTTTCCCATTGCTTGATATTCAAATATAAACATTTTATTTAACCTTAAATTTAACTTGCTTTTTCATTTTGCCTGCAGCTCCCGAGATTCTCAGAGGCTGTGCCTATGGACCTGAAGTGGACATGTGGTCCGTAGGAATAATCACCTACATCTTGTAAGTGAGCTTTTCATGTAAACCATTTGTCTTTGCTGTTACCATTTTATGAGTTCTGTGATCTTCCTAGGAAAATTACTTTCCGACAGTCTTCCACTGCATGCTAGATGTAGTTTGTGATAGAACTTCTAAAATGGGCATTGCTTTTTATTTTGTCGTCTTATTCCCCTCTCATCCTCCCCCCAACTTCTGGTAAGAGCTTCCCTGGGCATTGGTCTCATTCTACTGTGCATCAAATAGCAGGTTTGTGTGACATTCAGTGCTTTGGACTCTTATATTGCAAGCTCTCTATTTTCCGTAATTTATGTAATACAACTTCTATGAGGATGAGAAAATCCTTACTGGAAGAGGAGAGGGATAAGGAACTATCTGACAGACTTTTTGTGGAAAATTCCATCTGTGAATTCCAGAGTCCTTGAGGTCTTGCTGAATTTCCAGAGTCCCCTTTCAGAGCCTGTAATATTCAAGTCTGTAAAGAAATATATGAGCAGTGAGAAGGAAATAGACTTTTTTAAAAAAAAGTAATGATCTAGGGAAATACAATGTCTGAGTAATAAGAACTAAACCAATTATCAAGCCCTCTGAAAATGAACATTACTTTTTATTTTTTTCTTATTTCTTTTTTTTTCCCTTAACTTCTGCTATACATTGTATAGCAGGTTTGTGTGACAATTCGGTGTTTGAAGATAGTGATTCATGTAAACGTCAAGAGCATATATTAAACTTGCTCTTATTTTATTTACTTACCTCTTATCCAGATTAATTAAAAAGTTCCTCCTTTAAAGGGTAAATGATCATTTTACTTCTAAAACAGTCCCAAACAAGTATATTTCCAATTGGAAATATTTTTAATGCATTTTGAATGTTACTTTGTTTGATCTTTGTCAAATTTTCAGAGTCCTTCAGTTTAACACTCCACACATATTTCTCCGAGAGAAAATGGTCTAAACCTTTTATTCTTTGATATCTTCACTTCCATTCCTTATTATAAGAGGAGTATTTCAGGAAATTTGCCAAAGATATGATGGAATTACAGATAATAAGGAGAGAAATAAGCAAAACTTGACAAAAGACTCTCTGGGTAGGAAGATTACTGTAGACCAACTTCAAAGCAAAATATCAGTGTGTTTTTAAGGGTTTTTAAGTGAGTTTCAAACAAGTAGGTTGGGTTGCCATTTATCTGCACAATTTTAATCTATGAGAAAGAAAAGACTAGTGCTCAGAGTAAGACTCAGAACAAAGCCTTCAGTATACAGCAAGAAGTGCTTTCCAAAGGACAAGGGCTGAAAGAGGAGCAGCATCACACAAGAGCTCTGCTTTAGATGTTCACTGGACAGAAAGCACTGCAGAGTTATTGTTGGAACCATAATATTCATATTCATATCTGTAAAGAGATTTCTTCTGGAGAGTGAGGAGGAATGAGCTTTTCTTAAAAAAAAAAATGTAATGTTCTCACACCCACTGCCATCGAGTCTAGTCCAGCTCCTGGCAACCTTATGTTGGGTTTCTGAGGCTGTGATCTTAATGAGAAGAGATTAGACTGCCCATTATTCTTCCTTTGAGTGGCTGATGGAGTCAACCTTCTGAATAGTAAGGTAAAAACCAAGAATGTAACACACTACACCACCAGGGTTCCTAAACAGAAGCTGTTATTGTTGTTATTAAGTGCCATCGAGTCGCTCATGACTCGTCGTGGCTCTTTGTACAATAATAGCTCTGAGCCCTCTCCTGAGTCAATCCCACTGTCTCTGATACACTTGCCCCTTACTACCCAGTCAGTGTGTCAATCCATCTTATCCAGGGTCCTCCTCTCCTGTGTTGTCCCTCCACCCTCGAAATGGGACATATAATAATTGTCCCATTTTCACAAAAGAAAAACCCTCTCAGCTCACAGCACTACAGTTCTATCCAAAAGCTTGCCTCTACCCTATCGTGTGCACTCACACTGCAGGCCTGCTTCTTGTTGTTGTTGTTGTTGTTATGTGCCATCGAGTCGCCTGCGACCAATAGCGACCCTATGTACAAAAGCTCTAAATGCTGTTCTATCCTGTGCCAACCTAGCCATCTCAAATGCACTTATTCCCACCGCTCCAGTCACAGAATCGATCCATCTCACCAAAGGTCTTCCTCTCTTTCACTGCCCCTCCACTCTACCAAACATGGTGTCCCTCTCCAAGGACCCGTCCCTCCTTGCAACATGCCCAAAATATGGCAGACAAAGCTTCAGAATCCTTGACTCCAGGGAATATTCTGGCTTCACCCTCTCCAGGACAAACCTGTTTGTTCTTCTAGCAGTCCATGGTATATTTAACACACTTCTCCAGCACCACAGTTCAAAGGCATCAATCCTCTTTCTATCAACCCTATTCACTGTCCAATTCTCTGATGCATAGCACATAATTGCAAAGACTATAGCCCGGATCAGGCACACCTTAGTCTCCAGCCTGACATCGTTGCTCTTCAGCACTCTTGAGAGGTCCCTCACAGCCAACTTTCCCAGTGCAATTCGTCTCCTGATTTCCTGGCTGCTGTTACCAAGAGTTTTGACTGTGGAACCAAGTAAATTAAAACTGTTGTTGTTGTTGTTATGTGCCATCGAGTCATTTGCGACTCATAGCGACCCTATGCACAACAGCCCTAAACCCTGCTCTATCCTGCGCCAACCTCACTGCCTCTGACACGCCCATCCCGATTACCCCAGTCACCGAATCAATCCATCTCATAGAGGGTCTTCCCCTCCTGCGCTGTCCCTCCACCCTCCCAAGCATGATGTCCCTCTCCAAGGACCCGTCCCTCCTGGCAACATGTCCAAAGTATGTCAGACGAAGTCCCAGAATTCTTGCCTCCAAGGAGTTGCTTGGTTTAATTCTCTCCAAGATGAATCTGTTTGTTTTCCTGGCAGTCCATGGTACATTCAGTACTCTTCTCCAGCACCACAGCTCAAAAGCATCCACTCTCCTTCTGTCCTCCTTAGTCATTGTCCAACTCTCTGATGCATAACAAGCGATTGCAAAGACCATGGCCTGTATCAGGTGCACCTTAGTCTCCAGCAAGACACCGTTGCTCCTGAGTACTTTAGAGAGGTCCCTAACCGCAGATTTTCCCATCGCGATACGCTTTTTGATTTCCTGACTGCTGGTGCCAAGAGTGTTGACTGTGAAGCCGAGCAAACTGAAGCTGTGAACAATCTCAATCTCTTCGCCATCCATCCTGACGCTGCCAGTTGGTCCAGTGGTGAGAATCTTTGTCTTCTTGACATTGAGCCTCAGTAGTTTTACATAATCCTACACTGCCATTGTGAGCATTAAAATACTATCTTTCTGAAGATTGTTAAATGATGTGCATACACACACATGTGCATATGAGTTTGCTTTGTGTGATATTTCTCCCATTTTTGGCATTTCGGGCTGACTTGATATAAACTTTTGACCCGTGTCACCAAAGCACAGGACCATTGATTGACATGGCTGTACTGAGCGAGAAGGTATTCAAGCACTGTGCCTTCTGAATTGTGTCCTATAAACAGTTTGAAAAGCTGGTTAATGTCTCCACAACCACTCAGCCACAGTCGGTGATTTTCTAGTATTGGATGAGTGGAGAGTCATTTTTTCTGCTTCATGTCTCCAGGTAGCCTGGGAGCTGGCTTCTCTGGACCAACTGCTACAGTAAGGAATGGCCTTTGCACCCACTCTACTTTCCTGCCTGGCTCCAGAGTATTTTGTGGAGACAAACACTCTCCCAGTGGGACACTTCCTATGCAAAACAAAGAAATGACTGTTTTCTAGAAACCCATCACATCTTTATGCACTTGAGCTTTTCTTGCTCTGGATGAGTTTAGCTGGTTTGAGAGAAGAATTTGAATGAAGATGTCTTTTAGATTCTCTTTGTCCCTCTTTTGTTACTTTTTTAAAAAATTTACTATTTGTGTGTGGGTACCATCAAATCAGATCTGACTGATACAGGAAGAGATTGTCCCTCCTTCTCCAGCAGAGCTTCTGGTGGATTCGAACCATGCACCTCTGGGATTGCAGTGCAACTTCTTGCCACTAGACCACCAGAGCTCACCTTTTTGACTGTATTTTATCTCACTTAACACATGCTCTGGCAGGTTTGTTTGTTTTTTTTATTTCTCCCCCTGTGTGATTTACAGCCTCTGAAAACCCACTGGAGGGTCAGCTGTTAGTCATTTCCAACTCAATGGCAATGAGCTTTTTTTGAGGTTTTAGTCTCTAGTAATTTCAAATTTCCTTTCTATAAACAACCCAGGTGTGGTGGTCTGAGGTCAGCAGCTCAAGATTCCTCCCTCCTTCAGACTCCAAGTAGAGTTCCTGGTTTCTTTTCTCTCATGGTTCCCCATCATCTTTCTGTTAACCTGTAATGGAAGATGAAAGTCAACATAGTAGGATGTCTATTAAGTTTTCCAAAGTGAGTGCCACAGTCAAGGTGATTCTGAACATTGCATCTCTGGCTCCATCTGTTCACTGTCTTAAATTTTTTCTTGTTTCTTTTATTCTTTTCTTAAGATGTTTTTGAAAGCATCTATCATCATAGTTTTTGGGATTTACCTTTTTCACTCTGAAATAGAGAATTGAAATGGGATGTAAATAACTGCATTTTATACATTTTTATAAAGAAATTATGTAAAAAGACTGGATGAAAATAATTTAAAATTTATTTCCACTTCTATCTCTGTTTTTAAAACTTTTCTTTTATAGCAAAATTACTATCTTTCTTTTTTCTGTTTGTCTCTCTTCTAAATTTGTGATGTGAGAGGGAGGGAAGCCCACATGAAGTTCTTCACACTATACCTGTTATAATGATAACTAAGTCATGGTTGTTGTTTTTTGTCATAATTACTACTATTATTACATTTTTAATACAAATATTTTCTTGGTATTGTGTCTATTCTCACTTCTTATTGATTGATTGTGTATGTCACTCACTCACTTAGTGCAGTTGACTCTCAACTGAATCCTTACTGACCCTCTGAGTCAGTTTCTGAGGCCATAAATCTTATGGGAGGAGATAGTCCAACTTTCTACTGTGGAGCCTCTGGAGGAGTCAGACCAACAAAGAGGCTCTGCCTTTGGGTTAAGCAGTGCAATTCCCTACAGAAAATGCCACCAGTGATCCCTCAATTATGTGTTTAAATAGTTAAAAATGAAATGTCACAAAGCAGTTATATACCTGCTGTGCGAAAGAGGATCACTTTGAATTTCTGCAGAAATTTGATGAAATACAGTTAGGATTTTAAAAGATTTTACTGCCTGTCTTTCATCCCTCTAGACTTTGTGGATTTGAACCATTTTATGATGAAAGAGGAGATCAGTTCATGTTCAGAAGAATTCTGAATTGTGAATATTACTTTATCTCCCCCTGGTGGGACGAAGTATCTCTAAATGCCAAGGACTTGGTAAGTGTGACTAAACAAAACCAAATGAGATAAAATATCACACCTTTTTTTTTAATCAATCAATGGGTGATGCCATTTTAAAAATTTCTTTTTACTTAAAAATCCTATTTTTAAATAACCCAATACATTCTAATGTTTTATCTTTATTTGTAGTGAAAAATAAATATATTCTAGCTCAACTATAACAAATGACAAATTACTATATTATTAGTTCATAAGTTTTTACTAGCTAATTAGAACAGAGCTTTGCTCTTGAAAAAAGTAGTGTTTGAAGAATTTAAACATAATTTAAACTGAAGAATTCAAACTTAATATAATTTACTATTACTTAGAGTCATGCATACTTCAAACAAAATGACTCTGAATAGCTCTGATACTTATGAAAATATCCCAATATTAACTTAAGCCCCATCATGTGCCATAAATTTCATGGTTCTTATAGTGTACTTATTATTAAATTGTTTTTTTTTTGCTTAAAGTAAAGTTGACATTAGTTTGCATTCAGGAACTTATACACCATAGGAAGTGATTCACCAGTTTTAAAATGAAATAGAAGATGCTAGCATGGGGTTAAGAATCCCTGAGTTATACAAATCATTAAAAACTATGCTGTTAAGTGAAAGTCTTTTTTTAGAAAAAGCACTTGCATCATTTATAAAGGAATGAAAATGGAAATAATGTAGGCAATAACTTGGGGGTATATTATATATGTCTTTATCTAGGATCATAAACGTAATAAGGGGCATGACCCAAATGCAAGCATGTCCCTGATTCTAGATGTCTTTGTATTATACTAAGTCAAAAGTCATGAGGTAGTCTTCATTAAGGGCTAGATACTGAACCTTTTATTTGCCTTTTAAATCCCTAAAGAAAGAATGATTGGTAAGTGAACAATTCCATCACCATTGAAATATGGTCCTAGTTCTGTAGTAGTCTGAGTAACCATGAGGCCTAGAGTTATGCAGATTCTAAATCTTCAAAGAACTTCTTGTCCGCAGGCACACATGACTGGTTTCTTCGTCTTCTACTGAGAAGCAGTGTATCAGGATGGGGTTTTAGCTGTTTTACACTTCTGTCTTCCCAGATTCTCCAAGCTCTATTTACCTAGATCCCGTCTTACTAATAGAGTGACTGTTGAGGGTTCACAAACTTTTTTCTTCTAATAGCTGTTCTACAATAGTGTTAGATAAACAAGACCTAGAAGTTTGCAACTAAGAGGCACACCTCAGTTCCTATAAAATCCTCTTTTAAGAAGTCGATGATTGGTTGTTATTTCAGGTCAGAAAATTAATTGTTTTGGATCCGAAGAAACGGCTGACTACTTTTCAAGCTCTCCAGCACCCATGGGTCACAGGCAAAGCAGCCAATTTTGTGCACATGGATACCGCACAAAAGAAGCTCCAAGAATTCAATGCCCGGCGCAAGCTGAAGGTAAGATGCCATAGGTTTTGCTTTCTGTTGAGAGTGTGAGAGAATTTTCTCTTTTATGTTAAACTATCAATAATAGTCCCACCACGAATAACTATCTAAGAGTGTTATTCATTTTCTATCACACAGGGAGAATCTTGCTTTGAAAGGCTGTCAGTGCTTAGTATAAAAAGCCTCTTAGGGCATTGTTATCCGAGTCTCATAAGAAACCCATTGTTAACAAAGGAAATATATCGTACATAGACATTTTCTCATGACTAAGTGAACAGATTATTCTGCATCTCAACTAATTGAGGCTGAGCTGCTTGAAAAGCATTATTTAGGAAATTGATATTTATTCAGAAAGTTGTCTTCTTTCTGAATTTGTGAAAATTGAGAAACAATTTTGAAACTACAATATCTTTACGCAAATGGTGCACTATAAATTTTTTGCCAGCCACAGCCTTCTTTCAAGGTATTTTCATAAGCTTGCTATGCTAATTTTTTTTACATATTGCCATAAAAAAATTAGCATGTTATGTTTATGAAAGTGTCTTGGGTTATAGGAGAGCGCTCTTGGCAAAAATGCACAGCACATGTGTTATTTGCATAAAAAAACATGATATATTTAGTAACAGATAAATAGTACATTCTGTAAAAATTAAAGTTATTTAAATGATATAAAAATTATTCTACAAAATACCTGTTTTTAGAGAACATAAATACAATCTTATGTGTCTGGAATAGAAATGATGTACTTTTCTATTACATAATAATGTTTAGAATATGCTATGTAAGCAAAAGATTTATGAAAATGGCTGGGGGTAAAAATAAGTTTCTTATACTCAACCATTTGCTCAGAATTTGTTACAAACTGTAAGCCCAGAGAGTTCTGTAGCCAAATTAACACCCTAGATTAAGTATATGGAGTTCTGGTGGCCTAGTGAAAGGAGAGGTGTGCTGCGATCTCAAAGGTACACAGTAGAACCAATCTCCTGCTCTGCGGGTGAAAGATGATGGGCCATCTTCTCCCCTGTGATTAACGGCTCCTGAAAACCCACAGGAGGGTTAGGTACAAGTTGGTGCCAACTCGATGGCACATAACAACAGATTAAATAAATTGACTTAGTTAGCGTTCTTCAAAAGATTTAGATCATAGAACTCATATATGTACAGAATACTGTTACTGTTAATATAATAGCACAGGGGAGCCCTGGTGGCCCAGTGGCAAGGAGTTACACTGACAACACAAAGGTATGTGGTTCAAATCCACCAGCCACTCCACAAAAGAAAGATGAGCAGTCTCCCATGCAATCAATGCCTCTGAAAACCTACTGCTTAAAAAAAGCAGGATCAGCTATGGGCTGTTCCATTAGTGTTTGCAACAGTTTACAATAGTGTTCCATTAAATTAATGTTGTTGTTGTTGTTGTTGTAGTTGTTGCTGCTGCTGCTGCTGTTAAGTGCCATCTAGTCACCTTGACTCATAGTGACCCTGTGTACAGCAGCTCTGAAGCTTGCCCTGTTCTGAGCCATTCTCACTAATTCCAACACACCAACCCCTATTGCCCTAGTTATTGTATCAATCCATCTTATGTGGGATCTTCCTCTCCTGCATTGTCCCTCTACTCTTCTGAGCATGATGACCTTCTCCAAGGACTGGTCTCTCCTGGCTACATGCCCAAAGTATGTAAGATGGAGCTTCAAAATCATAGCCTTCAAGGAGAAACTTGATTTCACCCTGTCCAAGACAGACCTATTTGTTTTCTATTTTCTTGGCAGTCCATGGTATGGTCAAGATTCTTCTTAAGCACCACAGCTCTAAAGCATCTTTAACTAAAGCAACTCTAAAGCATCAGTTAATCTTCTGTCATCCTTAGTCATTGTCCAGGTCTCTGATGCATAGCAACTAATTGCAAAAACTATGGCCTGGGTTAAGTACACCTTAGTCTCTAGTGTGCACCTTAGTCTCTAGTCTGACATCATTGTTTTTCAGGGCTCTGGAGAGGTCCTTGACAGCAAATTTTCCCAGTGCAATTCATCTTTTTATTTCCTCACTGCTGGTGCCAAGAGTGTTGATTGTGGAGCCACGCAAGCTGTAATTATTAACAACCTCATTCTCTTGTTTATCTATCATGGCACTGCCAATTGGCCTAATGGGAGAATCTTTGTCTTCTTGGTCTTGAGCTGTAATCTGCATTGAAGAATACAGTGCCAAGAAATCTGGAGGTCATCCCATGGCCAGCTGATGAAGAGATCCATACTTTTCCCATCCAAAAAAAAGGTGACCCAATAGAGTGTGGAAATTATTGAACAGTATCATTAACATTATATCAAATCAAGATCCTGCTGAAAATTATCCATAAAATACTGGAACAGGACATCAACAGGGAACTGCCAGATATGCAGGCTGGATTTAGACGATGCCATGGCATTAGGGACGTTACAGCCAAAGTTAGGTAGATCTTGGCCAAAAGCAGAGAGTGCCAGAGGAATGTCTGTCTGTGTTTTATTGACTACACAAAGGCATTTGACTGTATGAATCACAACAAACTGTGGCTAACTCTTAGAAGAATGGGAACCCCAGAACACTTGATTTGTGCTTATTGTGAAACCTGTACTTGGACCAAGAGGCAGTCATCAGAACAGAGCAAGGAAACACTGCATGGTTCAAAATTAGCAAAGGTGTACACCAGGGATTAATCCTATCTCCATACCTTTTCAGTCTATATGCAGAATAGATCATCTAGGAGGCTGGTCTCTATGAGGAGGAATGTGGCGTCAGGATTGGAGGAAGAATCATCAACAACCTGTGTTATGCAGATGACACAACCCTGCTTGCTGAAATTGAGGAGGACGTGAGGTATTTGCTACAGAGGGTCAAGGACTTCAGCCTTCAAAATGGATTGAACCTCAACATCAAGAAAACAAAGATTCTCATGACTGTGCCAATTGGCAGTCATGATAGTCAGTGAAGAAATTGAGATTGTTAACAGTTTCAACTTGCTTGAGTCCACAATCAACACTCTTAGTACCAGCAGCCAGGAAATCAAAAGACAAATTACACTGGGAAAATGTGCTATCAGAGACCTCTGCAGAGTACTGAAGAACAATGATGTCAGTCTAGAGACTAGGTACACCTGATCAAGGCCATAGTCTTCACAATTACTTGCTATGCAACAAAGTGCTGGACAATGACTAAGGATGATAGAAGAAGAATCCATGCCTTTGTGTTGGGGTGCTGGAGAAGAGTATTGAATACACCATGAACCACTAAGATTACAAACAAGTCCAGCCTGCCTGGAGAGAGTGAAACCAGGCTACTCCTTGGAAGCAAGAATTTTAAAGCTCCATCTGACATATTTTGGGCATGTTGCAAGAAGGAACCAATCCTTGGAAAAGGACATCATGCTTTGAAGTATAGAAGGACAGAGCAAGAGAGGAAGACCTTGGATGAGATGGATAGACTCAGTGACTGGGGTAATGGAAATAGGTGTGTCAGAGATGATCAGATTTGATCAAGATAGAGCAAGGTTCAAAGCTGTCATACATAGGGTCTCTATGAGTTGGAGTCAACTCAATGGCACATAGCAACAATAACAATAAAGTCTTTGAAGACTGATAATTTATAGAAAACTTAGACTTTCAATTGTTCAAATGATTAAATACACTGCTTTAATATTAAGAAATGGTTTTCTAATCTTTGTTCAAAATCCATTCTCATTGTTTTAGATTCAATTTTGACTCATAATAACCCCATAGGACTGAGTGTACAGGCCCACAGTTTCCAAAATGGCAAATCTTTACAAAAGCACATAGTCATACCTTTCTCCTAAAGAGTGGCTAATGAGTTAAACTTCTGACTTTTCAGTTAGTCACTAAGAGTTTACCCACTGCATCATCAGGGATTCTTTTTTTTAATAGCATTTTATTGCACTTTGGTGATACTTTACACAACAACTTTGGTTTCTATTTGACAATTTGACAAAGATTAGTAACACTAGTTATATTTATCACAGTCTATCAGTGTGTCATGTTCTCTTAAATTGTGTTCTGTTTGTTCCACTTTCGACTCTGGTTCCCCTGTTCTCTTGTCTCCCTGAATTTGCCTTTGAGTAATTGTTGGCTTTCTGTTCCCATTCTGGTGACTTAAAAAATTTTTTTTCCATTCCGATAACTTTAAGTAAGTTGCATACCGATCTTAAGGTTAATATTCTTCGGTGTGCCATTCTCTTTTTTCACTAAAATACGATCTCTGGGTTAGACTCCCTTCCAGGATTAAAGAGAAATGGTCTCTTGGAACTTCTGTTCTCTACTACTATAGTTTTTTGAATTTTAAAAAGAAGGGGGGAAAAGATTTGAGATCTACTTCATTCATTCATTCATTTTTTACTACTCTGAATAAGACTGTCTATGGTGAACCCAGTCAGAACCATCCGTGGTGGCAGGTGGACACTATCTAGTTTTCTATTCTCAGGCTAGATGATGATGTGGGTCATGTAAGCTTGCTGCCTCTCTCAGTTTGGGGCTGCCTTCTTATTGTTTTTGTCCTGGCAAGCAAAGACCCATATTATGTCTTCTTAGCTGATGGTGGTGGTGGTAAATGCAGTCGGACTGCTCACAAATATTTAAGACTTAAGGTGCTACTCATTGCACTACGGTGCAGATCATGAATTATGTGAACTATAATGTGAACTAAGGTGTCCCATATGGTCCTAAACTCTCTAATTCTGAAAACTTATCTAAGTTAAAGGGAAATCTGGTTGCCTAGTGGGTAGGGAGTTTCACCTGTAGCACAAAGGCAGTGGCCTTCTGGCCATCCGAATCTGCTAGCACCTCCATTGGAGAAAAATGAGTGGTTCTTTTGCACAATGAACAGCCTCTGAAAACTCTTTGGAACATCAGCCAATAGTCAGTTCCAACTCAGTAGCATTCAGTTTTTAGTTTTTTTGTGTTGAGTATCCATTTTTGTGTCTTCGAGAAATATATATGCCTTGAAAATAATTTTTTTAAATAAGAAATGTATATGCCTGCAAACACCTATTTGTGTTTATACAAACCAATCAATACTTCTATTGTTTTCACCTATGTATATACATCTATACCTCCTCACAAGCCAACAAACCTATATTAATCATATTTGTTCAAATATTTGTTTTTATTTTGGTTATATTATGCTTCCTATATCCTCAATCAGTATCATTTTCTCACCAAATAAAGAAATGACAAGTCTATGGGACCAAAAACGTACTTCCCTTTTCCTTTCTCTCCATATTGTTACTGCTTCTGTTATATAGTATCAAGTCAGCAATGACTCATTGCAACCCTGAGAACAGCAGATCTGAACCCTGCCCTATCTTGCACCATCCTTACGATCTCCACCATCTCAAGCCCACCCATTGTTACAGTCACTGTGTCAGTACATCTCATTGATTGTCTTCCTCTCTTTTTCTGACTCTTTTATGATGTCTTTTTCCAAGAACTGATCATTCCTGACAACGTGCCTGTTTTATAATCCATCCTGCTAAGATTAACAGCAGACTTTTTATGAGAAGTTTCAGGTCAGCATAGTTCCAACTGCTTAACAGGCTGTATGTGTCCATAATTTCTAACGTGAACAGCTCCATGTGGCTCAGTCTCAAAATTCCTCTTGGCCTTTGGGTTCAGATTCACTAGAAGGTATTCCAGAGTCTCAGACTCACTAGAGGAATGACTCCTGTAACCATAAGTATGCAGGCTGGTTTTGGAGAAACTCGTGAGCAATGGGCTAGGATCCCGTATTCTGTCACTTGTGGCACAGCTAGATGGTGACTATGGGTGATGCTGGCTGGTTGTGTAGAGACGGGTGAGCAACTGAAAGCTATGTCCCAGGCAAGCAAGCTTTTCCAAAGGAAAGAAAAGCACCTGGCGCTAAGGTCCCTGAGTTTAAACACCCCTCCAATAATATAGGGCTTGTCTACTATTCTAATCTTCTTTCCTTAACACAATAATTGCTTCAGCACAAAATAAATAGTTAATCATTGACTAGAAAAGACATCTGAATGATAAATCTTGGACAACCAGAATGCCCAGAGTTAATGAGATTGAGTTTCACTATCCTTGCCTTTCAGGAGAATCCTAGCTATAATTCCTCCAAGGCAGATTTGTCTGTTCTATTGACAGTCTATGAGATATTCAATAATCTTCTGTGACAATACAACTCAAAGGTATTGATTCTTCCTCTGTCATCCTTAGCCGTTGTCCAACTTTCAGATGAATGGGAAGCGATTGAAAATACTATGGCGTGTATCAAGCAAATCACATTCTATAAACTATCATCCTTGTTCTTCAGAACTTTAAAGAAGTCTTTGACAGCGGACTTTCCCAGTGCAGCACATCTGTTGCTTTCATGAATGCTAACATTATAGGTGTTGATTGTGGATCCAAGGAAAATGAAATAGTGATAGCTTAAATCTTTTCTCAAGTTATCATGATATCGTATATTGGTCCAGTGGTGAAGATTTTTGTTTTCTTGATACTCAAATGTAATCCATGTTGATAACTATAGTGTTTGATCTTCTTCAGTAAGTATCTCAAGTCTTCTTAACTTTCTGCAAGCAAGATTGTGCCATCTGAATAATGCAGGCTGTTGATAAATCTTCCTCCAATCCTGATGCCACATTCTTTTTCTGATAGCCTCACTTCTCAAATTACTCATTTAACATGAAGATTGAATGTTTTGTTGTTGTTATGTGCCATCGAGTCGCTTGCGACTCATAGCGACCCTAAGTACAACAGCCCTAAACTCCGCTCTGTCCTGTGCCAATCGCACTGTCTCTGACACTCCCATCCCAATTATCCCAGTCACTGAGTCAATCCACCTCATAGAGGGCCTTCCTCTCCTGTGCTGTCCCTCCACCCTCCCAAGCATGATAAGATACAACCTTGATGCACATCTTTTCTGATTTGGAACCATACAATACATAACTGTCAATGAACATTGTGCTCTTTCTCTATCCATATCTCTCTCTCTGTGTATACATTTTGTCTTTATAGTAGAGGGATCATACTATGCTTGCCCTTATATATTTGACATATATCTTTTAGCATTATGTCCTTTAGGTCTATTCATATTATGACATGGATATAGACTCACCATTGTTCTTTATGGTATGTTTGCCTCACTTTGTATGTATGTGCGCTAATAGGCTTATCCATTCTTTGGTTGATGAGCACTTTGACTGTTTCCATATATTTCCATAAATAAAGTAGTGGTGAACCTACATTTGCTTATGTCTACTAGTGTGAATAGTTGCAACAGTTGGTTCAAGCACCATAGTAATTTTGAGGAAGGTGCAGGTTCAGGCAGTATTTCCTTCTCCAGTAAAAAGAGTTGCACATAGAGCTACTATGAGGTGGCTCTGATGGCACCTCACATCAGCAACAGATCGTATACCTAGGACTCGGATTACTGGATTACAAGATGGTTCTATTTTTTAATTGTTTGAAAGTTTTAATTTAACAAACACTAGTGTGATAATAAAATAGAAAAATTGAGCACAGACCTATAAGATTAACTCCCTAGAAGCAAAGATGTCACTAAGCTCTGATCTGAGGCTTTTAAGTGGAGGTAACCCCTGATCCTTTTCTCTGTTTTTATCAGGCAGCAGTGAAGGCAGTGGTGGCTTCCTCTCGGTTGGGAAGCGCAAGCAGTCACAGCAGCATCCAGGAAAGCCAAAAAGCCAGTCAAGACTCCTCTCCAATGCAAGAAGGAAACCAAGATATCAAAGATAATCCACAGGAAGAAAAAGATCCAGGAGATGGGGCTCCAATGGCATATGTAGGTGCTGAGCTGATACAGGAGCAGCCCTTAGGGAAAGTTGAAGATGTAAACATAAATGCTGCTGAGGCCACCAACATAGTTCCGGGAGAACTGGATGATGGGATAAAGATGACTGAGTCAGAAATGAAAGAGAGCCTAGCAGCTGGAAATCTGAAGACTGTGGAGGGAGAAGCAGTCCCCAAAGAAGGGCAAGAAAACCATGATCCAGAATATGGGGACCAACAGTATGCTGTGAACCTGCCAGAGTACTAAGTTGGCTTCCTTCAGATCTGGAAACCAAACCCTGGCCTTTTATGCACTTTGTCCTTCAGCAAGGAAGATGTGGAAGCATGATACTCACTATAGTGATTCTGTTCTTGAGGTGCATTAAATACACATATGTCAGTTGGTAATCCTAGCTTCAATGCATGTGACTGCTTTATGAAAATAATAGTGTCTACTATGGCATGTAAAGGATAACTAATACTGATGAATTAAATTTGAATATGCAAGAAAACAGCATCACATTTAAACAAAGACCTTTCCAGAGATCAGTGGCACACATTTGAAGTAAATAGTAACCAATTGCTTTGTCTTTGAAACCCTAGCTGTCCGATGACATTTACAGCATTTTACTTTTTATTACGGTTGTATCCAAACCATTTACAAGGATATGGTTATAGAGTTTAGTTGGATGTATGACATAGCAAAAATATTCATAATGTGTCATAAGACATTTAAACATGTTTCTTAAGGGCCATGGAATCAATCACGTGCCTCTAAATTTGTGTGGAAAATGCTTTATTGGTTTATCTTTGTTTATATTTTTAAAACATCAATTTTTTGTTACTAATAATCAAAATATTCTTTCACAAAATTCTGCCATTTCCGATGTTGGAGAAAGTATTTGCAAACTGATGCTGAGAAATGTATCCTTTCTTTCACTTTCTTGTCAATAAGATGTTCTCCTGATACAGATGGTGGGGATAGAGGGTGAGGGAATAATTCAGAGAAAAGAGACGGGAGAAGACAAAAAGAGAACATGGAGACTAAGGAAGAAAGATTGATTTCTTGTCATTTTTATAGATAAAATTGTATTTGTCTATGAGTTTTTACAATTTTACAAATAGAAACATTTTTATGGATAAATTCTATAATGACTAGGTTTTGAATATTTGGAAGAAAAAAAATCCATTCCAGAGACAGATGTCAAAATGTCTGAATAACATTCCATTATGTGATCTTTATTAACTTTACTAGAGTAATGAAGCATTTTTACTTATAAAAGCCTTTTCTTCCTTTGTTAGTTATCTAAACATACTACATATGAGCTAAATAGATTTCTGAGAAGCTATTTTTTTCATACTTGAAGTGGAACTGCCCAAATTTTACAATGCAGTTTTCAAAGTTCCCATATAAAAAGATTTAGAACAGTGCAACTTCTTATTTATCTTTAAAACGTAAATAAAAACAAACAAACAAAACCATAAATACTTCATTTTAAATTACACTCTGAAGAAGGTGGAACATTAGACCTAGTATTTTTATGATCTATTTGAGAATAAATCTGAATATTCTTTTATTGAAATATCAACACCTTTCCCTTAAAAAAGCTTGCTAATTCCAAGCATCCCTGATATGTTATTTTTAGCTAAAATAGATATTTTTAGAAATAATGCATCACATTTTTTTCAATTTCCTAAGTTTAAAAAGATGGACTTCTTTTCAAAAACCAAAATAACAGACAATAAAAGCAACCAACACAGAAAAATTCTCTTTAAAATACAAATAAACAAAAACAGATCTTAAAAGTATTTGGCTCTTCCTTATATCTATTAAGGTACGAAGCGAAATTCAGTGTCTGATTTCTTGAGGTTATGAAAACTTAGTAGATATTTTGCTTTTCAAGCACAAATACTCCTTTACTTCATTCCTCTTGAGAAAAAAAAAATATTACTGTAGCACTTCCATGGTCAGGTCCTCCTGCCAGGTCCCTGGCAGGGAAGACCCGATTTCTGAAGAGGCCCATGATCCGAGCTTAGAGCAAGATTATTATCTGTTTTACTTTTTTTCTCGGCTAGTATTGTTGTTAGATGTCATCAAATTGGCTTCAATTCATAGTGACCCTCTACCCAAACCTGCTCCATCGTCATGATCTCTGCTGCACTGAAGCTTATGATGTCTCCTTTTTTTTCATTTATCTTCCTCCTTCTCACTCATAGCCATGGAATCAAACCCAAACCATACTTGTCCCCTTCACTGAGTTTCTGATGCTGTGAATCTCTGGGGAGGAGTCTGCCTTTCTCGTGCGGAGCTGCTGTGGTATTTGAACCAGCAGAGAGCCTCCGCCTGTGGGTTAAGCCGCACAACCCCCTGTAGACTGTTTCACTGGAGATCCCTTCTTTCCTTTCTAGTATCCTTTAATTATTCACTCTTAGAAGTCTCATTTTTTGCCATTTTTTTAAAAAAACTCAGTTTTTAGCCTTTTAAAAATGTCTTTTTTTAATTAAGCTGTAGGATTTCTCTTTCTTTAGATTTAAGGAAAATAGTGCCATCTGAGAAGCCTATTTCCTGGTATACTTTCTCAAGGCGCTGTAACAGTCAAACCTGAGATGTTTAGCACTTCTGTAAGGCAGAAACCTAGCAGTGAAGGAAAGCTCAAAGCCATTAGTAAACAGCAACAGAAAAATTATAAGACTGCACCTGCCAATGGTGGGAAACTTTCTACACTAAGAAAAACAAGGCAGTCCCATCAGGTTCTCCTTTCACCGGTTTCACTGTATATGTGATGAACTCAAAAAACTCAAAACTCATTGCCTTGAGTCATAGCTGACCGTCCAGTGGTTCAAAGCCGGTAAATCACATAGAAGGAGATTGCTCATTTTCTCCTGTGGAGCAGATGGTGGATTTGAACTTTGTGCCTTTGGGTTGGTAGTACAACTCTCTACCCCTATAATTCTAAGAAGGTAGGGTGTTAGGGAAAGGAATATGGTTAGTAAGGGCCAGATATTTGGAGGAAGACAACTCATTGTAACTTCAAGTCCACCCCCATATTGTTCCAGGGAAAACTTTTATATCATTCCAAGATTGTATTCCTTGGCTCTGTGGACTATAGAAATAGCAATGTAAATGTTAAAGCTGGTATTTGTTCTAGAATGTGCTGATTTAGATGAGTGTGCTTACCCATTCTTTAGAGAGTACTCATGGCTGTGAAGGTACCTTCTGGCTGTTTTAACCTATAAATGGCATACTCTGATTTCCATAAGGGTTTTAAATGTCAAGCCATATTTAAAAGATTTAGTCCTGAAAAGGCCTAAATAGTAAGTTATTGTAGAAAAGGGGATTCCAAACTGATTTTAAAAAATTAGCTATTCCACTTAAATACAACCTACGTTGAGATAAATTAGGTTATTTTCAAAAGAATAAACAACATTTGTATAGTTTGATCTCTATATTCTCGATCAGTGTTTGCCTAGGTAAATAATGGTAAACTGTTGCAGATAGTCTTAATTTGACAAACTGCACTGCTAACTGGCAGTGTAATTAGAAATTAAAATAGTGAAAGTTTTCAACAAAGAAATAAAAAAAAGTTAAGTTCAGATTTTTGAGCTAATCATTACCACATTACAATATTGACTTTGTTTTGAGGTAGATCAAGTTTATAGCATGAGATAGACTTTTACCTTGAAAATGGAAAATCTTGAAAAATTACCTCTGTTTAAAAGTCAAATTTGGAATCTCAATTGGTTTTTCAAAAGCTGTTAGAGTTCATTGGTCCTACAGATACATAAGAAGGTGGTTGGTGGTGTTATCACGTACCATGGAGTCAACAACAACTAATAGCAATCCTATCTACAATAGCTCTGAACCCTGCTCTATCCTGGGTCAATCTCACTGTCTCTGACAGTCCTCCCCATATTACCCCAATTACCTTGTCAATCCATCTCATCCAGGGTCTTCCTCTCATGAATTTCTCCTCCACCCTTCCAGGCATTATTTCCTTCTCCAAGGACTGGTCCTTCCTGGCAAGGACTTTCTTTTGCACTTTTTACATAAGAAGGTAGAAATTAGACTTCTATGATTTAGAAATTATAGCATAGAATGATATTTATAGTCTAGAGTGAAGTTATAGTCTTATATTATTCAAATCACTTAAGCAATTTAAAATTTTCTGTGACGCTCATTTGAAAAAAGTACAAAACAGGTGAGATTAACTGAAGTGATATCTTTTAATACAATATTTCAATTGTTAGATTAACACATAGTCAATATTAAAAATACTCATAATAACTTACATTATTTTTATAAATTTTTCAAAATCTGGAATATGATTTATAACTAAGTCTGTCAAGTGCTGAATAGCACCAGGTGGTTAGTGGTTAAGGTGTTTGAAGAGCCCTACTCTAGAGTGCTTTTTATTTTAAGCAAAGTGACACCGGCATTTCTGTTTATATTTAAGCTGTCTCATTTTCGAAATTAATTAGTCAATTGGAGGCTAAAGAGAAAATGTTCCAGAAATGTGGAAGTAAAAACAAAAGTGTATTTGCCACTTCAGCTAATTTGCATGCTGCAGAAGTGGAGTATTTCCCAGCATGGCTTTGAAAAAGTTTCCTGAGCAGCGCTATATTGTCTGTTGTCCACAGGCCCTCTCCTTCCCTTTTGGACCTAGGTGTGTGCATAGCTTGTTGTCTCCGGAGTACTACCAGTGCCAGTAGTTTCTTGTTTATCCAGCCGGCTGTCAGTTAACTAGGTGTTCCCTCCGAATGGACTGCACACACATTACTGTATTGAGCTGGGCACCACCCATGCCTCATAGCTGTTATGTCCTTATAGAATCTGCTACTCAACAACAAATTTATATGATGTTAATTTGATGATGATGATGTCATCTGACTTACTTTAAAATTGGGAATATGACAATAGGTTACTTTTTTATTATTATTATTAGAAAGGATTAATTGGCCCTGCCATTACACATAGCACATAGACACACAGACTCTGGAATTTTCTTACATATTCAGAATAATACTCAAGGTTCTCTAGTCCTTTTTAGTGACAAAAGGATGGAGTAATTTGCCTTTGATTGTGACTTTAATCATATGATCTGTTAAGCATACTTTGTTACTTAGCATGTTTCCCTGTTTCCAGTCTAATATGCAATAGGGCAGTGGTTTGCCTGGAGATCTTGAGAGAACTATTTTGTTTTGTGATTCAATCGTTTTATAGCCCAAAGCAGCTGGTTTTATTTCAGATTGGAAAATGAGAAGCAAATGCCGGTAAAGGCAAAGAATAAAATTAGGAAGTAATTTATTCTGTTTTAGGACTATTTTTGCAAAGCAAATGCAAAAAAAAAAAAGTCAACAGAGTGAATCAGCACTAGATTTTTCTTGATGAAGGTTAACTCCATATATAATTGACATAAATATACTGAGTACAGTCAAATACATAATTACAATGCCATTATATAATTTACATGTCATTCAGAGTAATTATTCAGTCTAGTTATCTAAGCTTACTTTGTATGGTACAAAGGTTGCAGACATCTACCTACATAGCAGGATTTGGAATATCCTTTTAATTATTGCCTCTTAGGTCATATTCCAATTTCTGTAACCATCACCTTTGAAATGTCCTTATCACAATCATTATTATCTTCTGAGCATTAGTTGCAAACTCCTTCTTAATAGTTAGACTATGTGAGTCTTCAGCATTCTTTTTAGGCAACTATTCTATCAGTATTTTAATATTCTGAGCCATAACATAGTACTGTCCTATGACATGTTTCTTCCAAAGTCTTTCATTGCCCTAAAACAACTCAGGGTAAGATTCTAGCCCCTTCACAAATGGGGGAAAATTTCAGGAGACAACTGTAGAGGTATTATATACCCATAGTAACTTGATTCACTGTTTCCACTTTGATGTGTTACGGATCAGTTTTTTACATTATTACTTCTGTAGCTTTCACCTCACTCATTTATATACTCATCAGGAAAAGCAATAACACATTTTATTAATTTTTTTCATGTCCAGTTGTTATAAAAGGAACCCTATGGCACCACAGTTAAAACACTCAACTACTAACTCAAAGGTTAGCAGTTGGGCTCCCCTCCCCCACCCCCTGCCCAGGAGTTCCAAGGGAGAAAGATATGGCAATCTGTGTCTGTAAAAAAAAAACCAAAAAAAAAACAGCTTTGGAAACCCTATGTTGTTGTTGACTGCTGTCAAGTCGTAGATGACCCATAGTGACCCTATGAACTGAAGACCTGAACAGTTGTATAATTTCGTTTCTCCAAGTTCATAGAATTTCTGGAGACAAGCCATTTCGGAAATGAATGCCACTCCAGCTTCCAAGCTTGTTTTAATTGGGGAGTTCCACCAAACACTGTCCACCATGGGTAACCGTTATCACATTTGATACATCAGTGTCACAGTGTTTATCATCACAGCAACCATGAGTTACCTCTGTATAGCAAATGGACAGACCAGTGCTATACCGCTTAGAAAAATGTTTGACCCAAAACAAAATCAGGTCTGAGGGCTGCGGTTGGAAACCCTATAGGATAGTTATATTCTGTCCTATAAGGTCAGTGTGAGTTGATGGCAATGGGTTTGTTTTGGTTGCTCATAAATCCTTTTAGTAAATGCTCTGTGATTCATTCTATCTAATTTTTTAACTCTTACAAGACTCAGTCTGTTTCCTGACATCTTTGTCAACTGGCTCAGAAGTCTTATTTAGAGTAGCATACCGTCTTCTCTCCAAATCTCCTTTCAGGGAGGGAGATCTTTCTCTCTGGAGATGTAACTTTCTAAAAAGTCTATCATTTCTATTTACCCCCCCCCCCAAAAAAAAGTCTATCCAGAGGAAGAAGGAAGTCTTGACATGAAAGAAAATCTAACTCCTTGGCAGGCATCAGACAGCACTGTAGAGACAGATCAGGCTTTTGACCTGATTTAGTTCAAATGAACCAAATGGAAAAAAACAACACTGTTCCTGTGCTCTAACAGAAAGTGATGTTCCTTGAATATTGGCATAATGCCATTGGTCAATAATGGCAAAAATTGGATCTTGCCAACATTTTGTTCTTAGCTTGCTATTTGTCTTCCACATCAATGTCTTGTTTCATTCTTTTGACCATTAGGTTCACCATCAAGGGATGTGAGATCATCATAAATCCCTGAAGAAGAAACCTGGGGTACTGGTGACCTAGAATTTAGTTAGGAACTAAACAACCACCCTAAGACTGCAAGATCACACTAGGCTTCAAGTTGTTTTCAGTGCGTTTTGAGGAGACACCTGGAAAACCAATAAATATAATATACATATTTAAGTAGTTGTTGCTCTTACTCATTATGCTTAAATGATAGATATTTAGTCTTCAATCAGATTGAATTCTAATCATTGAGTTTTGACAGATTAGTTAGGTTACCCAAATTCAATAGAATTTGGTGTTTTTGAAAGCTGTTAACTTTCCCACAGTCCTCACTGTCGATTGTGGTTGATGAAAATTTATTAGATTTGTCCTTTCTTTATCCTCTCCTTAGTTTTATTCTGTTTTGTAAGGGACTATAAATTGCAAACTGTCATAACAGCCTCCTTTCAACCTGTCCTATTTTCCATGCCTGCAATACAGAAATGTTCAGTAGCATAGTGTACAAATAGCACAGCCATGATTTATTATTTTGTTTACATTTCTACTGTCTAGGCAACTTTTTTTTAACATTAGGTATTCTAACAGAAGAGAGATGTGAGTAGAAACAATTTCTAGATATAAGCAATTAGCTATACCTGGTGAACTAAGGCTTTCAGGGGATTATTAGTAAATGATTTAGAGTGATATTTATATTCTTAACTCTCTGAATAAGAATTCTTTTCTATTTGGTCTTTAATTGGAATATATATATATAAACTTAGAGTTTTGTTTTGTTTTTGCCTTTGCCACAATGAACTATCAAAGTTAGAGCCATAGTCATTTGTTTATATGTTGTCTCATACTTTCCACACCCCCAGAGCTGACTGATAAGTTTCAACAGAGCCATTGTGGTCTACAAAGCCCAAATTATTTTGTAAGTCCTTAACAGTGGGGAAAAAATTCTGTTTTTACATTGTGGCCGATGCCTGTTTGATAATCTTCCTAGAATATTGTTGTTGAATACCATCAAGTCAGAACAAATCCATAGTTGACCCTGCAGGGGGTTTTCTGAGACAGTTAATTGCATGGGAGGAGATTACCTGTGAAGCAGCTAGTAGATCTGAACTGTGTGCATTTGGGTGCAGGTAGATAATCATACTTTATTGTGCTCTTTCTTAAAGTTCTTATTGCCATTCACCTCTTAAAAAGTTAGTGAAGAGTTTTATTTCAAGTTGGCAGGTGCTGTCACCAAATAGTTGTGCTCAAAGTTGTTGTTGTTGTTGTTGTTGTTCGTGCCGTCGAGTCGTTTGCAACTCATAGCGACCCTATGTACAACAGCCCTAAAGCCTGCTCTATCCTGTGCTAATCTCATTGCCTCTGACACACCCATCCCGATTACCCCAGTCACTGAATCAGTCCATCTCACAGAGTGTCTTCCCCTCCTGTGCTGTCCCTCTACTCTGCCCAGCATGATGGCCCTCTCTAAAGACCTGTCTCTCCTTACAACATGTCCAAAGTATGTCAGACGAAGCCCCAGAATCTTTGCCTCCAAGGAGTAGCCTGGTTTGACCCTCTCTAGGATGAATCTGTTTGTTTTCTTGGCAATCCGTGGTACATTCAATACTTCTCCAGCACCACAGCTCAATGGCGTCAATCTCCTTCTGTCCTCCCTAGTCATTGTCCAACTCTCTGATGCAAAAGTGAAATTCCACTTTTGCTAACTACCACAGTCACCCCTGATTCATGGAGACCCCATGCACAACAGGTCTGAAGCATTATTAACAGGGTTTTTATGAGCTGGCTTTTCAGAAGGAGTTCACCTGGCCTTTATTCTTAGTCCATCTTATTCTGGAAGCTCTGTTGAAATCTATTCAGCATCATAACACAAAAGTCTGTAGTGATAGATAGGTGATTTCTGTGTGTCATTATGCACTGACCAGGATTCAGAGCCCAGTACCCCCCATGGCAAGTGACAATGTAACCACTGAACCACCACTGGCCCCTGAAATTTTCCTACAAAACTAAAAATTCAACACTGCATCATCCCTGAAAAAAGAAATTTGGAGTGTAGATTGGCTTGGTTTGGAGGGAAGAATTAAAAAGAGTTGCAGTATGTTGAGCATGTTTTAAGTTTATCCTTACATTTAAAATCACTCAAGTGACATTTTAAAGTACTAATTGCTTACATTTAAGTCTATCTGCAGCTGTTCCTTTGTAAACTAAGAAACGAGATGTCAAAAGTTCTGAATCCTTCTATATAGTTTCAAGTAACTTGTGTTGATTGGATTTTTCATGTAATCATTTTTAGAAAATTATATGGTTTTGTATATGACATTCTGTGATAATGACTTCGTTAGTTCAGGAAACAGAATCAACTCTCCCATGTATAAAGGTCTTCCCTGTTACATACTTTACTCCAAAAAGGGTGTGTCTCTGTCTCTTTGTCTCTCTTGCTCTCTCTTTCCCCTCATTCTTGAAACTATAAGTATACCCCTTCTGTTAATCCATTTCTGTCCCAAAAATTTGTTGCCAGGTGGCACTGAGTCAACTCCTACTCATAGCTAATTCATAGTTAATGACCAGTCCTATGAGCAACGGATCTGAACCTTACCCCATCCTCCTGTGCTGTCCTCTCCATCTTTGATGTGTTCTAGTCCATTGTTACAGTCACCGCGTCAGTTCGTTTGTTGGAGCTCGCTCTTTCTCTGACCCTTCACTTTTCTCGGCATGTTGCCCTTTTCCAAGGACTGGCCCCTCCCAACAACATGCCCACACTGTGAGATGAAGTTTTATCATTCTTGCCATTAGGGAGCACCCTGGTTACATTTCCTCCAAGACAGAATTACTTGTTTGTTCTTTTGGAAGGCCATGCGTTACTCAGTATTCTTCTCCAACACCACAGTTCACTTGCATCAGTTCATTTTCTGTTAGCCTTATTCACGTTCCAACTTTCACAGAGTAATTAGTCATTTCAAAATATCTAAAGGGAAGCAGGGAACCTAAATATATCAAAACATGTACATTTATGACTGTTGTGTTTTACAGTCTCAACAGTTGAAGTAAAAATGTTACAAATGAAATATAGTACATTGTTAAATTGTTATTCAGAATGCTTAAAATGTTATGACAAATTAGACAATATACCATTTTCTTTAAACTGTTACACCAACTATGAATATGGTTATACACTCATATGATGATACAGAATGAATACTCAGATACATTCTGGACTCAGGCACAAAGGAGATCTGTGCCTTATGGTTTGTGTGTGTGTAGTGAACAGACTTATTTAGACAGGGAGTAAAAGCAGTGACAAAATGCCATCTTGGGCTCTGTATTACCAATTATTTCATTAACTTCTTCAATTTGTAGGCAATTGATGGAATGAAATGCCTTATAACTAAATAGTCCAGTCATTAGATCAACTTTTCTCCCTGAACAATAAGTTCAGCAAAGTAATCCAGGAGGCAACTGACTCACATTGCAAGCACAGTTCAAGGAAATTATTTGCTGATATTGAAGTTCCCACCACGACATACATTCCAGGGACATTTTTCAAGCATTTCCTCCACGTGTGCGTGGAGCTGTGGCCTAATAATGATGAGCAGGGAGTTGAGCTGCCAAACCAAAAGGAGGTGGTCCAGATCCGTCAGCTGCTCCATGGAAGAAAGAAGGGCAGTCTCCTCCTGTGTGGTTTACAGCCTCTGAAAACCTGCTGGAGGGTCAGCTGTGAGTTGGTTCTGACTTGACAGCCATGAAGTGAGGTTTCCACATGTGCAGTGGGAGGAAGAGTCAGAGTAACTAAGCCAAGTGCTTGCTTCTAGGAGAAAGCGCTGTGGCGAAAATAGGCAAGAACGCATATTCAGCCTGTGCTAAATGTAGGCTATTCTAAGAGTAGAGGAAAAGCTCCTTCTGTCTAGTGCAAGCAAAGAGAGTTCTATGGCACACAGGCTAGATTGGAAGGATAGAAGTTTTTCTAGGACAAAAAGACACGCCTGACATGGAATGGGGAAAAGCAAAGGAAAGTGGTTGGTGGTTGAAGGAACAGTGTGAAAGACTGAAATCCACAGGGAAGAATTGCCAACCAAGTCTGCAGAGTCTCAGATTGTGTGCAAAGTTGGATGACAAAGACCTCATGGGCAGCCTGACCTCTTAGGGCATCTAACCCTTTGTGATCTCCTACGCTTATGGCTGACTTAGAGCATCCTTAAGCAGAATAAAAACTTGCAAAGGCACCTTTGCAAGTCACTGCTTGAATGAATGGAAGCCTGTCACTAAAAGCTAAAACCACACTGGTCAGATAGGAAATGATCACAGTGCTTTTCTTGTATTGGAGCTTTGCAAAACTCTGAGACCAGAAAATCACCTATCTATCTATCTTTGCCAATGGAGGGCCAAATAAGGTTCCTGCTGTCATATTTATTTCAACTTTTGAAGTTGTTTGACCTGAAAGGGCAATCTCCACAGGATTTGAGAATGATACTGAAAGTTTATACTTTAAAAGATATTTCTACGAAACTCTGTCTCAGACAATGAAACTTGAAAAGTTCAGAAGTCCTTTCTCCATTGTCCTTACTTCACCCTCCCTCTATACCTGTTTATATACTATTATAAATTCCTTTCTAGAGCACTCAGTGCAGTAATTCACATCCATTTTCAAGAAAATTACATTTCGGAAATATTTATTAATTAGAATCAGATTAAAGCAAACCAAACTCAGTACCATCAAGTAATTATGACCCATAGTGACCCACTAAAACAGAGTCGAACTGGCCAGTAGAGTTTCCAAAACTACACATACTTAAAGAAGCACACTGCCACACCTTTCTCATGTGGAACAGTGGGTGGGTCTGAACTGCTGACCTTTTGGTTAGCAGTAAATCACTTAACCAGTGTGCCACCATGGCTTCTTGAGAATCTGGCTACAGAAGAAGTCATTTTTGTTTCATGCCACTTTGCTAGCTTTAGATACCTGATTCTGAATGGGCTACCTTATTCCTCAGAGTAGATAAGATGTAGGAGGGCGCAAAGGTATCTGGGTGATGAAAGTGAAGCAAAGAAATAGTTACAGTGAAGACAGAAAACATATCAGTTAGCAGACACTGAGAAAGGAAACATTCCCCCTAAGGTGTTCTGGGTCTGTGGGGCATTGTCTGCTATTTATTTTCAAATCATTCTTGGAGAATGTGTCTTCCTGGGTTTTCTAAAGCGTTCTGGACTAAACGGGCATGAGCAGCTCAATAGCTTCATGGAGGATTAGATTAAAAATACGATTATATCCAGAAAGCTACATCTCCAGTAGTTTAGGCTGTACTTTATTAGCCAAAAATACAAGATCTAGCAAAAACAAACAAACAAAAAAACCTCCCAAAACTAAGATCATGTGCATGTAGGATTTGAAGGACAGAAGTGTATTTTAGTTTACACAACCAAAATTATAGGCTACTTCCCAACCTGACTGAACTGGAACTGTGAACATTGCATTTTTAAAACTTGTCAAATGGTGCTATTGACTTAATAAAAATGTATTACAATATTTTTTTGGATAAAGATCTAAATCTGACCTGGCCATCAATGTAAATACAGAAAATGTATGTAGAGCACGTATCAAAACCATGCCCGTTTGCTTTTGGTTGAACTACCATAGTCTTCAGTGGTCTAGGGATGACTGGACCCAGCAGAATGGTTGGTTCTACCAGCTGTCAGCAGCCTGGAGCTGACCCCTATGAGAGTTTGTGTATTTTCCATTTGGACTCTGGTTGGAAAACACAATTAAATATACTCATTTTATTGGTGTTTCCAGGAACAAATAAAGTATATGTGATATGAAAGAAAAACTGTCTAACTCTCCCTTAGTGAGGGCAAATGTTACTTTGTGTAAAATCACTCAGTTGTGTCAGAAAAGTCAGCAGATGCCTGTATCTTTCTGTTAAGGAACCTGTAAAGCAATCTGCATGAACAGTATGAAAATAAACCACTTAAAAGCCCACCAAACTTTGCATCCTGTGATTTGAAATGTTCTTGCAATTCAAGAGTCACAAAATTCAAGAATCATAGGTCTCCAACGGATCTTTCCTAATTCCTTCACCCTCTTCTCTCCTCTCACCAAACTCTGAGACCCCATGATTTTCCCACCTCCCTACCTTCAGTAACACCCCATTTCTCCCCCGTTTGGGCTTTTGTACACATCATACTAGTTATTCTTCTACATGTTTAAATTTTTATCTTATATTGCTTTGCATACACAGCTCATATACATTGTGTTTCAGACTTTCCTTGATTCACACTGTGCTTTCTACAGTCATTCCTATATATAGTGTTTTGGGGTGTTTTTCTTTTTTAAATTTATTATTAATTTCAATGACAATTTACAGAGACTTTGGATTTCCATTCATTCATTGTTGCACTTTTCTCCCCTCCCCAAGTACACTACCCTTTTGGAAAAGTAAAAGAAAAATTCTTTCATTGTTATACAATCCCTCCCCCCAGGTCCACTCCACTATGCAGCCTTTGCTCTGGACTCCTGTCATGACAAAACTACCAAATCACATATCCCTGTTAAACAGTTTTCTCCCTTATCTGTTTCAATGCAGTATACATTATTGAACCCATCTTTCTCAGTCTCTCCCCAAGATCAAGGTCAGGCCTGCTTTAGAGCAGTGGCACCATGCAGTATTTGTTCTTTTGTGACTGAGATACTTCACTTAGCATAATGTCCTCCAGGGTCACCCATTTTTAATAATGTTGCATGAGTTCCTTGTTTTTCAATGCAGTATAATATTCCATTGTTTGAATATACCACAGCTTCTCTATTCATTTGTTGATGGGCACTTAGGTTGTTGAACAAAGCTGCAATAAAAATGGGGGTATATATATAGTTTTATAAAATTAATCACTATTGAGCCTATGCCCATCACTACTATTTTTTCAGGTCCCCGCCCCTCCTCCACCCACCAAATTGTGCAATCCTGTGATTTCTCCCTTGCCCATCCTTACTCCTCTGCTCCCACCCTTTCCCCGCTGGATCGCCCTACATATTTTACTCGTTATACTTCTATTTTTACAATAATGGTCTTATGCACTATTTGTCCCTATGAGTTCACTCAACATAATGCATTCTAGCTTTCCCCATGTTATATAGTATTTTTTTAAAAAAAATCATTGTTCCTGTACTGTATAGTATTCATTTTTGCAGACGTTAACTTGAGAGTTAACATCACACTGTCATAATCAAATTCTTCATCAAGTGAGAAGGGTTGAACATCATCCCAAGTAACCTTACTCATTTGGAGCTGAATATTTTCATGAGTGTCCAATTCATCTAAATTTATTTAACTGTCTACTTTTGCCTCTCCTGCCTGATTCAAATCACCTTGAAAATAACTGTCAACTTTTTTACTTTCACCCACCACAAGCTGTTCTTCTGAACATTATGATGAAGTGTGAAGAAAGATGGTTTCATTTATAAAACAGTCATTTTGGTCCCATTTTATGAATGCATCTTATCAAGGTAAATACAATCGTTTCCAAATGCTCCCTTTTTGGAGTCACATATCTGCTCATGTCAATGAATTATCTTATTCAAGACTTCTTCAATTAACTGGTCTTTGATCATAATGTCCAGTCATGGTGGTAAGGTTGGCATTCCATCCAAGAGACTTGACCTCCCATTCCCAGCTTTCTGCCTCGGTGCCCTTCTAGTCACTTCTTGCTTTTTGTGCCTTTTTTCAAAGATTCCCAGCTAAAATACTCTCTGCCTAGAATCATTTCTTGAGTGTTCTTCCATTCTTTCAGGTAAAATTAGAGCTTGAGTTCTTAAATATTTAAAAAATCTAATGTCCAATATTAAAAGAAGATGGAAGGAATATACTGAGTCACTATATAGAAAGGAATTGGCAGATACAGAGGAATTTAAAGAAATAACATATGAGCAAGAGCCTATGGTGATGAAGGAAGAAGTTCAAGCTGCTTTGAAGGAAATAGCAAAAAATAAGGCCCCAGGAATAGATGGTATACCAACTGAAGTATTCCAGATAACAGATGTTGCCCTGGATGTGCTCATCAAGTTGTGCCAAGAAATCTGGAGAACAACCACTTGGCCAACTGACTGGAAGAGATCTATATTTGTTCCCATTCCAAAGAAAGGTGACCCAACTGAGTGTGGAAACTACAGAACAGTGTCATTGATTTCATATGCAAGCAAGATTCTACTGAAGATTATCCAAAAACGATTAGAACAGCACATCAGCAGAGAACTGCCAGAAGTCCAGGCTGTGTTTAGAAGGGGTCGTGGTACTAGGGATATTGTTGCTGATGTTAGATGGATCTTGGCTGAAAGCAGAGAATACCAGAAGAATGTCTATCTGTGTTTCATTGATTATGCAAAGGCATTTGACTGTATGGATCATAACAAACTGTGGCTGACTCTGAGAAGAATGGGAATCCCAGAACATTGAATTGTGCTAATAGGAAACCTATACTTGGACCAAGAGGCAGTAGTCAGAACAGAGCAGGGTAACACTGCATGGTTCAAAATTGGGAAGGGTGTGCGCCAGGGATGCATCCTGTCTCCATACCTTTTCAACATATATGCAGAGCAGATTATCTGAGAGGCTGGGCTCTATGAGGAGAATTGTGGCATCAGGATTGGTGGAAGATCTATTAACAATCTGCGTTATGCAGATGACACAACCCTGCTTGCTGAAACTGAGGAAGACCTCATGCACTTGCTGCGAAGGGTCAAGGACTGCAGCCTTCAGTATGGACTGAGGCTCAATGTCAAGAAGACAAAGATTCTCAACACTGGACCAATTGGCAGTGTCAGGATGGATGACGAAGAGATTGAGATTGTTCACAGCTTCAGTTTGCTCGGCTCCACAGTCAACACTCTTGGCACCAGCAGTCAGGAAATCAAAAGGTGTATCGCGATGGGAAAGTCTGCTGTTAGGGACCTCTCTAAAGTACTCAGGAGCAACAGTGTCTCTCTGGAGACTAAGGCCATGGTCTTTGCGATCACTTGTTATGCATCAGAGAGTTGGACAATGACTAGGGAGGACAGGAGAGTGGATGCTTTGGAGCTGTGGTGCTGGAGAAGAGTACTGAATGTACCATGGACTGCCAGGAAAACAAACAGATTCATCTTGGAGAGGATTAGACCAAGCTACTCCTTGGAAGCAAGGATTCTGGGGCTTCGTCTGACATACTTTGGACATGTTGCCAGGAGGGACGGGTCCTTAGAGAGGGACATCATGCTTGGGACGGTGGAGGGACGGCGCAAGAGGGGAAGACCCTCTATGAGATGGAATGATTCGGTGACTGGGGTAATCGGGATGGGTGTGTCAGAGGCGGTGCGGTTGGCGCAGGATAGAGCAGGGTTTAGGGTTGTTGTGCATAGGGTTGCTATGAGCCACAAAGGACTCAACGGCACATAACAACAACAACAACAATGTCCAAGTATTCAGTTCTCACAGAATGAAAGAAAACTATTATTTAAAGGGGAACATTAATATTCATTGGATCCAGTAAACACATTTGGTTGATGGAAAAAGTGATGCCTAAAGATACCTGAGGTCATACGGGTGAAGATGGGAAGCACCCCATGTTGCCCATCCCACACACCCACTGTTCTCACTACTGGAAAGCCAATTCACTGGGCACATCATCTCAATAATCCTCATAAAAACTGACTATGAAGATTTGAAAATATAGAAAAGCAGAAAATTACCAAAGCAATACTTTTCATATATAAACAATCCTTTCCCTACACCAGAAGTAGGGTATTTTTTCCTTTATAGTTTATAACCACACCAGCATTAGAGCATAATGTTTTGTGTTTTATACTAGCATTATAACAAAAGCATGTTTGCATGATTGTCACAGTATTTATGTTTATTAGCATAATAATCTAATCCTCCCCTTACATGACATTACACTAAATTTATTTTGTGTTTCAGTACTCAAGCCTAAGAAAATAATTCTAATTTAGAATTGTTGGGCCAAATGATACTGTCTATCCAGAAAGCAAGTCACTCCAAAAGAAGTGAGTTGTTGGTAGTCTGATTTATAAAGAGATCTGAAAGTTTTGACCTTAACCACTTAATTAGCAAACCTTTTTTTTTTTTGGTGAAAAATTATAGCGAAGAGGATAATTTGACAACAGCAGGGAGCTACCATCAGAAGTGCAACTTGCTGTTAAATTCCCTTATGGTTAAAACACTCAGTTTGTTGAGAAGGTGGAGGTGGGGGAAGCTGATCCTAAATAACAGCATGGCTATTGAGAAAAATGCTTGGGGAAACCTAGCATTTCTTACTTGCAAGTCAACTTTTGTTTTATGAAACATGTCTTACTTACTATGTTAACATTTTACACAATCTGATTTTTTAAATAAAAATCATCTGGCCAGAAGAAAAGGATTGCCATTTAAGCAAAACATAGTAAAACTCATAGACTAGTAGACTTGATGGAATGAGAGTATATAGTTAGGGAGCTCTGGTGGCTTAGTGGCAAGGAGTTGCACTACCAGTTAAAAGGCACATGGTTTGAATACACGATCTGCTTCACTGGAGAAAGGTGGGTGATCTTCTGTGGGCTTTACTGCCTCTGAAAACCTACTGGAGGGTCAGCTATGAGTCCGTTCCAATTTGAGGGTAAACAGCCACAGTTTATATATATAAGAAATGAGATTAACTAAGGAAGAGGACAAGGAAGCTATGGTGCCTGGAGGATCAGCTATGGGCCAGTTCCTTCTGGATGGTACATAACCACAATGGAGTTCTGGTGGCCTAGTGGTAAGAAGTTGCACTGCAATCTCAAAGGTGCATGGTTTGAATCCACAAGCTGCTCTGCAGGAGGATGGGCAGTCTCCTCCCCAGCAATTTACCGCCTCTGAAAACTCCCAGGAGGGTCAGCTGTGAGTTGGTTTTGACTCAGGGGCACACAATAATACTCATCATTGTAACTGACAAAACAAACAGTTATGTCTTTTCCTTTTTTCCCTGGAGTACATTTGCAATTCACATTTTTTAGCAATTTTGTGTCATGATTTGGTTATAGGAGCCCTCATCCATACTAAGTCTTTTGATCTAAAGGAGTAGACAGTGGCAATACATATTCACACTGGGCATCATGAAACAGCACCATTTAATAACCCCCAAGGGGATTCTCCATCATCTCATTACCTTACGGTAAACTGTAGTGCCGGCCATGTAGAGGGCGTCTCACAAGCTGGAGACTTAAGGTGCACCTGATCCGGGCTATGCATCAGAGAGTTGGACAGTGGCTAGGGATGATAGAAAGAGAATTGATGCCTTTGAGTTGTGGTGCTGTAGAAGAGTGTTGGCTATACCATGGACTGCTAGGAGAACAAACAGGTTTGTCCTGGAGAAGGTGAAGCCAGAATGCTCCTTGGAGCCAAGGATTCTGAAGCTTCGTCTGACATACTTTTGGCATGTTGCAAGGAGGGACTGGTCCTTGGAGAGGGACATCATGTTTGGGAGAGTGGAGGGATGACACAGGAGAGGAAAACCCTCAATGAGATAGATCGATTCTGTGAGTGGAGTGTTGGGAGTGAGTGTGTTTGAGACGGTGAGGCTGGCACAGGATAGAACAGCATTTAGGGCTCTTGTAAACAGGGTTGCTATGAGTCGCAAGCGACTCGACAGCACATAACAAGAACTTAACAACAATATATGCTTTTAATGAGACTGAATGGCTGCTTTGAAATTCACACTTCTTTGTGGGGAGTCCTTCACTTGCCCACTTACCAGCTGATGAAGGCCCTAGGCGCGGCCTCAATGACATCTGTGAAAAGAAGGCAGTTTTTTTCCTCTCTCTCTGAATGTTGATTTTTCTGGCCAATAAATATCAAACTTTTACTTAGATAAGAAAGGAGATGAACCTCAATTAGACCAAAGAGGATTGTTTCCTAGGCATTTTTCAATCAAGAGGATTAAACAAACAAGGCAAAAGGAAAATTGTAAGGGAATAAAGATGCTGTGTTCATCCTCCAAAACTGAGTCAGTGGGAAATAGAGCTGACTGGTAACACAGCCATTCTAATACCCTTCTCCAAGAGGCTAGAAATCCTTCTACTTGCTTTCACAGACACCCAGACAGCTGAGGCAGTCAGTTGATCCAAAATACCATGAAAGCTCACAGGGGCTTTAGGGAAAGTTTGTACTATTTTGATGAATGATAGAGATATAAGCAGTGGCCTCCACCTCCTTTCCCTAGTTCTTGATTTGAATCCATGTAATTCGCTGAGTTGGTCCCTTTGCTCCCATGAGGCAGAAGCTCAAAACAGCCGTGAGAACACTGATCCGATCCTAAGCTGATTCATTGAAAAATAAGTCTAGGTACACGTTGTGTCAAATGCGAACATTGACTCTATTTGGTTAGGCCATTTATTGGCTGTATTTTCTATTATCTACAATATCCCTAATTGCTTTCTGTTGTAACTAAGATGATTCTTACCCAAAATTACCTTTATAGGACAGAGTAATGCCACATACCTCCTAAAGAATAGCAGGTGGATTCAAATCAATGACCTTATGATTAATAGCCAAGTATTTAGCTACTGTATCACCAGGGATTCATAGTAGCTTTCTTCTAGTATACAATGAAAGTTTTGCTAGTAATTTTCTAGCTTTTTTAAACTAAGTTAAACAACTTGTGCAACCGAGCACAATTATTTAAATACACATGCAGTAAACACTTGCCCCTACGCTACAGTAATAATATACTTATTGTCCTGACTATGTAACAGCAATACTTATAGCTCAGGAGACATTTGCAGACTGTCCTTGGGACATGCTATCAAGTCAGCGCTGACTCATAGTCAGTCATCCCTGTGGTGAACAGAACAAACCCCTGCCCAGTCCTGACCACTGTGACAACCACCATGTCAATCCATCTTGTTCACGGTCTTACTTTCGATGAATTTAGCAAGTATGATGTCATTCTCCAGGGACTGGTGTGGCTTGATAACATGCCCAAAGTATGTGAAACAAAAATCTCACCATTCTCGATTCTGTGAAGTATCCTGACTGTTTTTTCTAAGATAGATTTGCCTGTTTTGGCAGTTCATGTTATGTCCAATATTCTTCACCAACAACCTTCACCACAATTCAGAGTGCCTCTTCACAATTACCTACTGTGAACCAGAGAGCTGGACAATGACTAAGGATGATAGAGGAAGAATCAATGCTTTGAGTTGTGGTGCTGGAGAAGAAATAGGCTTTTCACATATTCGTTATACACTGTCCAACTTGCACATACTTATGAGGCAAGTGAAAATACCACAACTAAGACACACTTTGTTCCTCTAAGTGTTATCTTTGCATCTCAGTACATCAATTCTGCAATGTTATATTGGATTTGTCCAATGCAATACAAGATTTGATCTCTTGATTTTCACTTCCATGGCCATTGATTATGGATCCAAATAAAGTGAAAAAGAAACTGTCAATGCCTCTTTGCAATTACTTGCTATGCATCAGAGCTGGGCAGTGACTAAGGATGATAGAAGAAGAATCGATCCCTTCGAGTTGTGGTCCTGCAGAATTGAATATACCCAGGACTGCTAAGAGAACAGCTTTGTCTTGGTGAGGGTGAAACAAGGCTGCTCCTTGGAGGCAAGAATCTGAAGCTCTGATTGACTCAGTGATGAGGTAGCTGTGCCAGAGATGATGAAATTAAATCAGGAAGAGGCAGGGTTCAGAGCTATTGGACATAGGGTCAGGGCTGACTCAGTGGCACATAACAACTTGATTGTATGTTTGATCCATTTCAGAGTGCAATAGTGTATAAACAAAAAAAGATCTTTCATTTTTTCCCCTTCAGCATTGCTGTTAAGTGTGCTCTTTAATATTAGGGATTGGTATATGAATTTGAAAAAGATTCACAGTAACTGATCTCTCATGTCAGAATATGGATATCACCTTTTCCCTGACAGTATTGTACTGTCAGGGCTGATCTCAAATGTTCTTTTTTTGACAGTGAATTGCAGCATCATTCTTCAATTTGTCATTGCTGTCATAGTAAATCAGGATTTTCTAATTCAAAATAGCCAGCAATCCTTTAGAGCATATTGACGCCTTGAGTATCTATCTTCAAGTGTCTCATTTCATCGGCAATGTTCCTTTTTGCTAGCTCCACACTGTGTACATTCCATGTTCACAATTAATGGGTCTTTGCAGCTGTTTCAGCTTATTTTATTCTTTTTTAAATCAAGAGAAAGTGCGAACACAGTCACCCATTACTACAATTATGCAGTCACATTCCCCACATTTGGGGAAACCACAAGGGGACAGCACATCTAGAATGCAATGGATAAGCCTCGCCCCGGGGAAAGCCACATTTTTGATCATTGTTTCACCTCATTTTGAGTCCTACCACTTCGGCGAAAGCTTTCCTCCACCTGTGTCATTAAGGGAGACTCGACTTTGAGGAGGCTGCTCTTTACCAGTTACATTTCAAGTGATTTCAAACTTGAGGGGCTCATCTTCTGGTACTCTATCAAACAGTATTCTGCTGCTATTCATAAAGTTCTCATTGGCCACTTTTAGAAGTAGTTACCAGGTCGTTTTATCCTCGTCTGTCTTAGTCTACAAGATGCTTGTTAAAACCTGAACACCATGGGTGAGCCTGCTGGTATTTGAAATGACAGTGATGTAGCCTCAGCATCACAGCAGCACAAAAACCATCAGAGTATGATGAACTGAGAGCCAAAAGGTGGTGCAAGAGATTAGCATGCACTTTCTTAATCTTCATTTTCCATTTTATATGTCTCTTTTCTAAGCACACAAGAAGTTAAATGATATATTTTAAATAAAAGCCAGAAAATCCCACTGTGGTTTAATAAATTCTGACTCATGTAACATCCCACTACTGGGATTCTAAGACTAAATCTCTATAGAAAGAAACTGTACATCTTTCTCCCATGGGGCAGTAAGTGGATTTGAACCACTGTACTTTTGTTAGTAGGGCAGCATATAATACCAAAGCTTTTTATATTTTAAATAAATATATATAAAAACTAGTATTAGTGACTATTTAAAGAAGTTTACATAGACAGTATCAATATTCAGTAAGGGTCGAGGAAATTTTATTGTGATATCTTTCATAGCAGTTCAAAATAAATACATATTAGTAATTATTCTATTTTCATATGTGGGAGTCATAAAACAATTACAAACGTCATAAAAATCTATACATAGAACAGTATTTACCAAATTTTAAGATTTTTTTCTTTATTTAAGTACATTTAAAGTTATGGAAACAAAGTTAATGAAAAATTTCCAATAGTTTCAATTTCCTATGTTCCAGGATTATTTCTTCTATAATCAGGTCTCACCATCCTTGACTTCTAGAAGGTGAGTGAGAAAGGTATGGGATATACCAGACCAATTGCATGAGACACATTTTACCAGAAACCTGGTCAAGTCACTAGCTTTTCTGAATTCAGCTAATTTATCTACAAATTTTGGACAGCTACAGTATCCACGTGGAAGAAAAAAATAAATTAAGTAGATGTCAACAATAGATGCTAAGGACACTAGTGTACACTCTTCGGTAAACAGGGAAAATTTTCAAAGGAAATTACATAGGCAAAAACTAAACAGACTAGTTAGTCATCTAAACTGTGCAGTAATTTTTTTCTTATTTCCAAAGGCAACCTCAATCACATTGAGTTCTTACCTTGTAATTAATTTAACTGAGCTTAAATGCGGATAAAATGCCCCTCCATTAGAAAAGGGAGAAGGGTTAAGAGAAAAACAGAAAAAAAGGTTACTAACTAGGAAATGCCTTCCAGGTATGACAGCTGCAATCTGAAAAATGTCTAGTCTCAATAAATGATGAAATGAAGAGAATTTTACCAATGCTAATCTTAATACTCTAACAACTTACAATTTACATTATTAATTACTGCAGAACTTTCAAATTATCATAATTTTTTTTTGCTAGTGCTGTGTTAAAACTTCAAGGATAACCAAAAGATAGAGGTTTGATTAATAATGTTCCTTATTTATTTTTTCTTGTATAAAATTTATTTTCCTTTTTTTTAAAAAAACCCAAGGTATCATATATTGGTGACATTACTATGCCAAGTATTTCCTACATACCCCTTTTTCATACAGCTTAGCTAAAAATGACAAGTAATGATCAACAAGAAGGCAGGTTATACTTTTTTCATTTCAGGCAATGTCCTAATGAAAGTTACTTATCTCTAAAGCAAAATATGTTGTGACTTTGATTCTTTTGACACCTAGTCTCTATTTCTAAAGTCTGCAGGTTCCACTAAAATGTTTTAAAGACATTTTAAAAAAATGTTTTAAAAGACTCCACAGACCAGGAAAGATTTTTACTAAAGAGAGCAATTTCATCCTTCATATCATAGCAAAGATAAATAATATATTTACTATAGAACTGTGCTGTTTGATACAGTTAGTACTGATCTCCTAAGGCCAATCTGAGCATTTAAAATGTGGCTAGTTCAAATCAGTAAAATAAACACCAGAGTTCAAAAGAGTAAATAATCTCAATAACTTTATATTGACTACATGATAATATTTTGGATATATTGTGTTAAATAAAATACACTATTAAAATAATATTTACTTGTTTCTTTTTATTTATTTCTTCTAAATGCAGCTGCTAAAATACTTAGCTTACATATATGGCTCATATTGGTTTTCTGTCCTATCAAACTTCTGTGAAAGCAGGGCTGACATAATATATTTAATACAATACAAAGTTCCTGAGCTTAGAATAAAGAACATTTCAATTCTTAAAAATAAAATACAGCCAATGATGTATCCATATATTTGACATAATAATAGTATACTATTTCTTTTTATAATCTATAAAACTGACAATTGTGCTTAACTTTGGTTATATATGACTCTGCAACTAGGCAAAAAGATCTTTTGAACTGATGGAGATACTCTAATACTGGACTGTGGTGATGACTTCACAATTGTACAATGTAAACCACTGAACTGTTACACTTAACGTGGGTAAGTTTTATTGCATGTAAATTGTACCTCAATAAAGCTGTATTTTTAAAAATATTCAGAGCTAGACCCAGCAAATCTCAAGGGCCATTTATTTAGACATTGCATATGTTTCAGGTAATTCAACAATAATTTTTTAATCTGTTTTTATTGTCCTGTGTTGCGGTGAGATTCTTCCCATATGGGTCATTTTACCTGCAGTGGCTCAACATTCAGCTGTAGATTATGCAATCACTTATTGGAGGTATGAGTTGCTACGGACAGAGGGACACTACAGCAGGTAAGGGCGGGCAGTTTATTTGCCTCTAGAGGCACCCAGCTCAGGTATAGTAGCCCTTTAGTGATAGAGAGTCTTGTCAAAAATCCCTTACCCAAGCTGAACATTATATAACTAAACACCTGCTGGTGTTTCGGCATCCTGGGCAAAACACTGGAATATAAAATCTCCTGCTCTACACTACTACCACACGTAAATGAAAGAATATGCATGAAAGGGACTATTCAATATTTAAAAATTTCCATGGGAAACAAAACTAAACTGCTGAGCATTTTTTTCTCTACTGCTGGACAACAACTACCACAAAGTATCAGCAAATAAAAAACTACAATCAGTGCTAAAAGTGTATTTGGGATGAATCAGCTTCCTGATGCGCAGGATCTCTGGTGCATCGTCTCTGTCAGGTGCTGAGACAAATTACTTTTCATCTCAAAAACAGTGAGATTATTCACTGCGAACTTTGTGTGGCTGTCATCTTTTGTTTTTAAAAAGCCATCATGTCCAAAAACAATAACAAAACACAGTTCCATTTTGTCTACTTTATCCAAATAAATATCTTTCTCTCTTAAAACACAAAGACAGATAAAAAAACAAACTTCTCATGTACATGTACCAATATATAATTATGCTTTCTGTGGTCTTCCCAGGTCAGAACTGTTTCAAAGCTCAGTTTGCCCCATATTAACCAAAAAGTGTTTCCTTTTGAAGAGAAATCATGACAATAACACAGCAACATGTTAAAAATTGACATGGAACATTGAAATGAATTTTAAAACGTGTGCACAGTGACAAACATAAATACATCTCAAGGACTGCATAGAGTGAGTGGCCACAGGCTTTTGAGAGGAAAAAAATAGATGGAGTGTTCAAAAGCCATAAAAAGTGAGTAAATTCATTTATGAATCTTCACTTAAGGCAGCCACAGATTCAAGGAATCTATATAGTCTACTTAAGCCATTATAAAATTACTTATCTAGGCATTTGGGTAAATCTAACAAGGTATTTGCTTTTGTGCCAGACCAAAGTCATAATTGCAACAATTTCTCTACTCTGTAATGTTTTACGAGTAGTCTGATATTTTTAAAATGGAAACATGTATAAAACATTTATTAAATTTGACTATACAGAGATTATTCTCTGTTGGTGAGTATATGACATCACTAGCCATTTCATACAACCTAGCGTTTCACTACTGATCAAATCAATGTGTTACACCCAAGCACATACTGCAAAGTGATTTGTACTGCTATTATTTATGTATCAACACTTTACAGATTTCACAAAATAAATGCACAAAAGAGAAAACACAGGTTCTCAAATATGTGCAGAAAAGAATATCATCCAGATATCAAAGCCAAAACTGCCCTTGCATTACAATTATTATTCTATCCTTATTCATGTTCAGTTCTTTCAATGCTTTCAGCAGCTCACTGAATTGACAGCATAATTAATTTTTATGAAAAATAGAGGACATTTTTCCCCAGTGCAAGTTATTGCTAAACTCATACAGCATACCAAAAGTAAAGTTTAACATTTCATTTTAGAAAAAGTAAAATTTTATATAATGTTCATAAAGCTCTAAAATAGATGATTTTAACCAAACAGCATAAAGTTTGTGCTTTCTCTGATTTCCCAGCAACCATAATGTTCTCGCTAAGACACTCAATAATCTCTTAAAGAGTTCAGGTCTATGCCTTTGTGGATATTATACTCTCCACTCCTAAATACACTGTCATATCCAAACAATGTGCAAATAATAGTTTAAAGAAACAGAAAAGCTTGCATACAATATAACAGTGTCCTCTAAGAATAAAAAACAATACTGTAGGACTTTCGTTCATAGGGTTACTATGCGTCATCTGCGACTCAATGGCACTTAACAACAACAACTACTAAAATGATCAAAAATCTCAACTTATTCTACAAGCTGTGCAGGAGAGAAAAGTGGGTGATTTTTACAGACCATGCAAATGGCAGAACGAGTTTATTCAGGGGCCCATGGTATTGCAAGTTCCCAAGCATTACACCATAGGTAAGGCTTTTCGTAAATCACCGTAGAAGTTGACTAAGGTGCTTGCCATGGCTGTATCTACTGCAGACTGAGGAATCATGCCTCGCAGGTCTGTTTGAATGTAGCCTGTCAAAAGACTCTGGTTTGGATTGTCTTTAAGTGGAACACAGAACCAACCACAAGGATGGTTGTATCCGCGAACAAATTCCGTTCTCTTCTCACTCCAGTCAAGACTTACTCCTACAAGGCAATATAAAGAATTACACAATTAAGAGCAATTATCTAAAACCTCTCATTTAAAAGTATTACTGGATTCTTTTTGTTTAAATATGTCTTTTCTTATTCATGTGGAGGAAAATTAAGCCCCAAGAGTACCACAGTAGAATGAGAAAGATAATTACCAAGCAGGCTCCTGACAGGGCTGGTAGACAGGTAATGAGCCAAGTTCTAATCCCATCAGAGTGTATGACATCAGGCAATTTTGGTAATGCTTTGGAAACTATGATTCTTCGCTCCAGGAACCAGCCTCAAGGTACCAATAACCTATGGTATCACAGTATCACCATACTGAACTCTGCAGCTGGCTCATAAGAATAAAGGAAATATTTACCTACAGGTTCCAATTCAAGCCTATATTACACCAGCCAAGTCAGGAGCAGGGAAAAGCAGAAATACATGTAGATGCATTTTACAAAGTAGATTTCAAAGACAGTGCTTTTTATTTTGAAAAGAAAAAATATTATACAGCTAAACTTAAGGGGAAAAAAATTTGAAACAAATAGCAACTGTATTTTCATGATGACCAAGGAGCTGTGTTTTCTGAGGGTGACTTGAAGAAAATCTACTGACCTTTTTTTTTTTTTTTTAAACAGTCATGTGACTTAAATTATTAGCAGTCACTTAAAAGATCATGTGTACTGGGACCAAAACCTTATCAGAAGCACTGTAAAACTCTTCTTAATATCCTTTTACTGCCTGAGGGCTTTTCATATGCTATATGAAAATGAATCTTAGTAATGCTACTGTAACCTTGAGAGTTGAAAATAATTCACATTGAAAGAAATGCTGAACTCAGAAAACCCAAATATTTAAACCAAATGAAAAGTTTTAAGATTATTAAAAAAAAAAAAAGATTATTACCACAGGATAAAAGCCCGTCTTTGTAGCCCACAGTGTAGGAGAAATCAACAAATTCTCTTGGGGAGATGATGTTCCAAAGCTGGCCAGCAGTAGTGTAGCGCATCACACAACAATTCTGAAAGTGCAGAGAGGTAAGGGGTAGTTGTTATTACCTCAGAAAATAATAAAAGCACATGTGGATTTATACATCATATTAATCTTTAGTAAAAACCCAACAGTAATTTAAAATATTTCTGTTATTATTAAGAACAATTTATACAGTAACTCTTGACAGATCTAGGCTATTCTAAGTCTTTCTGCTACTGAGGGTAAATAATCAAAACCAAGTTATTCAGCAGATAAGTCTTTAATTCAATACTGTGGCCTGGAATCTTAGACAACATCCTACATTTATACCCCGTTTTAGAGTGTTTAAGATAGAATTTGAAGGGGTGACATTCTCAGAATTTTACATTTCAGAACCTCAGCTGAAGGTTAAGTTTTACAATTAAAAACTCTAAAAATTTTCTTTATTGTGGAGCCAGTGTAGAAAAGAAGTTCCATTCTAAATAACGCTCATTAATTAATACGAGAAAATGCAAGCACTCCAAGAGGCAGGACTTCCCATGAGATCTTTGCCATGACTACTTATTCTCACAGCAATGCATACAAGCAATATAAGGAAGTCTGTATAGATGCATGTACTCATGCATGCACTCACTCTTTCTTACACACACACACACACACACACACACACACACACACACACACACTGAAGTAATGCTTCTCAACAAATACCTCTTCAAAGTGCTCCAAAATATCCAAAGAAGTCATTAAGCTGTCCCAATCCAAGCGACAGGGCCCTGGGCGAATGTGGTCTATTACACTATTGACAGTATCATCTATAACACCTTGGGCTTTGTAGCTGGAAAACCAAAATTAAAGTCAAGTGCTATTCAAATGAAAAACTACAGGAAGCCCTCACAGTTCAGAACAAACCGAAAAAGATGCAGTAAAAAGTAACTTTTTTAAAAATAATTTTATTTTATTTTATACTGGTTTCCTTACAAAGTTTATATACATTGTTTTTCATACTGGATCTTTTCTATTTCCTTTACCCACCCATCACTCTACCCATCAAATTGTGTGAACCTATAATTAGCCTCCTGCTCATCCTCTGCTCCTACCTTCCCACCCCCTTGGATCCTCATACATGTTTTTCTAGTTATCTTTGTATTTCCACAATAATGATCTTATACAGTATTTATCCTTATGGGACTGAGCTAGTTCACTCAGCATAATGCTCTCCAGTCCCTCCTAAGTTAGGTAGTAATTTACAAAATCATTGCTCCTGAATGCTGCATAGTATTCCATCATGTGAATGTGCCATAATTTCTTAATCCATTCTACTATGGTGGACATTTAGAAGTAAATCCCAGAACTTTTTCTGATATATTAAGTTCTATCATTATTATTTTTTTTTAAATCCCAGAACTTTTTCTGATATATTAAGTTCTATCATTATTATATTTTTTTTCCCCCACAGAAGCCAGCTTGTAACTTTAATCACTGGGCCAAGTTCAAAAACAAAGTACTCAGCTCAGTTTTAAACTTGCAATTAAAAATAACTGTACCTCTGCTTTTCAGAGGGAGGGAGAGGAAAGGGGGCAGGGAATGGCGAAAACAAAGAATAAGGAAATGTTTAGTGCCCTTAAATCCAGTCCAAATAGAAGAGGAAGGA
>NW_006399800.1:15505301-15509242 GCF_000299155.1 Elephantulus edwardii | reverse complement strand
CTCCATTATTTTTTTTTTTAATCAGAAGGTACTTTTGTCCTCAAATCCAAGGAAAGGAATTAAAATCATATTATGTGTTATTATGAATAAAGACATCTACTTGTGTATGTTGTTGTTGTTAGGTGCTGTCAAGTCCAGTATGCCCCACTGACACTCTATACACAACAGATCTGAAACTTGTTCTATCCTATCCCATCCTCACATCTCCTGACACATTAGAGCCCATTGAGGCAGTCACTGCATCAAGTCACTTGGTTGAGTGTCTTCTTCTCCTTTACCAACCCTCCACCCTTCCCAAGATCGTGTCCTTCTCCAAGGAATAGCCCCTCCTAGCAACATGCCCAAGTATGTGAGGCGAAGCTGCATCATCTTTGCCTCCAAAGATCACCCTAGCTGCACCCTCTCCAAGACACACTTATGTATGATGTGGTGGAAAACTGTCTCCAGAACGCTATAAATGTTTCCACATGCATGGTAGTCCTTTCTCCGTTATGTCACAGGATCCACTGGGCAAGGTTCAGAGCCACTGTTTATAGGGTTGTTCTGAGTCATTATGGACTCAGCCTCACCTAATGACACAGTGACAGCCTTCCTCTAGAGGAATGCCAAAATGGCAAAGAATTTAACAAACAAAAATAAAACCCTACTAAAAAACCCAGACAACCAAATTCACTGTCACTGAATCAATTTCAACTCACAATGACCCTCTATCAGGTTTCTGAGGCTGGAAAAATCTTAGGAGGAAACTGCCCATCTATCTCCTGTAGAGTATTTGAACTGCTGGAGGCTCGTGGCCTTCTGGCTCCACAACACACAGACTATGCCACAAGAGTTTTTAGAAACCTAGAAAAGACCACAGAGCTCTTCTCAAAAATACAGTCACAAATTATGCATACAGTTGTGAGGAAAAGCCAGAAGCTAGCCAGGGACCCCCAGAGAAAAGCCTCTTCTAAAAACTTTCCATGCTCATTTCTACCTTTCACACTGGCACTATAATAAACTCAAAATCCTTTTGGGATGTGGCGCCAAGGGTGGGTTGGGCAAAGGGCAAAAGTTCATTACTGAATTCCTTAATTCGGTATTCAACACCCTTGAAACGCTATCTCAGTTATACAAACATTTTATCTACTTACCTATATATAAGACTTAACTGTTTCCTACCTCTTTTTATGTAGTATGTGCAATTCTCTGTATGCAGTATGAACCAACTCTTCATTCCTTAGGAATGCTTACTCTTCCTTTAAGGCTCAGAACAAATATTAACTCCTTTAGGAAGTTCTTTCAAACACTTAAGCGTAAATGTTCTACTGGGATTTTTTAATGCACTTTTCAACTTTCACTGGGGATAACCAAAATAAAGGATTAACTTTCTGAAGCTTTTTTAGTTTTCTAATCAGCTATGTGATCACTGAAAAGTAGTCTTGAGAACTGGACATTAATAAGGACTAAAAGCTTAACTGCCATACCTTCTTACAATACTTAATCCAAATCGGATTTCCCTGCCCTTATCATCCATAGCTCGCATCTTTCTAGAAATGCTGTCTTTGGCATTACACTTCAGAACATTCTGTACACACTAAATAGGCCTAGTATTAAATATCCTATTCCAAATACAATTGTCATCACTAGTTTTTAAAAAGCAACTTTTTTTGCATCTATGTAGTTACAAGGTATAATTTATGTTCATCTTATGAACATATTTAAAAAGGGAAATAAAAAATAAGCCCAAATACCATCATATAGAGTTAAGTATTTTGTGTTAAGAAAATCTTTAAATATATAAATATATAAAAATGTATATTTAAAATTTAAGCTACGACTATGCTTTCACAGTTTAGTAGTCTATTTCATTCACTTTATATTTTCAGTTTTATGATTTATTATTCAAAGCACTGTCATACATATTTCATTTTCTAAACTAAATGAGAGGCTTCAGTTGCTTAGAAACATGGACCCAAATGCTGATCACTTAGCTAAGCCACTAGGTAGGCTTGAGAAACAGTGAGATGTCTCTGCAAAACATATGAAGAGTAATTGTAAGCACACCAGTATAAAATAAAAATTTTATTTAAAACAAATACATCTAAGAAGACCATACAAACCACTGAATGATGTTCTGACTAGAAATGCCATGTCTATTCCTGTGCATAATCCGGATGATTACCCAGAACTTTGCACAAGTGGGGTTCTTTCAGCATTTGACAAAATGCCAATGCCATTCAACGCTTCATCATCTCCGTAATCTTTATGATTCATGCATTTTTATGTAGTAAAATCTCTCTGTAATGTCTCTAACTCTTAGCACAAGTAAATATGAGATTTATAAAAATACTGTGAAATTGTCTAGCTGACAGTCTAGCAGATTTTAAGAGGCAATAAATCTAACTGGAGGATACTGCCCATTTTTCTTGTGTGGAGGAACTGGTGATTAGAACAGCATGCCCTTGGGATTGCAGCACAGTTTTTTACCACTAGGCCACCGGAGCTCTCTAAAGTATGCTATAGCACTGACTATATAGATTAGTGGAAAGGTCTTATACATCATCCATAAAAGTATCAGCAATCATTATTTATGATCTCATTGCCACCAACTCAGTCCAAATTTGACAAGGATATTAGTAGGAGTCTGATTCAACGGCAAATTTGCTTTTCACAAAGTGAAAGCAAATGTCAAACTGTACTATCAACGACCATTTAATAGCCAGCAATGTTTTAAGAATTATATAAAACTCTCCAATTTACTTACAGATATCCACTAAATTCTTCTGAAGGTTTTCTCCAAACTGTGACATCTTTCTGAAAAAAAAAACAAAAAACAAAAAACAAAAAACAAACAACCAAAAAAAGCATATGATGATTATCACATAAGCATGATTCTACATTAAAAACATAACAACTTTATAGAACAAGAGTACTTTTTAAAATTTAGTTATGATCCACATCTGAATTTATTCTGTTAAAGTTCTTCACATTTTATCACACTTACAGACTTTCAAAAATAATTTCACTAACTTAGTAAGACACAATATAGTTAAATACAGTGATAGCACTATCTGATTAGCTGCTACCTTACTGCTCCATTCCCGTCTTACTTATTTGGCATTATTCACACATTTAGACTATGACACAAGCAAAATTAAATATTCCACTCTGAACTTGATCATACTAAAGAAAAAATGAAAAAAATTCAATTATGCAATATATCAGTTAAAATAATGCAATCTTGAATTAGTCCCCACAATTTCCCCCCCAATAACTTCTCAAGTAATTTTGAATCAGAATAGCTTAACCAGGAGTATCTCATGTTCTAGGACTGGCTTTGTCAGTAGTCATATAACAGTTTAGGTAAGCCACGTGATAAAAAAAAAAATAATTGATTATTTCACAGGCTTATTGATTTATCTAAACTAAATGATAAATTACTAACTAAAAACACTCAAATTACAGTATGTCCTAAATGGGAAACTACATATTTTATTTGTTTAATTAACTTATCCTTTAGATTCTTATCATAAGTCTAATCTCATGTCTAATAGCTTAAGGAACTAATGAAAGATGTGTAGGATTACTATTGATGCTTCCTCCTTGGTGAGATGCTTATTTATCGATTGTACATCCATGTAAAGGATAGTCTTCTATCACTGTTTTAAAGTAGTCAACCAATTCTTTAGATAGAAGGTAAACTCTACATGTTAGTAATTTAACTTATTTACCATTTTCTTAGCAACTCTCCATTTATCGTCATCAATGCTGTGGTACTGGATAAGAGTGTTTTGAAGCTTTGTGGCAAAAGCATCAGCATCAGACAGGCTTTCCATTTTTGTCCTGTTATAGAGATCAACATTGGCATCAGTAAATACTATACTTTGATGTAGGAAACCTATAGATAGGTCTCAAAATTGCTTCTATTAGAATCAACAGAGAATATATAAAAGATTGGT
>NW_006399800.1:15490956-15491889 GCF_000299155.1 Elephantulus edwardii | reverse complement strand
TCAATGAAGCACAGATAGACATTCTTCTGGTATTCTCTGCTTTCTGCCAAGATCCATCTAACATTAGCTATAATATTCCTAGTACCACGACCTCTTCTAAATACAGCCTGCACATCTGGCAGTTCTCTGATGGCATATTGGTTCCCTCTTAACAATCTTTTTCCCCCCTTTTTTCCTTGTGTGTACCATTGAATCCGACTGGCATTGGAGGAGATTGCCCCTCCTTCTCCAGCAGAGCATGTGCTGTATTCAAACCTAGTGCCTTTGGGATTGCAGCACAGCTTCTTGCCACTAGGCCACCAGAGTTCTCCCTCTTTTAACAACCTTTAGCTTAGCTTTCAGTTGCCATATTAGTGTATGACATTCTGAAGAGCTGCCGTTTTGAAAGGGCATGTTTCCTGATGACTAAGCACCTAACCAGATGACTTTTGGGAGGGAAAGATTAAAAAGCTTCCTCTCAAAAAAAAAAAAAAAAAGCTTCCTCTCACTGTGATACTTGGATCCACAACCAATACTCTTGGAAATCAGGAGACATATTTTACTGGGCAAGTCTGAAGTCAAGGCCCTCTCCAAATTACTGAGGAGTAATGACAAGGATGTTAGTTTGAGGACTTAAGGTATGCCTGATGCAGGCCATGGTCTCTTTTCAGTCACTTGCTATGCTGCTGAGAGCTGGACAAAGGTTAAGGAAGACAGAAGAACAGAGGCCTTTGAACTATGTTGCTGGAGAAGAGTATTGAGTGTACCATGGACTGCTAAGAAAACAGATTCATCCTGGAGAGGATTAAACCAGGCTGCTCCTTGGAGGAAAGGATTCTGAAGCTTCATCTGACATAATGCAAAGAGGGACCAGTCCTTGGAGAAGGATGTCATGCTTGGGAGGGTGGAGGGACAGCTCAGGAGTGGAAGACCCTCTATGAGGTGGATTGATTC
>NW_006399800.1:15481276-15490856 GCF_000299155.1 Elephantulus edwardii | reverse complement strand
AACTAATCAAATATCTGAGTTGTAGATTGAACCTGAATTTTTTTTTTCTCCTAAAAGCTCCCAAGAAAATAAGGAGTCAGGAATGAGAATCTCACATTTTGGCAGTTATTAAAATAACTCATACCCCAAAAATAAAATGAATTCTGTTTTCTTCCTTATCGGAAGTAAATTACAAACACCAAGGTAATTTATAATAAAGAAAAACTCCAACAAAAAAAAAAGCAAAACTCAAATAAAAACCCTATTGTGATTTCCATAATACAGAAATAATACACAAGGTACAAATGTTTTAAAAGTACTAAGAAATTTGGGAGACAGCTACTTGGTCAAGTGACTGAAAGAGATACATATTTATTTTCAATCCCAAATATGCTGATCCAAAAGAACATGGGAATTATCAAACAATATTATTAATATTACATGCAAGTAAAATCTTGCTGGAGATTCTTTTCAAATGGCTAGAATGATGGATGAATTGACAGAAAGTACAAGAAATCCAAAGCTGGACTATATGAAGTAGAATGTGACACCAGGAGAGGATAATACGTCAACAATCTGGATTATACAGACAACACAACCTTGCTCGCTGAAAGTGAGGCCCTGAAGCACTTGCTGCAGAAGATCTATATAAAGACTATAGCCTTCAATATGGATTACATCTCGATGTTAAAAACACACAAATCCTCACAACTGGCCCAATAGGCAATATCAAGATTATGCTGTTGTTATATGCTGTCGAGTCACCTGCGACTCATAGCAACCCTATGTACAACAGCCCTAAACCCTGCTCTGTCCTGTGCCAATCACACTGTCTCTGACACACCCACTCCGAATACCCCAGTCACTGAATCAATCCACCTCATAGAGGGTCTTCCCCTTCTGCGCCGTCCCTCCACCCTCCCAAGCATGATGTCCCTCTCCAAGGACTGGTCTCTCCTTGCAACATGTCCAAAGTATGTCAGACGAAGCCTCAGAATCCTTGTCTCCAAGATTGAAATGGTTCACAATTTTATTTTACTTGCATTCACAATTAATACCCTTCATAATAACAGTCAAGAAATATAAAGGATTGCAATAAGAAAATCCACCGTCAAGGATTTCTCTGGAATACTAAAGAACAAGGATGTCAGTTTAAAGACTAAAGTAAGCGTGATACATGACACTGTCTTTTCCAATACTTGCCGTGTATCTGAAAGTTGGACAATGATTAAAAATAACTGATGCCTTTGAGTTGTGGTGCTGACGAAGAGTACTAAATATTCTATGGACTGATAAAAGAACAAATAAATATGTCATAGAGAAAGTACAACCAACGTGTTCTTGGAGGCAAGGATGGTGAAACTTCATCCAACATACTATGGGCATGTTGTGAGGAGGGGCTAGTTCTTGGAAAAAGACATCCTGCTGGGAAAGGTGGAGGGTCATCAAAAGTGAGAAAGACCCTTGACAGGATCAATTGTTAAAATAACTCTAAAAATGGGCTCAAGTGTATCTGAAATGATGAAGATGGCACAGGGTACAGCAAGGTTCAGAGCTGCTGTTCATAGGGTTCCTCTGTGTCATGGTCAATGTGATAGCACCTGACAACAGCAAGAGCTTCGGGCACTAACAATTTCCATTACAACAAATAAAAGCTACTACCAAAAACATCTTTCACATATCTTTAAATGTAAAGCTACATATACCAACAATTTCAAAAAGGTCTTTATTTTCAGTATTTTAACATTCCATTTGATATACTGTTATAGAACTTAAAAAATATATGTGCAAGGTCAGGGGTCATATGAAGACAAAGCCACCAGTACAACATGAATAGTTTATAATTTTCAAACATTGACTTTAAGATGATAAAGAAAAGCAGTACACCAACAATAAATTCAAAGACATGCTACTGTTCAAGTATTTTAAGGTGAAATGATTGTCGTTGATGCTAGGTCTAAAAGATGTGCTTCTCTTTCTTTTTTATTTTTTTTAACCAGGACACTGGGATTCCATGAAGAGCTCTGGCACTGCATGCAGAACAGCAGAGAAGGGATGTGAGGTCTGGGGAAGCTAGGTCTTTGGACACCTGGGTTTCTCCTTCCTGCATCTGCTTTGTGTCAGTTCTGGCAGAGGGCAAGGCAGTCTGGAGGAGAGAGGTAGGCTGAGGGGTTGAGGGGTGGTACAGGATGATCCAGAAATCGGGCAGAGAGATGACGGGTGGGGCTGAAGAAGGAGCTGGGAGAAACACCCCAAATCAGACTCGACTGTGAGGCTGGAGACTTGGCAGCATAAAACATCTTCCAGCCTTCCATTCGAGACATGGCCTCCACGTTCTTCCGCCAGTCCCCCACCTCTACTGACCACTACTTCCTTCTCCACGTCTTCCTTCTTCACAGACTTGAGGTTGGCCTGCAGATCCATGGACACCTTGTGCTTGGAACCCGGTAGAGCCCCAAGCATGGTATCAGCTGAGACTTGGCCCAACACAGGGGAGGGCATTTGAACTTCACTTCCCTCGGAGGTCCAGCACTTTCAGCTTCAGGTCCTTAATCTCTCTGGTGTTGTGGAGACATTTGGCCTTTATGTCATATCTCTCCTCATCCACCACCTCCACCTTGGCGTTCAGCTCCCGGCTCAGCTCCTGTAGGGTGCCGAGGGCCTGGCCTCAGTTCTGCAGTGATGTGATGCTCTCCACCAGGCAGCGAGCCATCTCAGCCTCCAGTTCCTCCTGTTTTTGCTCCCCACGCTCTTTGGTCTTGGCCAGCATCAGGCTCTTCGGCATGAGTTTGCAGGAGGTGGTGATCTTGGGTTTTCCCTCAACTTCTGGCATGGATGAGGTGGGACCATGCTTCCCTTTCTTAATGGGAGTAAGGCCCTCTGATCTCTGCTAGTTGTCCCTCTTCTTACCTCGTGAAAGATAATAAATAGGTGAAGCAAGTCCACATTCCAGGGAAGTTCTGTTTGCATCAGATCAGAGCTGCAGCCAGAGGGTGTTGCATCCCACCTTTATCTACTTACATTACAACAGGCTGATCAGATCATTAAAACAATCACTCATTACATAACTGCCCCATCACATCATTGTGTAACTTCCAAACCACTGTGAGCCATGGTTTAGCCAAGCTGACATGTTAGAAGTAGTTCAATCGATGCCAGGTAGAAAACTCAACGTCTAGTTGATCTCAGAGTCTCTCTGGGAGTCTTTGATCACTGTAAAAGAAATCTAGCTACTCTGAGACTGACACATGAGAAGACACAGACCCAGAGTTTAGAAAGAGAAAGATCTGAAGAGTCTCAGCTGCTTCCAGTCTCCAGCTTGACCAGCCCCAGATGCTAGGAATTTAAATCTTGAAGAAGCCTTTGACACAACCTCAGCTATCACTTAAACTACAAATACATGAGATGCATTGAGTTGAACCTATCCAGTTCAGATTAATGAATAAAATAAATGATTGCTATTGTATTGAGTCATTATTTTATGATGATTGTGCTTAGCTTATAACTTACTAAAACCTTTAAAAAAAAGCAAATAAACAAAAATAAACCAAAACAACTTAGTCATTTAATCATGGTGCTTGTTAATGAAAGCCAAAAGAACTTTATACATATATTATTAAATTCTTAATAGTTGTAACATATATCAGTTAAGCTATTGAAAGACAAAGATCCTCACCACTAGACCAACTGACAACACCATGATAGAGGGAGAAGATACTGAGGTTGTTAACAATTAATTATAGCTCTCTTAGCTTCACAGTCAACACTCGTAGCACCAAGTCAGGAAATCAAAAGATGAATTATGCTGGGAAAATCTGCTGACAGGCATCTCTCCAGGGTACCGAGAAGCAACAATGCCAGTCTAGAGACTAAGGTGTGCCTGTTCTGCCATTGCTTGCTATGCATCAGAGAGCTGGACAATGACTAAGGATGACAGAAGAATCTATGTCTTCAAGTTGTGGGTCTGGGGTCTTGAATATACATACCATGGACCACTCAGAAAACAAATAGGTCTGTTTTAGAGAGGGTGAAACTAGGTTGCTTCTTGGAGGCTAGGATTTTGAAGCTCTGTCTGACATACTTGGGGCACGTGGCCAACAGGGATTGATCTCTGGAGAAGAATATCATGCTCGGAAGGGTGGAGGGTCAGCACAATTGAGGAAGAACCCCGATGAGATGGATTGATATGGTAACTGGAGCAGTGGGGGTAGGTGTCAATGAGACTGGCTTAGGACAGGGCAAGCTTCAGAGCTGTTATACATAGGGTTGCTATGAGTTGCAGGTGACTTGATGGCACATAACAACATTGGAACCTACCACTCAACTTATATCTTGCAAGAGGCATCAGTAACTTCCATTTATATTCAATCTCATGATCCCTTTCCATTTTTATTTTAATTGGCCTCTGAACAGTGTTCATAGTTAGCAAGTATCTAAGTATTGTCTTTTATTGATATTAATTATCCCAAGACTATTTATCTTTCCTTTTCCTTGTTGTGTGCTGTTAAGCTGGAACAGACTCATAGCTGACCCTCCAGTGGGTTTTTAGAAGCAGTAAATCCCACAGAAGATCGCCCACCCTTCTCCAGTGGAGCAGGTCGTGTGTATTCAAGCCATGTGTCTTTAGGCTAGTAATGCAACTTCTTACCACTAAACCAACTGTATACTCTCATTCCATCAAGTCACAATTGACTCAGTGTTGACCCTCAAACAGGTTTTGAGATGCTGTATACAACATGGGAGAAAACTGTCCATCTTTGTCCTGTGGTACTTACATAAGATTTTTATATACAGTTTGAACATTGCTGGCCTTGTGGGTAAAGAGTTATGCTGCCAACCAAAAGGCAAGCAGTTCAAATTTGCTAGCTGCTTCATGGGAGAAAGATGAGCAATCTCCTCCCGTAAGATTTACAGTCTCTGAAAACCCTTTGGAGAGTCAGCTATGAGTCAGTTCGAACTCTATGGCAAGGAGAGGATATATTTAGGGAGCTCTAATGGTTTAGTGGTTAGCGGTTGCACTGCCAACACCAGGCATATATATATAATTTTAATCCAACCCTTATCTCTCTACTGAGCTCCACATTCCTGATCCAAAGGCTTATGTAGAAATTCATACTTAGAAGTATTTTTCTCTACCTTTGCTTTGTATATAGCTTCTTGCTGCCTGTACACGGCAGGGCGGAAGGGCAAGTAATTGGAAGCTTTTGGGTGTGTGTTTTTCGGGCTGTGTTTGATGTGTAACCCCAAGAACGAAGTCCTTGAGGCTTGGCCTAGGGTTTAAGGCTTTTCAAAGGCGGTAGCTTAAAATTCCAAAAGCAGACAGGAAGAGAAGGTAGCCAGCTTCCTGGATGACTCCACTCTGGGTGTCTGCGACCCTCAGCCAGGTTCAAATTATTTTTTTGTCAAACATTCTCCTAAGTGGTATAGCACCGGTCTGTGCATTGCTGTACAGAGGTAACTTGTGGTTGCTGTGGTGCGAAACACTGTGACACTGATGTGCCACAAGTGATGTTTGGTGGAGCTTCCTGATTAAAACAACCTTGGAAGCAGGAGTGGTATCCACTTCCGAAATGGCTTGCCTCAAGAAACTCTATGAACAGTGCTCAGGTCTTTTGTCTACACTCAACGGCAGCTAACAACAACACCACCACCTTTGCTTCCACCCATTTGTGTTTCAGTCTTTCACATCTTAACAATTGGCAATTAAGCTCATGACTTCACCCACACTACCTACAGGATTCTAGCCCTACTGGTTTTCTATCTGTGCCTCAAACACGCCAAAAGTACCCTGACACAGGATCTTAACACTTGCTTATTCTTCGGCATGGGCTGCTAGTTCTCAAATCTGAGCATGGCTACTAACCCTTATAATGCCATCATCCTGTAATGCCAACATTCTGCCCTTTATGTTCTCTTCTTTAAAAGCCTAATGCCAAACACTGTGCCACTGAATTGGTTCTGTCTCATGAAACTCCAGGTATTACAGAATAGAATTGCTCCATAGCGTGTTATTGACCTGTATTCTATATGGAGGCAGATCGCCAGGTCTCTCATAAAGCTGCTGCATAGGTTCTGACTATCAAATTTTGGGTTAGATGTTAAAGGCAAACCATCTATGGCACCCAGGTACTTAAAATCTATAAGCTCCTCCACTTCTTCATAGTACTCATTAGTATGTCTAACTACCTTGTTTATTTACTGGTTTGCTACTAGCCTACTCCTGGGAAACTTGCTGCTTCAGCTAATAGAACAGAAGCCACTGTCAACCTTACTACTACCACGCCATCACCCAGAACACAGTCCACTACATAGCTGTACATTGTACATAGCTGTACAATGCATTTGCTTCAACAGAAGATCATCTTTGTTTCTAAGTACTTGGGCACACATTTCTTAGCTTAATGTCTACTGCTCCCTAGTCTTTTTCTAGACTTCACATTCTTTACTTAAAAACAAAACAAAAACAAACAAAAAATCTCCAAAACCACAAAAACACAGCAAAGAAGCTAAAAAGGAAGACTTTTGAGGGGGAAGATTACTATAGGTAGTTCCTGGCTGCTACTATCAAGGGTGTTAACTGTGGATCCAAGCAAGATGAAGCCATTAACAGTTTCAATCTGTCAACACATGATCTGTTGTCAACACAACAATCTGTTTGCACATAAATCTCACCTCAACAGAGACACATAAGAATTAGATTCACTACATCTGTTGAAGAAATCATTGGAGGAGCTCAATATCTGCAGTCAAAACTAGGCTAGGGGCAGACTATGGGTCAGACCCATCAATTACTCATATGCAAGTTTAAATTGAAGCTGAAGAAAATGAAAATAAATCCACAGGAACCAAGATATGATCTTGAGTCAATCCCATCTGAATTTTAAGATCATTTTAGGAATAGGCATGATGCATTCAACACCAGTGATCGAAGACTAGATGAGTTGGGATGATAAAAGGCTATCATCCATGGAGAAAGTAAAAGGTCATTACAAAAACAGAGGAGAAAGAAAAAAAATCTAAATGGATGGCAGAAGAGACTCTAAAAATTACACTGGAGTGTAGAGAAGCCAAAACAAAAGTAAAAGAGCTGAACAGATGATTTCAAAGGGCAGCTTGAGATGAGAAGACAAAGCAAAGTACATGGAAATGGAATGTGCAGAGAGAGCTGGAATTGGAGAATAAAAAGTGAAGAACTCACTCTGCATTTCTCAAGCTGAGAGAACTAACTGAAAAACAAATTTAAGCCTCATGCTGCAATATTGAAAGATGGTATGGGTAATAATTGAATGACCCACAGAGCATCAAAAGAAGACAGAGTACATAGAATCATTGTACCAGAAAAAACTGATTGACACTGAAAAATTTCAGGAAGTACCATATGAACAGGTAATGAAGGAGGAAGAAGAAGCTGCATTGAAGGCAGTGGTAAAATTAAGGCCCCAGGAATCAAAAGGAAACCAATTTTCTTATTTCAATTAATACATGCAGCCTTGGATGTGCTCACCGGTCTATTCTAGGAAATTTGTATGACAGCTGTCTGGTCAACAGATTGAAATAGGTCCATCTTTGTTTCCATTCCCAAGAAAGGGAATATTTTCGGAAAATTCTTAGGAGGGGTCATACCTTAGAGAAAGACATTATGTTCAGAAAAGTCGAGGGTCCAGCAAAGGAAGGGAAGACTCTCAGGGAGTTGGATTGACATAGTGAGTATAATAATGGGCTTTAGTGGGCAGCAATGATAAAGAGAGCACAGGATAGGGCAGGTTGAGATATGATGTTCACAGTATGAATCGTACTTGATGGACTCTTAACAAGTGATTCTTTAAAGTGTGTGTGTGTATATATATGTGTGTGTGTGATATGTGTGTGTCTGTATATGTATATATATATATATAAACACGTAAAACTGAAACTAAATGCCAAGGACTCAGAACTAAGTCATAATGCAACAGAAAGAGAGCAATTAAAAAAAAATCATTTTTTAAAAGGAGAAGTTTCCTTTTTGAATATGAGGCAGTTTTGAGGAAAGCTTCCTTATCAAGCTTAAGTCCTCTTTGTAGTTTGCCTCCATTGATAATCTTTGTAAGGGAATGTCTAAGTAGAGATTCTATCTATAGTTTAAAAGTAGATGAGCTCATCTAGAAATCTGCAGTTCTTCAGGAATATACTCCAATTCCACTTAAACAAATGCCAATTGCTAGCCAGTGTAACAACCTTATCCAAAAGTGTGTTATAAAGAGCTAACTCTTAGAGAAAACTTGCAAAAGAAATCTAATTTCTCTATTACTGGGATCGTCATGACGAAACAGTGTTCTATAAAACCCAAAACTCAGCTGCCAAGTTCCTGTGGCTAGCTGATAATCTTCAAAACTGATGAAAATCAAAGATAGAATGGAAAGCTACTATTATCACATGCAAACATAATCTTTGTACTACTCTAACACAGAAAAGTAAATGACAGATTTATCTTACAAAGATGAGTAGTTGAACTTTAAAGTGATTGCCTTAGTGATCATTCACTCTTGTATTTGTACAAAGTCCAAAATCTGAATATTACTTAAGAGTCTGTTTATGGCAGTGTCCTCCCATAAAGTTTTGAAGCCTCAGAAACCCAGTATGGAACAGAATTATTTGGGTGGCAATAAAGTGGGATTTCTACATCAACAAAATACTTAACCAAGTAATTAATTGTTATATAATTTTTTTTAATTCAGATTGCGTCCAAACAGGAATAAATATTACAATCTAAACTATCTGTCTGTCTGTATGCATGTATGTAGTGTAGGCCAGGTATGGTTATCTTCCCAAATATATTTCAGAATGTATTTGGATCAAGGGATTATTGATATATCTCTCTGCCTCTTGTATTCATCAGTAGACAATGTCAAGATGTTTAAAATACCACCCAGAATTCTCTTCTTATTAAGAGTATTGTTTATTTGTATTGCACTGATAATGTAAAAGGCAAGGAAGCCATAAAACAATCTAACATTTCTTTAATAATATTTTAAAAATAACAGTTATTTTGTCTATAGCAACAATTTTGAGGAAAACCTCCTTAGCAAGTTTAATTTCTTTGCTGAAATTTGCCCCCACTCTACAACCCCTCCCTCTCCTTTTGTCTAGGACAGTTTTGAGAAACTTCTCCTTATAAAGTTTAAATTCTTTTTTCTAGCTTGCCTCAATCCTGAAATCTATAAGGAACATAACTCCCTACCATTAACTTAATAAGACCTTCTGATTTTGTAACAAAGACAACTTTTGGAAGGAATGAGAACGAACATTTAACAGTTTCAAACTTTTACCAAACATTTAACAGTTTCAAACTTTAACTAAGTTTAAGCAGTTCCAAACTTGAACCCGATTACTGTCAAGTTTGCTCTGAATCCCAAACTGTCTTATTTTCCAATGCTAGAGCAGAGTCCTCAGAAAAGGTTCAGACCAGAACACTGGCATTCAGCAAATGTAGGCATCATAAGAAATACCCTACACGAGTAGCCTAGGTTCCCTCTTATTGTTGTTATGTGCCATCGAGTTGCTTGAGACTCATAGCAACCCTATGTACAAGAGCTCTAAACACCATTCTATCCTGTGCCAACCT
>NW_006399800.1:15466075-15479291 GCF_000299155.1 Elephantulus edwardii | reverse complement strand
GTGTCGGAGACAGTGCGACTGGCACAGGACAGAGCAGAGTTTTACAAAGGGTCGCTATGAGTCACAAGCAACTCGACGGCACATAACAACAACAGCATATGATTAAGAGACAATGGTAATAAAGAAATTAAAGCTGAACTGAATGCATTGGCAAAAAATAAGACCCAGGAATTGGTGGGATACCAGTTGATATGTTTTAACTAATAGATGCAGCCCTGAATGTGCTCACTAGTCTACAACAGAAAATTTGGAGGACAGCTGTTATCTCCTATCTGCATTGTTATTGTTAGATGCCACTGAGTTGACTATGATTCATTGTGACCTTATTAAGGGATCAGAACCCTATGCTGTGCTGTCTATTCTCATAATCTCTGATATATTCAAGCCCATTACTATAATCAGTATGTCAGCCCATCTTGTTGTGAGTCTTCCTTTCCTTTGCCAACCCTCTGCTTTTCCAATCATGAAGTTTTTTTTTTCAAGGACTGATCCTGACAATATGCCCAAGTTATGTAAGACTACATTTCACTATCCTTGCCTCCAAAGAGCATCCTGGTTGTACTTTCTCCAAGATATATTTGTTTGCTCTTTGGCAGTTTATGGAATATTCAATACTCTTCTTCAGCACTACAGTTTTAAACCCTGGATTGTTCCCTGCCATCCTTATTCAATGTCTGATGCATAGGAAGTAACTGAAAAGGCTATCAGGTACACCTTGTCTTAAAACTAACATCACTGCTTCTGAGCAACTTGGAGAGGTCCTTGACTTATTTCCCTTCTCTAACCTCAGTCACCAAGATTGGTTTCTCAGGTGGCCATCAAAAGAACCACAATTCCCCAGGTAACACTCCTGGTCATTCATATGGACAAGTGTTGAGTAATAATTCACCTCCATTGTCCTTACTGTAAGTTGGACCTTTTATTTCTTGTTTTCATGCTCATATTTGTGAGATGTGATAGGTGGTAATAACAGTGGCTGCCATCAAAGGTTAAGGTCTTAGTTTCATTTTCATAGCTTGTGGGTCAGAACTGACTCATAGATGACCTTCCAGTAGTTTTTGGAGGCTATAAATTGAATTGGGAAGAGACAGTCCATCTTTCTCCAGTGGAGTGGCTGATGGATCTGAACCACCAAAGAGACACCTTTTAAGATAGCAGGGGAACTCCCTGTGGACCAAGCCACCAAAGCTCTCTAGAAGGCTCCTTAGATGCCACAAAAATCTGTCATAAATCTGTCATAAATATATCAGAATTCACTTTTTTGAAAAGTACAAGGTATCAGCACCGCTTAATCTTTCAAGACCCAACTGCTTCAGCTTTCATTTCTGTGAAAAGTTTCAAATTAGCATACCACCTATTTCCCCAAAAACAGTCTACACATTTCCCCCAAAACACTGTACATATCAATGCCTTGAGTATTAAATAATACATTCTAATAAAAAATTCAGCATATGCTTCTTTTCCAATCTGGAATTGGTAACTTAGCTTTGGTGACTCAGTCAAGCACAGTAGTTTCTCATTTTTTAGAATGACTAGAAGGAACTTACTATTTCAAGGAATACAACTGAGAAAGCCTCCTTTCCACAATGTGATTCACCATCCTGTTTCAATGGCTTCCCCTTGCTTATTTTAAGGCACAACTTCCTAAATGCAACATTTCCTGCAACATATACATTCTAATGACATCACAACTTCGAGTCTAAGTTAATGTTCAAGCCCTTAAAGCTCTATATTAAAATAAGAGCTATAAGTTCTCGTCTTGAAGGAGCCCTAGTAGATTAAGTGTTTCGCTGCCAACCAAAAGGTCAGCAGTTCGAACCCACCAACCACCGAGGGAGGAAAAAGATGAGGCAGTTTCCTTGTTTTAAGATTTATAGTCTTGGACCAGATGGACAGTCGCTCTGAGTTAGAATCTGGTTGGCGACTAGGGGTGGGGTGGAATTCGTAAGCAATAGATCAATTTCTACATGTTAAGTCCTCTGGCCACTTATATTATTTAATCATTATGAACAACCCTGACAGTAAATCCTATTATTAACCCTACTTTACAAAAGGTAAAATAAGTAACAAAGATGTTCTTCCATCTGCCCATGATTACCCTGCTAATACATTCCAGTACAAGGCTTCAGACTCCAGACCTTAAGGGTCTATTTTGCAAAATATTCATCACAGGCTGGAGACACCAGGCATACATAAAACCAGACACCAGATTAAATTTGACAAATTTTGTCCTGCTCCTTAACCCGAGAATCTCAGCTATCTGTCTCGACTGTAAATTAGGAATAATTTCTTAAAGAACTACATGAGATAATACATGATGAGTTTAGTACAAAGCTTGGAAAAAAGTATGCACTCAAAAGTTGTCAGCATCATCCTCAGTGTGGTGGGAAGGTTTCAGCACTGCCCTTCACAGACTCCTCACGACATTTGGAGTTTAAAATTCTACTCCTCCCCCATTTATCAGATGAGGAAACTGTGGCCCAGTGGGTGTGAAAATCCTTAAATTGGTGACCCATGCAAAATCTTGACATTCTTCTAGCTAGTCTCTTTTCCCAGCGCCTCCGTTTTCTCTCACCTGTGACATCTACCACCTCCTACCCCACAGAGACCAATCTCACCCCAAGACAGATCAACTCTAGGAACACTCACTGGGATTATGTAGCTCCGCGTGCCCCTCTCTTTAGCAGCCCCCTCTGGCTTTCTCTCGGTGCCTCCACCTGCGGGTTCCCAGAGTGAAGCAGGAACGTGGAGTCAGATCAGAAGAGCACCACCGGTAGCACCACACCGAGAGCTCCCGCCGCACAGCCTCATCTGAGCAAAGACACGGCCCCGCCCCGCGCTCCCAGGCGCCGCCCCAGAGGCTCGAGCGCTAGCGAGCGATTTTGGCCGGACCAACGTGTATGTGTTTGGATTGGCTGGCGCTGCAGCGTACAGAGCGTTGATTGGTCTCTTGGAAATGGAATGATTCTGCGTGCCTGTGGGTGAGTGGAAACCGGACGGCATTCCGGGGTTTGTAGGCTTGCCTGTGGGTTTGGCTCAGCTGGAGTTTCCTTAGGCTAATTAATTAGGAAATAATTTTCCAGTTCAGTTCAAAATCCGGCAGGAAAACACACAAACACAGAGGCGGAGTTTAGTACAAAGCTTGGGAGAGAAAAAAATATGCACTCAAAGTGTTGTCAGCACCATCTCAACATGACGGGAAGGTTTCAGCATTGCCCTTCACAGACACCTCACCACTACAATTGGAGGATTTTCGCTTGTGGAGGGGTCACTTGTTCTAATTTGGCTCAGCAGTCTGGATCCTGTTACCACATATCTGTCTACACTATCAAAAGACAAAAGTAAGGAAGTAAGGAAGTTTGGAGGCTCCTATGTGAAACAGTTAGATTCTGGAGGAAAACTTTAGTTAGGATGGATTTGCCGAGAAGGAAACGAGGTGATAAATTCATGTAAATAGGCCTGAAAGCCAATGAATCTTCCATAAAAGGTATTTATTCTGGGGAAAAAGAAAAAAAAATACAAAAAACAAAACACCCAGGTCCTTCTGCCTGTTGCCTAACTTTGCTTAGAGATAAGAACATTGGAAAGTAAAACATGCATACAAAGTCCCTGCAATTGCTCTTTATTCCAAAGGTCTTCTCTTCAGATAAGAAATTATTGTTGTTTGTTAGGTGCCCTTAAGTCAAATACAAATCATAGCTGAACAACAACAGATCTGAACTCTGCCCTATCTTGCGCCATCCTTATCCTCAGAACATTTGAGCTCTTCACCACACTCTATCAATCCTTCTGGTTGAGTCTTCCTCTCCGTTGCTCACCTTCTGCCTTTCGAGTATGATGTGCCTTTCTAAGAAATAGCTTCATACTTACCAGGCAGGGGAGATACCATTATCACGAAGGTGGTTTTTCCAGGGCGAGGCTTATCCATTGCACTCTGGATGTGCTGACCCCTGCGATTTCTCTAAATGTGGGAAACTCGACTGCATAATTTGTGGTAGTGGAGAACTGCGTTCGCGTTTTCCCCTGATAATAAAAAAAAAAAAAAAAGGAAAGAAAAAGAAATAGCTTCACCTATGATGTCTAAAACGTGTGAGATGAAGCTTCACTATCTTTTATTTCCAAGTCACACTTTCTCCAAGACACAGCTGATTGTTCTTTTGGCAGAACATGAGATATTCAGCACTCTTCTCAAGCAGTACAACTCAAATTCTTATCCTGTCATCCATATTCATTGTCCATTTCTCAGATACATGGCAGGTGACTTAAAAGACTGTAGCTTGAATCAGGGACACCTTAGCCTTTAACATGACATCATTGCTTTTCTGGACTTTTGTGAGGTCTCTGACAGTAGACTTTCCCAATGCTCTATATGTTCTTGTCTCCTGACTGTTGATACCAAGAGTGTTGACTGAATCCAAGAAGAATGAAATAGATGACAATTTCAATTTTCCCCCCATCCTGCAGTTTCCTTTTAGCCCACTGGGGAGGATTTTTGCTTTCTTGATTTCTTCGTTTTGTTTCTACATAAGGAATGTTGTTGTTATGAGCCTTTGAGTCAACTATGACTCAGAGCTACCCTATGAAGAATAGCTCTGAATCTTGCCCTATCCTGAGCCAGTCTCAGCTTCTCTGACACACTTAATCCCATTGCTACAGTCATTGTGTCAGTTCATCTCATTCATGGTCTTCCTTCCCAGGCATAATGTCCTTCTCCAAGGACTGGCCTCTCCTAGCAGCATGCCCAAAGTTTGTGAGTGCGAGCTTCAAAATCCTTGCTTCCAAGGAGTAACTTGGTTTCACTCCCTCCAGGGAAGACTCACTTATTCTCTTGTCAGTTCATGGTATGTTCAATACTCTTCTCCAGCACAACTCAAAGGCATAGATTATTCTGCCATGCTTAGTCATTGTCCAACTCTCAGACACATAGCAAGCAATTGAAAAGACCATGGCCTAGATCAAGCACACCTTAGTCTCTAGGTTGACATTATTGCTCTTTAGCACTCTCAAGAAGTCTCTGACTACAGATTTTCCCAATGCACCTTGTCTTTTGATTTTCTGACTACTGGTTTTAATTGTGGGTGCAAGCAAGATAGGATAATCTTAAATTAAAAAAAAAAAAGAAGAAGAAGAAGCATGGCAAGTGGGTTTGGGAACTTCACCAAGATGCAGTGGAGTCCCTCATTTGATGAGTTGCTTAGCAATAATAGAAAGCAATTATTTATAAATTATGTTTGCCAAGATATATAATCTGAGTGCTAAAAGTAAGAATAAATGCAGTACTATCATGGCCTAGTGGGTAAGGAATTGCACTGCCAACCCAAATGCAAGTGGTTTTAATCCATTGGCTGCTTCTCTGAAGAAAGGTAGATAAACTTCTCCCATGTAATTTTCAGCCTCTGACAACCAGCCAGAGATTCCAATTTTATACCAGTGAGAGAGAGACAGTGAGGGAGAAAGTGATATTAATGTTTGTTGTTATGTACTGTCAAGTTGGAACTGACTCATAGTTGACCCTCCAGTGAATTTTCAGAGGCAGTAAATTATATGAGGGAAGATTTCCTGTCTTTATCCCATGGAACAGCTGGTGGATTGGAACCATGTGCTTCGGAGTTGACAGTCTTGAAATTCTTTCTTTAAACATATTTAGATATTTAGATTACCGTCAGGGGTGAGCAGGGAAGCTATTTCTTTCTCTTTCCCTAAATCTAGTCAAATCCAGTATGTCTATTTTATAGTTAAACTCTTAAAGGAAAACTTATTGCTCCATTTGCAAACTACTAAAACTTGGAGAGACCTGTGAACTGATGTTTGGTTTTCTCATGTGTACAATGGAAACAATAGTAATAGATGAGTTAATATGTATGTACCTTACTATAGTGTCTTTTGTTTTGTGCCATCTAGTCACCTGTGACACAAAATGACCCTATGCACAATAGCTCTAACTCTGCCCTATCCTGTGCCAATTTCACTGTATCTGACACACTTGTCCCCATTGCTCGAGTCACTGACTCTAGTCATCTCATCCAGGGTCTTCCTGTTCTGTGCCACCGCTCTACCATTCCAAGCATAATGTAATTCTCCAAGGATCCTTCCCTCCAAGCAACATGTCCAAAGTATATGAGACAGAGTTTAAAAATCCTTGCTTCCAAAGAGCAACTTGGCTTTACCCTCTCCAGGACAAACTTGTTTATTCTCTTTGCAATCCATGGAATGTTCAATACTCTTCTCTAGTGCCACAACTCAAAGGCTTTGATTTTTGTTCTCTCATCCTTAATCGTTGTCCAGCTCTCTGATCCATAGTATCTAATTGTGAAGATGACGGCTTGGATCAGGTGCACCTTAGTCTATAGACTGACATCTTTGCTCTTCAGCACTCTGGAGAGGTCCCTGACAGCCGACTTCTCCAATGCAATTCGTCTTTTGATTTCCTGACTGCTAGTTCAGCCATCCATCTTAGTCTTTTTTTCCCTCTCTGTCTTTGTAATGACCTATTGCATTCTTCATGGATGATATTCTTGATGTCCTCCCACTGCTCATCTGGTTTTGCTCATTAGTGTTCAAGGTCTCAAACCTGTTGCTAAGATGGTTTTGTCAATTTTTGGTTCCTATGTATTTGATTTCGTTTTCTTTAGCTTCAGCTTGAACTTGCATTAGTAGTTAGTAGTCTGTTCCACAATCAGCACCTTGCCTAGTTTTCACAGCTGATGTTGAGCTTTTCCAGCAATTCATATCACAGATATAGTCTGATTCCTATTCATTCCATCAGGTGAAATCCATGTGTATATTCTGCTTTCATGTTTATTATAAAAAGTATTTGCAATGAATAAATCATTGATTGTACAGAATTCTATCATTCTATCTCCACCCTCACTTCTGTCACCAAGTCCATATTTTCCAACTACTGATCCTTCTTTTCTGTTCCCAACATTTGCATTCCAGTCACCATTATTATGAATGCTTCTTGATTGAATGTTCATTTCTGACTGCAAAAGTTCGTAGAAATCTTGTTTCTTCCATTTTTGCTCTCGTTATAGGTGCATATATTTGAATGATAGTGGTATTCACTGGATTTCCGTGTATGTGTATGGATATTATCCTGTCACTCACAACATTGTATTTCAAGATGGATCTAGAAATGACTTTTTTAACTATGAAAGTAACCCCATTTTTCCTCACCTTTCATCATATGATTGTTTGGTTCAAAATGTCCCATGCCAGTTCATCTCATTTCACCAATACCTAATACGTAATATATATTTCACTAGAGTGTCAAAAAGTCAAAGCAAAGGGAAGAAATAAAAAAATTGAGAAACTGAACAGAAGATTTCAAAGGGAAGCTCAGGTAGACAAAGTATTATAAAGAAATGTGCAAAGAGCTGGAGTCAGAAAATCAAAAGGGCCAAACTCACTTGGCATTTCTTAAGCTAAAGGAACTGAAGAATAAATTCAGTCCTTGAATTGCAATACTCCAGGATGCTGTGGGAAGAATATTTAATGATCCAGAAAGCATTAAAAGAAGATGGAAAGAGTATACAGAGTCACTGTACCAAAAGGAATTGGCTAACACAGAAGAATTTAATAAAATATCGTATGAGCAAGAGCCTGTGGTACAAAGAAGTTCAAGCTGCAAAAAACAAGGCTCCGGGAATTGATGGCATACCAACTGACATATTTCAACAAACAGACGCTATGCTGGATGTGCTCACCAAGTTGTGCCAAGAAATCTGGAGGACAATCACCTGGCCAACTGACTGGAAGAGATCCATATTTGTTCCCATTCCAAAGTAAGGTGACTTGACAGGTTTTGGCCAATATCGTTAATATCACATGCAAGCATGATTCTGCTGAAAATTATGCAAAAACAACTGCAACAGCACAGCAACAGAGAACTGCCAGAAGTATAATCTGAGTTTAGAAGAGGCCATGGTATTAGGGATGTTGTTGTTGTTGATTGCCAGTGAGTTGAGCACGACTCATAGTGAGCCTATGAACAAAAGGCCTGAAGCCCCTCTACAACTATTGACTTTTATCAAATTTCATAGAGTTTCCAGAGGCATGTTATTTAGGAAGTTGATGCCACTTCTGCTTCTAAACCTGACATAGTATGTTAATTGTTTCATGTGCCATTGAGTTGCCTGTGATATATAGTGACCTGATGTACAGCAGCTCTGAACCCTTCCCTCCCTGTCCTGAACCAGTCTCACTAACTCCAACACACTAACCCCCATCACCCCAGTTTCTCTATCAATACATCTCAAACAGGGTCTTCCTCTTCTGCGCTGTTCATCCACCCTTCTGGGCATGTCCTTCTCCAAGGACTGATCTCTCCTGCCCACGTGCCCAGAGTAAATGAGGCAGAGCTTCAAAATCCTAGCCTCATAGCTAATGTTAGATGAATCTTGGCTAAAAGCAGAGAGTATCAGAGGAATGTCTGTGTTTCATTGACTATGCGAAGACATTTGACTGTGTGGATCACAACAAACTGTGGCTAACTCTGAGAAGAATGGAAATCCCAGGACACTTGATTATGTTTATGCGAAACCTATATTTGGATCAGGAGGCAGTTGTCAGAACAGAGCAAGAAAACACTGCATAGTTCAAAACTAGGAAGGGTGTACACCAGGGATGTGTCCTATCTCCATACCTTTCAATTTATATACAGAATAGATCACCTGGAAGCTAGGGTTTATGAGGAGGACTATGGCATCAGGATTGAAGGAAGACTCATCACCATCTGCATTATGTTGATTGACACCACCTTGCTAGCTAAAACTGAGGAGGACCTGAAGCACTTGTTGCAGAAGGTCAAGGACTTGAGCCTTCAATATGGATTGAAGTTCAACATGAAGATAACAAAGATTGCCACCACTGGGTCTATAGGCAGCATCATGATAGACAGTGAAGAGATTGAGATTGTTAAGAGCTTCAGTTTGCTTGGCTCCATAATCAACAATCTTGACATCAGCAGCCAGGGAATTTAAAGACAAATTTGCATTGAGAAAGTCTGCTGTCAGAGACCTCTCCAGAGTACTGAAGAGCAACGATGTCAGTCTAGAGAATAAGGTTCACCTGATCTAGGCCATCAGCTTCACGATTACTTGCATTAGAAAGCTGGACAATGACCAGGGATGATAGAAAGAGAATTGATGTCTTTGAGCTATGGTGACGGAGAAGAGTTTTGAATACACCATGGAGTGCTAGGAGAACAAATGGGTTCATGGTAGAGAGGGTGAAACAAGGCTGCTCCTTGAAAGCAAGGATTCTGAAGCTTCGTCTGACATACTTTGGACATGTAGCTAGGAGGGACCAGTCCTTGGAGAGGGACCACATGCTTGGGAGGGTGGAGGGTAAGTGGAAGAGAGGAAGACCCTCAATGAGATGGACTGATTCAGTGATTGGGGTATTGGGGTATGTGTGTCAGAAACAATAAGGTTGGCACAGGATTGAGCAGGGTTCGGAACTGTTGTGCAAAGTGTCGTTATGAGTCGCAAGTGACTCAACGGCACATAACAATAGCAACAAATTCGGGAAACTAGTTTTATAAAGGAAATATAGCATCAGGATTCAAGGAAGACCCATAAACAACCTACATTATGCAGGTGACATTACCTTGCTTGCTGAAACTGAGGAGGACCTGAGTGCTTGCTGCAGAAGCCAATTACTGTAGTCTTCAATATGGATTGAAGTTCAACATTAGAAGACAAAGATTCTCATCCCTGGGCCAATTGGCAACACCATGATAAAGAGAGAAGAGATTGGGGTTGTTAACAATTACAACTTGGTTGGCTTCACAATCAACACTCTTGGTACCAGCAATCAGGAAATCAAAAGACAAATTGCAGTGGGGAAATCTCTTGTCAAGGACCTCTCCAGAGTGCTGAAAAGCAACGTTGTCAATCTAGAGACTAAGGTATGCCCTATCCAGTCTATGGTCTTTGCAATTACTTGCAATGCATCAGAGAGCTGGACAATGACTAATGATGACAGAAGAATTGATGCCTTTGAGTTGTGGTACTGGAGGAGTTTTGAACATACCATGGATCAGTAAGAAAACAAATAGGTCTGTCTCAGAGAAAATGAAACTAAGTTTCTCCTTGGAGGCTAGGATTTTAAAGCTCTGTCTCACATATATTGGGCATGTGGCCAGGAGGGACCGATCCTTGGAGAAGGACATAGTGCCTGGAAGGGCAAAGGAACAGCACAGGAGAGGAAGACCCTGGATGAGATGGATTGATACAATTACTAGTGGAATGGGGGTTGGTGTGTTGAATCAGTGAGACTGGCTCAGGACAGGACAGGCTTCAGAGCTGCTGTAGGCCCACTATGAGTCAGAACCTACTTGATGACACATAACAATAGCAAGCTGAAGACATTAACAAACTCAATCTCTTTTCCATCTATCATAATACTATCAATTGGCCTAGTGATGAGGATCTTTGTTTTCTTCATGTTGTGCTTCAATTCATATTGGAGACTGCAGTCCTTGACTTTCTGCAGCAAGCACTTTAGATCCTTTATGGTTTGGGCAAGTAAGGATGTGTCATTTGCATAACACAAGTTGTTGATGAGTCTCCCTCCAATTATGATGTCACATTCCTCCAACAGCTCTTCTGGTCTGTTCATTATTGTCAAGGCCTCAAACCTTGACAATATGTCAAATATGTTTTGATATATATTTATAAATTCAGGTGGGTTAGACTCAAGGTCAAATTTTGGTTCTTGTGGATTTCCTTTTCTTTTCTTTTCTTCAGCTGCATATGTAGTTGGTGGTCTGTTCCACAATCAGCACCTGGCCTAGTTTTCACAGATGATATTCCACTTCTTCATTGATTCTTCTCACAGTTTTTAAAAAAAGTGAAATGATTCTTTTACTGTATCATTGCTCTGCAGTTGGTATCAACTCATAGCTAAACCTCTAACAGGTTTTCAGAAACTATAAATCACATGAGAGGAAATTGACAATCTTTCTTTCAAGGATTCACTAGTGAATTCAGACAGCATGCTTTACTTCTAGAGCATCAGAGCTCTCTTTAGAAAATATTAATTACTAAAATCCGCACAGGAAAATCTTAGAAGGACTATGAAGTCTAAATTTGTACAAATAAAAATGTTGAGAAAATGAAGATTGAACTAGTGTTCAGCAAACACTAGGACTATATGATTTCACAGGATCTTTTATTCAAAATCCAGAGAAACTGGCAGTTCTGATGCCTTGGAACTGATTTTTAGACCATAGGTTTTAAAAACCCAGAGGCAGGTGTTTCAAATCCATCAGATTCTCCTTGGGAGAAAGATGGACAATCTCCTAAAGAGCAATATGTTGTTGTTGTTAAATGCCATTGAGTTGAGTGTGACTCATAGCAACCCTGTGAAAAAAAGATCTGAACCCTGTTCTATAACTATCATTGTTTCTCTAATGTTCATAGAATTCCGAAGGCATGTTGTTTGGAAAGTAGTTGTCAATCCTGCTTTCAAGCCAATCTTAATCTGGGAGCTCTACCAAACCCTTCTCTACCAAACCATGCATAACCATTATGGCATTTGACTCACCAGTGGCACAGTGTTTCGTATCACAGCAACTCCAAGTTATCTCAGTACAGCAAACTGACAGAAAAGAGTGATACCACTTAGAACAATGTTCTTCAAAACCATGATTAATGACCAATCACCTTATACACAATTGTTAAAGAAACAAAAAGTGACCCAAAAATTTATACCTGATTTTCAACTAAATCAAGAGAACCTACCCTCTAGAATCCAACTGTTTCATACATGAGCCTCCAAACTGGAGACTTAGGGCCCAACCAACTTTTAAATACGAAAGCTATCCCACCAAGAGCAATATATGACCTCTAAAAAGCCACGGAAAAGTCAACTATGGATCAGTTTGTACTTGATGGAAGTACATTGACTTTAGTTGAGCCATTAACTCTCATGTTAGACATACACGAATTAAGTATATAAAATAGCTGTTTTCCTATGTTGGAAATAAAACAATGTGATCCTTGAAGAAAAGAAAGAAACAGATAAGCCCTATGGGTAGCACATCATTCCCTCTGGAGGTACTTTCATGTCCACATTGTGAGTATTGGAGAACCCAGCAGAAAATAATAGTCTTAAAGAGTTTAGGACACAGAGATGAAAGTTGAGCAATATAAGATGTCTGGAATTACCAGACAGGGAAGCCAAGATTACAGAACTATACAGAAGAAGGATTCCAAAAGGCTGCACATGGAGCCCTTCTTCAAGTCTTGGACTGAATATTATTTATGCATCAGTGACTAAGTCTTTTATGATAGAGGATACCCCGGATTATCCAAATGCCTCCTTATAGGAGGAAGTAGGATAGGATACAGATGCAGGGGCTGCAATGATGACCTTTAAGATGGCAGAAGGAACCACAAGACAAGAAATTCAGGTGGCCTCTAAAAGTTGTAAAAGACAAACAAATTGATTTTCATCTGAAACCTGTGGAAAGAACGCAGCTTTACTAGCATCTGGATGCAGTTAATAAAATCCATTTGGGACAGGTAACCTCCAACCTTTTGGGGGAATAACTTGCATTTTTAATGCATATTTAAAAAGAATTTGTTATAACAATGATAATAAACTGATATATATATATTTTTAAAAAAACATGAAGTAAAATATGAACAAAATGAGAGCAATAGGAGATATTAAAAAAATACGAATTTTTCTAGAGCTGAAAAATATCTACAATGAAAATTTTACCCTTGTTTTTAATATATGATTGTTTTATATGTGCCATTGAATAGGAATCGACTCAACTGACTTTACAGTGTATTTTCAGACGGTGTAAATCACACAGGAAAAGATTGTCCATCTTGTTCCATCAGAGAAGCCTATAGTTTCAAACCACTTGCTTTTGGGTTGGCAAACTCACCCACTAGGCCGCCAAAGCTCCCTAATATGTGATTAAACAGAGAAAAAAAAAATCAGGGACAATGAATACAGAGCAATAGAAACTATAAAAATTGAAGTTGTTGTTGTTGTTATGTGCCGTCAAGTTGTTTGCGACTCATAGCGACCCTGTGCACAACAACCCTAAACCCTGCTCTACCCTGCGCCAACCACACGGCCTCTGACACACCCATCCCGATTACCCCAGTCACCGAATCAATCCATCTCATAGAGGGTCTTCCTCTCCTGCGCCGTCGCGCCACCCTCCCAAGCATGATGTCCCTCTCCAAGGACC
>NW_006399800.1:15415713-15459249 GCF_000299155.1 Elephantulus edwardii | reverse complement strand
AGAGAGAATGGTGCAGCAATGAAGGAATGAAAACCCAAAATCCTTGTAAATGTTCATTAATACTAATAAAATTTAATTTTAAAAAAAAAGAAACAATTTTACTCAGCTATACTTGGAGGAACTCAGTTATTCTAGGTTAACTAAATGACAACTTATTTTTTCTGGAATAAACTCTTACACAGGCTTATTATATCAGATTTCACAATACCTGCTTGCCAAATTCTTGCCTTCTACAACTCTTAGCATTTGACTTTTGTCTTCATTGTTTCTACTTTATGTTCACAAATTGTTGCTTTCTACATCATGCTTGGTTTCTAGATGGAAAGACAAAGAGAAACATGAGCCTCCCTTTTGCAAGAATGTGTCTTTTGTTTCTCACTTATAAAGGAGCACCACTAACACTAACCTGATTTCTCAGCAGGAATCATGCAAATAAGAAGACAATGGGGTAACATATAGAGAACTCTAAAAAAAAAGTTTCAAATCAGGAATTCTATACCTAGCAAAAGGTCCATCAAAGATGAGAGTGAAATTAGAACATTTCCAGAGAAACAGAAACTAAATAAATTTGTGACAACTAGACTAGGGAGCTCTTGTGGTTTACTGGTAAGAAGAAGCTGTGCTGCAATCCCAAAGACACACGGTTCAAGTCCACCAGATGCTCTGTGGGAGAAGGATGTGCAATCTCCTCCAGTGTGCTTTACTGCACCTGAAAACTCCTTGGAAGGTCACCTATGGGTCATTCTAACTCTACTGCAAAATACAGCAGTAGTTCAAGACAAGAAATCCTAAAAGAAATTATTTGCACTGAGAACCAGCAATGACAGAAAACAAGTTGAATTAACATATAAGATGACTGGACACAGAAATACACAAAGCAGAAATACACAGAAAGAATCAGAGATACCAGTCCATAAATGATGACAACTACAGTGCAAAAAGGGCAAAGGGTCATATTGTTGTTGTTAGGTGTGGTCTAATCGAGTAGGACTCATAGTGACCATGCTTCATCCTATGTCATCTTCATCATTTATGACACATACAAGTCCCTTGCCGAGGTCTTCATGTCAATCCATCCCATTGGGAGGTCTTCTTCACCTTTGCTGACCCACCATCTTTCCAAGCATAATTTCCCTTTCCAGGGGACAGCCTGTCCAAAGTATGAAAGACAGCTTTGTCATCTTTGCTTCCAGAGAGCAATCTGTCTGCACTTTTTCTTTTGTTTTGTGTTTTCAGTCGTTCATTGTGTCATAATTTCCTCCCTTCCCTTTCCCCTCCACTCAGTATACTTTGTTATCCACCTCTCATTCTAGACTGCTGTCATAGAAATAATGTCTAATCATATATTCGTTTTAAAGAGCTCTTTCCTTCATCTGCTCCAAAGCACTATTCATTAGTTATCCTGTCTTTTCTTGGTTACCCTTCAACCCCCAGTCAGTCCTGTTTTATAACAGTGGTATTCAACAGTGGTATTTGTCCCTTTGTGACTGAGATATTTCACCCAGCTAAATGTCCTCGAGGGTCACCCATGTTGTTTTTCAGCACTGTGTAGTATTCCATTGTGTGAATGAACCATAGTTTTTCTGTCCATTCACTTGTTGATGGGAACTTGGGTTGTTTCCATCTCTTTTCTATTGTGAATAATGCAGCAATAAGTGTGGATGTGCATACATCTGCTTGGGTGGCAGCTTAGGTTTCTTTAGGATATATTCTTAGTAGTGGAATTGCTGGGTCAAATGGTATTTCTGTTTCCAACTTTCTGTAAAAATGCCAGAATGCCCTCCATAGTGGTTGTACCATTTTACATTCCCACCAGCAGTGAATAAAAATTCCAAAATCTCCACAACCTTGCCAACATTTGTTGTTTGCTACCCTGTTGATGGCATTTCCCCAAGACACACCTATGTATTCTTTTGACAGTCCATGGGATATGCAATACTCTTCTCCAGCACCACAATTCAAAGGCATCAATTCTTCATCTGTCATCCTTATTGATTGTCCAGCTTTCTGATGCATACATGGCAGGTGATTGAGAAGACTTTGGTCTTCAAATGGACATCATTGCTCTTCAGTATTTTGGAGAGGTCCTTGATAGCAGACTTGCCCAGTGCAATATGTCTCCTTATTTCCTGACGGCTAGTACCAAGGTTGTTGATTGTGGATCCAAGCAAGATGAAATAATTGACAGCTTCAATCCTGTATCTATCATAATGTTGACTGTTGGTCCTGTGATAAGGACCTTTGTTTCCTTGATGTTGAGATGTAATCTACACCAAAGGTTGTAGTCCTTTATCTTCTGCAGCAAGCATTTCATATCCTTCTAACTTGCAGCAAGCAGAGTTGTGTCATCTGCATAATATAGATTGTTGATGAGTCTTCCTCCAATCCTGATGTCATGTTTTTATTCTTTACAGTCCAGTTTCATGAATTATTTTCTCAGCATACAGATTGAATAGGTATGGAAAAAGGATACAATCCTGACACAAACCTTCCTGATAATAAATCATGCAGTGTTCCCTTGCTCAGTTTAGACAACAGCTTATTGGTCTAGGTATAGATTCTGTATGAGCACAATAAATGTTCTGGGATTCCCATTCTTCTCAGTATGAGTCATAATTTGTTATGATTCACACAGTCAAATGCCTTTGCATAGTCAATAAAACACAAATAGGCAGTCTTCAGTATTTTCTGCATTCAGCCAGTATCCATCTGACAGCAATAATGATAGCCATGGTGTCTTCTTTCTTTTCATTTTCTTTTTAATTTTGATTGTAATGAAAGTTTCCAGAAAAGTTGAATTTTAATTCATTCATGGTTGTACATTTTCCTCCCTACCCCCACCAGTTAACTTTTAAAATTAATTTTAATGAAAGTTTACAATGACTTAGTGTTTCCATTCATTCATTGTTGCACTTTTCTCCCAGAGTACCCCCTCCCCTCAGTTAACTTTTTTAAAAAAGAAAATATTCATTCATTGTTGCATTATTTCCTCTCCCCCACCCCAACTCAGTTCAATTGGCCATACACCTCTCATTCTGGACAGTTGTCATAGAAATAATGTCTAATCATATATTCCTTTTAAAGAGTTCTTTCCTCCATCTGCTCCAATGCAGTGTTCATTAGTTATCCTGTCTTTTCTTAGTAACCCTTCAACCCCCAGTCAGTCCTGTTTTATAACAGTGGTGTTCAACAGCAGTATTTGTCCTTTTGTGACTGAAATATTTCACTGAGCATAATGTCCTCTACGGTCACTCATGTTGGGTAATATTTTATGAGTTCCTTGTTTTTCTGTGCTATGTAGTATTCCATTGTGTAAATATATCACAGTTTTCCTACGCATTCACTTCTTGATGGGCACTTGGGTTGCTTCCATCTCTTTGCTATTGTCAATAATGCAGCAATAAACATAGGTGAGCATACACCTGTTTGGGCGAAAGGTCTGGTTTCTTTAGGGTATATTCCTAGTAGTGGAATTGCTGGGTCAAATGACATCTCTACTTCCAACTTTCTTAGAAAGCTCCAAACCAACTTCCATAATAACTGTACCATTTTACATTTCCACCATAATTGAATAAGAGTTCCAGTCTCTCCACAACTCACCAGCATTTGTTCTTTGTTGCCCTGTCGAGCTTTGGTATTGTACTGGGGTGAGTTGTTATCTCATCATTGTTTCCTGAGGTCTTCTTAATCATCCTCTTCTAAAACCAGTTTGAACTTCTGGTAGTTTCTTCCCCCTTTCCTCCGCCAATGTGCCTAAGCCTTGAACCACTCACCTTACATTTGTTGCATAGCTTCTTAATCAACTCACCACTGCAGTTTTTTGGATGTTGCTTGAGGGTTTTTTACCTCTATCTTTGATTGAGTTCTTTTCTTCTAGGGGTGGAGACAGCATCCTGAATGATCTGTTCTGCAAATAGATTGAAAAGATATGGTGATAGGGTGCATCCTTGATTTTGAACCATGCAGTGTTTCCTTGCTCTGTTCTGAGGACTGTTTCCTGGTCCAAGTATAGGTTTCACATAATCACAATCAAATGTTCTTGTGTTATGGCAGAAAATGCGAGATTTAAACACTCAGCCAATATTGGAGATTAACAAGTCAAGAACGTCAGCTATTGGCCAAACTGTTTTGACCCTGAGGGGAAGCGAATATTAGGTTTATATGCAAAGATTGGGCATGGGGGTTAAACAAAGTTTACTGAGATTGGCAGTTGAGATTTCTTCCCATTCAGGAGTTGTTATTGTTTCTGACTTCTCATGGGTGTACAGGCCAGGTAGTCAGGGAGTAGTAACCAAACTGGATTAGCATGTACTGGGAAACGTAAACCTTAGCAACACATATCATTGACAAAGTTATTGAAGCATTGTTGTTGTTGTTATGTGCTGTCGAGCCACTTGCAACTCATAATGACCCTATGTACAACGGCTCTAAACTCTGCTCTGTCTTGTGCCAATCTCATTGTCTCTGACACACTCATCCCGATTGCTTCAGTCACCAAATCAATCCGACTCTAAGAGGGCCTTCCCCTCCTGCGCCTGCCCTCCACCCTCCCAAGCATGATAGCCTTCTTCAAGGACCGTCCCCCTTACAACATGACCAAAGTATGTCAGACAATGTCTCAGAATTCTTGCCTCTAAGGAGCAGCCTGGTTTAATGCTCTCCAGGATGAATCTGTTTGTACATAGGGTTTTCAGAGTCCTGCTATTTTGGAAGAGGATGGCCAATCCTTCTTCCTAGTGTGTGTCAGTCTGAATGTTCAGATTTAGAGAAGTATCCAACAGATAAACATTTAACAGAAAAAGTGAAAATATATCCCTTATTGTGGAATTAACTATTAGTTTCAGTGTTGTCCCTGCCCTTGACACAAGTGCCCTGACCCACTTATTTCTTTGCTCCACCATGCATCAAGATACCCCATATGACTGTGTGGGGTTATACAAATGTGAGGTGTTTGTGGCACATTTCGGGGATTGAATGGCTTGCTAATAATGTAAAAAAGGTAACTGGCCCTCTTTTGGGGTGGGCTCATGCAAATAAAGTATATGTAAAGTATATGTCACCCTACTCTGGGGATTTCTGAGTTTGGCCATTCTAGGAACCAACTCTCCCTTAGATGGAAAAGGGGCATCTTGTTAACATTAAGAAAGAAGGACAAAGTGAACAACTCATCCTTTGTGTTCAGTATCCCTGTGCCAACACTTCCTTGAATGAGGAGATGGAAAGCTGTAACATCTAAGAGGTGGCAGAGAAATAGCAGCAGATACAACAGAACCAGGAGATTTATGTAAGACAGGGCTGTAGGTTTCTGGTCCATAAAATGACAAAGCTCAATGCTTTGGGGGCAGGAGAAATACTGGCAAAAGTGGTACCTTTGAGCACTTGTCAAGGAGGGAGGTTTGCCAACTCATGGAGCTAGAGTCTAGTACCTTCAGTTCCAGGCATGCTTACCAGAATTCAGCACCTTTGGAGGCAATTAAAATAGCAGAGCTAAAAGAGTGTTGCAACATTTAGTATAACAAGACAGAGGCTAAAGTCAAGAAGCCAAGGTAAATAAAGAGGCTTCTCTTTGGGGATAAATAGAGATAGAGGCTGTCCTGATTGTAAAATTGTGTTCTAAGTTGTTCTTGAGTAATGTATTACTTCCTTAATAAATCCATAATCCTTAGAATTTCTTTGAGTTCTGTGGGATCCTTTTCTATTGAAGCATACATTTCTTAAAATGGCGGTCCAAACAAAATTATTTCTCTGTTGCTAACATGTAATATGACTTCTCTAATGCTTAGAATTTAAGCTGCTACTACATTCCCTCCTCCTGTTTGCACACTCTCAAAGCACTGAGTGAGCATTAGAGTCTTCAGTTGCTGGGGGCTTATAATATTGACATAAAAACAGAAGTTTATCTAAAATACTTGACCACCACAACAAGATTAAGGCAAATAATCCAATTGAAAAATGGGCGCAGGATATGAACAGACACTTCATCAAAGACGACTTTCAGATGGCCAACAAGCACATGAAGAAATGTTTAAAATTCCTAGTTCAGAGAGATGCAAATCAAGACAACTATGAGATATCATCTCATCCCAGTAAGACTAGCAAAATTTAACAGAACAGCAACCAACAAATGCTGGCAAGGTTGTGGAGAGACTGGAACCCTTATTCACTGTTGGTGGAGGTGCAGAATGGTGCAACCACTGTGGAAAGCGGTGTGGCACTGTCTCAAAAAGTTGCAAATAGAAATACCATTTGACCCAGCAATTCCACTACTGGGAATATACCCCAAAGAGACCATAACCGACATCCAAGCTGATATATGCACACACATGTTTATCGCGGCTTTGTTCACAATAGCAAGGAGTTGGAAACAACCCAGGTGCCCATCAACAAATGAATGGATAGAGAAGCTCTGGTATATTCACACAATGGAATACTATGCTGCATTGAAAAAAAGGAACTCATGCAATATTATTCAAAATGGGTGACCCTCGAGGACATTATGCTGAGTGAAATATCTCAGTCACAAAAGGACAAACAGTGTATAGTGCCCCTGCTATAAAATGGGACTGACATTAGGGTTAGGGTAAGAATGAGAAAAACTGGATGAATTATGTATACTGCTTTGAAACTGATGAGGGAGAGAACAGTTTAAAAGCAATATATTATATGGTATTATGCTTATCATAAGAGTTCGGAATGAAGGTTGAAGAGTGGAATATACTTGGGGTGGGGGTGAGGAGGAGCGAGGGGGGGGGATTGTATACCAATGAAGGAGTTTTACTTTTCAAAGAGAAGAGTGAACTGGGGGTGGGGGAGGGGTGGACGAGGAGAAAAGTCAACAATGAATGAATGGAGATCCAAAATCTCTGTAAATTTTCATTGAAATTAATAAAAAACAAAACAACAAAAAAAAAACCCAGAAGTTTAACAGACTTAATCTGAGTTTGATCAGACAGGATTATGATCAAGGACCCATAGTTTAGGTAGGAGGAGGAGGAACAACAGAAGTATTAAGGGTCTTGAGCTTCTAGTATTGTAATTTAGAGCTGCTGCTCCAGCAATACTGAGACCTGAAAGAATAGGGATTACAGGGAAGGTGTGTTTAGCAACACAGAGGCCTGGCAGATTAATAAAGTTTAGCCTTTCTTGGCCGCTATAAACATACAGTTGAGAGAAAACTTAAACAAAGACACATAAAATAGGCCTGATTACTAGTGACTTTTGAAGACATTTTGTGAGGCTATCTGTACAAGTTAGCTAAATACTATTACAGGCAAAAAAAGCTTAATGAAGTATCAAGAATGACAGTTCTCATACATATTGACTTATAGATTATAGAGTGGTTTAGCACCAAGGCAAAGCAGACAATCAGAAGCAAGTCCAGGATGGGTCATGTTGAGGAACAGTGCGTTGAAGAGAGCATGGAGACCAGAGTGGTGGCAGCATTGCAGCTGGTGACTGGTGATAAGAGAAAGGACAAGCTCTGGGTAGAGCAGGGTGTGATCTGATAGGTTTTGCAACTGTCTCTGCATGGTGTGGTTGACCTTGAGTGGGGAATATCAGCTGGAGAGGTATACATCATGGATAGCAGTCCACTTTGGTAATTCGGGTGCTGCTTTCACTCATGAGAAATGAATCCACAGGTCTTAGAATTTTGACCATAGTGGGAGTAGTCACTGATTCACACAGGCTGCAAAACTTTTTTACATTTTAATAAGAACTGAGGTTTTCAGCTGCTAAATTTGACAAACGGTAATTAATGGGATGGGGTCTAGGCTAAAACAGTAAGATTAATGGGGAGATTGGGTAAGATAAATACTTTCAATATTATATCTAGTATGATAGGAAGGACAAGTTAGACATTTTGTAAGCAAGAATCTAACAGACAGGCTTGAGTGCGCACATACAATGAGAGGAAATTTTACATAATTTACATAATTTCTTTTCTTAATTTTTGTTCTTCTGCCAACATTGAAACAATATCTCTGCTGTCGTTGAAACAGTAATGTCAATATTATTTATTAATTGTAAAATAAATCTGAAACCCTACTTAATAAGATTTATTTAATAGATCTGGATAGATTTCATGGCATGACTTTACTAGGGTGGTTTTTAAGGATTCTGTTTATTTTTTACTTGTCTTGAATTCTGAGGCTTATAGGCTGTGTGTGGTTTTCAGGTGACACTTATAGCTTTGGAGATAGTTTGTGAGATTTTAGACACAAATACTAGGCCATTGTCTGAGACAATTGACAGTGACAACCTGTATTAGAGGACTATTTTCTGTAAAGAAGTTTTACAACTTCTTTAGCCATCTCAGTGCATGTGGGAGAGCTTTACCTTACACAGAAAAGGTGCACATGGCTACAAGAACATATTTCTATCTGAGGGGCCTTGCCTTGAGTTCAGTAAAATGTACTTCTACAAGATGCCTGATTATAGCTTTGGCATAAATTTTCTTGCATTTGTCAGGTCTTATCATCTTTTGACTAAGGTAAGTTTTGGTATTTTTTTTGTTTGTTTTGCAAAGTCCTTTTTAAGCTTTTAAATATTCAGCATTGTTTGGCAGGACAGAGGCCAAAAGGATTGAAGTGGGCTGTGTAGCTTCAACACTGAGAGCAGCTTGCCAGGCTGCTCTATCTGCTAGTCAATTTTTTTTTCAAGGATTCTTCTCTGGTCTGATGTCTTTGGCAGTGATGTCTTTGACAGCAGCTCCACAGCTTGTATGAGGTTTAAAAGTTCAGGAGCATTTTTACCAGGTTTGTCTAGTGGCAGTAAGGAGCCCCCTTTCTTTGTAGAGTGCTCCCTGCACATGCATGGTTACAAAGGCATAACTCCTGTCAGAATAAATGTTAACAACAGTCTTACCTTGCGCTCACTGCAGTGCTTAGATCAGGGTGATGAGTTCAGTCTTTTGGGCTGAGGTCCCTTTTAGCCCACACAACAATATTAGTAATAGTTGCAGCCCCAGCTTTCCAAATTGAACAAGCTTCTCCATCTAGAAAAGGACAGTCTTTGAGAGCTGGTCTGGAGGAATAAAGATTGAGAACTTGTTCCCTATGTTTTGTTGTATTTTCATAGTGCAGGAGTAGGGTAGCTGGGTTTAGGGTTCTGGTAGCAGTGGAGATTAACCACTTAGCCTCTGATCCAGGGAAGAAGTTTTAATGGCTTGCTGGGTTGTTATACTGAGGTTCTGCCCCAAAGTGAGTTTATTAACAGGGCAGAGGTAGCTATTGACTACGGACAGGCCGGCCAGCCCTGGGAAAACTGGGTTCAGTTACTTTGAGATCTGAGCATCCGGGTTAGCACTCCTTTTGCTACTTTAGAATCCTCATGGAAAAAGGTAATGCTAATGCAGGAGCACTGACTAATTTTTTGTTTCAGGGTATCGAAGGCATATTGCTCTTTTTTATCCTAGATCAGCGGCTGATTTGGAGCCATTGTAGCTGCATAAAGTGGCTTGCCATCTCCACAAATTTTGGTATCCAGAGTCGGCAATACCTTGCTGCTCTGAGAAACTCCTAGAACTTTCTAGTGACTGGCACTGGAATATGTTGGATAGCACTTTTCCAGTCTTTTGTTAGTTGTCAGGTACTGGGTGACTTTAGAGGTTAAAAAGGTAATCATTTGCTGACACATTTTTGTCCTTTTGAGTGACACTTTATACTTTTTCCCTAGTAACAAGTGGAGCAGTTTGCATGTGTTTTGCAGGCAGTTGACATCAGTGTCTACAATAAGGAGCAGGTTATCAGCCTCTTGCAGAAGATTTCTAAAAGTTGACTACTATTCATACCAGCAAACCCCCTCAAGATTCTGGAACAGATTATCCGTGAGGCGGGGCTCTATGAGGAGAAATGTGGGGTCAAGATTGGTGAAAGATTTATCAACAATCTGCATATGCAGATGATACAACCCTGTTTGCTGAAACTGAGGAGGACCTGAAGCACTTGCTGCAGAGGGTCAAGGACTGCAGCCTTCAATATGGATTGAGGCTCAATGTCAAGAAGACAAAGATTCTCACCACTGGGCCAACTGGCAGCATCAGGATGGGTGGTGAAGAGATTGAGATTGTCCACAGCTTTAGTTTGCTTGGCTCCACAATCAAGACTCTTGACACCAGCAGCCAGGAAATTAGAAGACGTATTGCTGTGGGAAAGTCTGCTGTTAGGGACCTCTCCAAAGTACTGGAGAGCAATAGTGTCTCTTTGGAGACCAAGGTGAGTCTGATACAGGCCATGGTCTTTGCTATCTCTTGTTATGCATCAGAGAGTTGGACAATGACTAAGAAAAATAGAAGGAGAATTGATGCCTTTGAACTTTGGTGCTGGAGAAGAGTATTGAGGGTACCATGGACTGCTAGGAAAACAAACAGATTCATCCTGGAAAGCGTCAAACTGGGCTACTCCTTGGAGGCAAGGATTCTGAGGCTCTGCCTAACATACTTTGGACATGTTGCAAGGAGGGACAGGTCCTTGGAGAGGGACGTCATGCTTGGGAGGGTGGAGGGACAGCGCAGGAGGGGAAGGCCCTCTATGAGGTGGATTGATTCAGTGATTGGGGTAATCAGGATGGGTGTGTCAGGGACCGTGTGATTGGCACAAGACAGAGCAGAGTTTAGGGCTGTTGTACATAGGGTCGCTATGAGTCGCAAGCGACTTAAAGGCACATAACAACAACAACAACAACATGACTGACTAAGACACAAAGCAAGATTAGGGGCCGTAGTGTTCTCAGGAGTGATTGGATCAAAAAAAAGAGCTGTCCACTTGAACACTTTCACAGTCTCTTCAAAAATGCCTCTGGGGATTCTTTTGGACCCTGTATTACTTCAGTTTTGATTAATTTGGTAGTTTTCTGAGCAGTTGCTTGGAGACCCAACAGTAAAGCTTGGTGGTAAGCACCTAACAACCAGGACTCAACAATGGTAGAGGGTCCTACACAGGACAGCTAACTGACATGCTTTTTGTAATTGCTCACACCTTTCCTGAGTTGTTTCTGAGAGATTTTCCAGGATATCTTTTTCAGTAGCGGAGCAGATACGCGTGTATTTAGGGAGGATTCATAAGTTTCCTAGTCAAGCAGGACAGGTGGGGACTTAGAGGAGTCTCTAGTTAGAAGTGAGCAGCCAGAGAGATTAAAAATCAGAAGCTTTTTCTCTTTTTATTGTACTAAATTAAGTTTATTCACCCCAGAGTGTTGCAGCTGAGGGTAAAGTATATTAATAAGTATTAATAATGAGACAGAACATCAAGAATATAGGCAAAAATAGTTAAAGCAGGAGATCAACAGTTCTCTAACAATTGCCCTGTGCCTTTATAGAAAATTACAAGGGAGCAAATCACAAAGAGAATTCAATGCAAATGAAGCCAAGCTCTTTCTATTAAAAACCTTCTTCTTGACTCAGGAGGGAGGGGTTAGCAAATACAATACAAGAATCCTGTAAACACTTAAGGTTTGCCTTAGTGCCTACCCCTGTAAACATTTAAGGACTGCCTTAGTGCTTCAGAGTGAATTCCAGCTTGTATCCTCTTTCCTCATATCCTGAAATAGCATTTGGTTTATTATAAACATTTAGTACGAAATTTGGCTCCCCACACTAGAGGAGAGAAGGTGGTCTTTTCCAGATTTTCCCTTTTCTCTTTGTTTTCTGTTTTACTTAGAGAGGAAAAAAGCTCAGATAACATCGTAACTGAGGATAAGGAGTTCAAGTAAAAATGGAAGAGATTAGGGTTTTATTCTGTGTGGGTTTACCACCTTACATACACAGAATCAGAGACTACATAGCAACAAGATCCCCCAGTAATTAGACTTTCTGATTCTTTTAGGTGGGGTTTTGTTAAAGTATAGGTTCTGATTCAGTGTATTGAGCTGAAAGGGAAATTTTCAACAGGGAGGTAGAACAAGAAGGAGCTGGTTCGAAGTTCTATGAGGGAAACATAAGTCCCTCTTGCCTCCAGCAGCTCCAAACTGTTGCCAGGGACTAGCTCTCGGAGTGCCAGAAAGGAGATCTGGAGTTCTGAGCACAAATGTGCTGCTTACTGATTGGTTTTTTTTCCTAGTTCTCTGGGCAGATGCAACATAACCCAGAGTTCTCCCTTGCCCAGGGCAAGAGAAGAACACTGGTTTGTAGCTACAAGGAGAAGACAGGAGTGACAGAAGGTGCCCGAGAAGGGCCAGAAGACATTGGATTTTTATACAACATCCTTAGTATTCCCAGCTGTTATTCTGAAATGAACACTTTTAACGGAAACACATAACAGCTTTTTTTTTCTCTTTAACTGTTCTTATTCAGGCTTCGGGGCATACGGACTAAGGAGGCATGGGGTCAGCTGTGGAAGATCCTATGTAGGGACGGGTTGGTGGAGGACCCTACACAGGGATGACTTGACAGACTCATGGGGGAAAGTTTTGAGTGAGACCAAGCCAGGAATTAATATAAACAAACTGATTAGGGTGACCAGTGTTTTTAGTAACAATAGACTAGACTGCTCCAACCTTGCACAAATTGAAAGTGCTTTCTGAGAGCTAGTTGACATTAAAGGAAAGCCATTCTACCTTGCAAAGGGTGCAGAGGCAGGCAGCAGACATTTTTAACTCCACACTTTCAGGTAATACTTTATAAAAATTCTGAACTAAATAGCCCAGGGGGCTCAACTTAAACTGAGAGGAGCACATTATAGAAGAGTTATGGAGTATAACAGGAAGAAAGATAAAAAAGTTGCTACAGAGTATAGATAAAAGAAAGAGAAAGGAGAAGTAAATGAAAAGAAGATAGATTTAAACAGAACCACGCTCTATTGCTTGGAAAGTGCCCCGGTGGTGCAGACAAAAGACAAGGGGGGTGTGTGTGTGTGTGCCCCTGAATTCAGAGGCCACACAGGAGTCTGCCTGACTTCACCCCTCATGGGAACTTATGTCTATCTTGGCTTAAGAGGGACCCATATAAATCTTGGGCTGGGACACCTCACAAGGGAGGTGAGTCTCCATTATGCTATACGATGTGACCACACAACTGCTGTTTGGGATTCAATCAGGCTCTGTAACTCGGGTTTTCCTTGCTGCGGAGCCGCACAGACCAGCTCCTGCAGGCACAAGCTAGTCACATGCACACACACAATCACTCAACCGAACACTCAGAGGTTATTACTTCCCCTCCCAGTAAACCCAAAGAGAGACAAACAGACAACACAAACCAGAGACCTAGGTAAACCAAACCAGAAACCAGGGACTAACTGACCTAATTCACCTGCGTCTGAATTATAACCAGTAGTCATGATGAGTTCACATCCGTTTACTTGACCGTTACAGAAATCAGAATTACAGACTATTACAGAAAACAGAATTACAGTCAGACTCACCAGAGATGTTCTTGGTGAAGGTTTTCTGATCTCAAGAAAGAGCACTGGGAAACATCGCAGTCCCAGTCACCAGAGACTTGGTAAGAAAAGGGGATCCTGGAAAGTCATAGGTGGTGCCGTTTTTCTTTTCTTCTTCTGAAGCTGTGGCTAGACTGAGTGAGCCCAGGCTGCTCAGCCCAGAAAAACTTACAAAATTAGCCGAGGATCATGCTGGGGCCTCCAAATGTTATGGCAGAAAATGTGAGATTTAAACACTCAGCCAATATTGGAGATTAACAAACCTTTTATTGCTCACACGTCAAAAATGTCAGCAATTGCCCAAAACCTTCTGACCTTGAGGGGAAGCAAATAGTAGGTTTATGTGCAGAGATTGGGCAGAGGGGTTACACAAAGTTCATTAAGGTTGGCAGTTGAGATTTCTTCCCTTGTGGGTGTCCTTATTGTTTCTGACTTCTTATGAGTGTCCAGGCCAGGTACAGGATGTAGTCAGGGAGTAGTAAAAAATCTGGGTCAGCATGTACTGGGAAACATAAACCTGATTAACACAAATTATGGCAATATTATTGAAGCATTTCTTAAAATGGCTGTCAGACAAAATGGATTCTCTGATGCGAATATAGAAAATGGCTTCTTTAATGCTCAGCATTTAAGCCGCTACTATACTGTGATTCCCCCTTCTCAAATTCCTCCTCATAAAGTCCAACCTCCTGAATAACCTGATCTACATATAGATTGAAAAGGTATGGAGTTAGAACGCATCCCTGATGCACTCCCTTTCTGATTTAGAACCATACAGTATTTTCTTGCTTTGTTCTGAGGACTGCTACCTGGTCCAAGTATAGGTGTCATATAAGCAAAATCAAGTGCTCTGGGATTCCACTTTCTCCCCTTCTTCCATGTGCCTCAGCCTCAAACCACCTTAGGTTTGTGGTACAGCTCCTTAATCATTTAGCACTGGAGCTTTTTGGATGTTGCTTGAGGGATTTTTGGCTCTATCTTTGATTGAGTTTTGTTTTGTTTTTTTTTTTTACAGGTGGAGACCACCTCCCTAATGATCTGTTCGTAGAGATTGAAAAGCTGTGTAGATAGGATGCATCCCTGACATGCTTTCTTTCCTGATTTTAAACCATGAAATGTTTCCTTGCACTGTTCTGAAGACTGCTTCCTGGTCCAAGTATAAGTTTCACATAAGCACAATCAAGTGTTCTGGGATTTCCCCTTCTGACATTCCTCCTCATAAAGCCCAACCTCCTGAATGATCTGTTCTGCATATAGTTTGAAAAGATATGGAGATAGGATGCATCCCTGATGCACTCTCTTTCTGACTTTGAAACATGCAGTATTTTCTTGCTCTGTTCTGAGGACTGTTCCCTGGTCCAAGTATAAGTTTCACATAAGCAAATCATGTGTTCTGGGATTTCCCTTTCTCCCTCTTTCTCTGCCTTTCTCCCATGATTTGCCCAAACCCCAATCCACTCACCTCAGATTTCTAGCAGAGTTTCTTAACCACTCTGATGTCCGTTCATCTTTACATCAATGGCATTATGCAGTATTTGTCCTTTCATGACTGAGATATTTCACTTAGCATAATGTTCTCCACGGTCACCCATTTTGTGTAGTATTTCATGAGTTCCTTGTTGTTCAAAGCATTATAGTATTCCATTGTGTGAATATATCAGAGCCTCTCTATCCATTCGTTTGTTGATGGGCATTTGGATTGTTTCCTATCTTTGTTATTGTGAACAAAGCTGCAATAAACATGGGTGTGCAAGTTCTGGTTTTAGGATATATTCCCAGTATTGTAATTGCTGGGTCAAATGGTATTTCTATTTCCAACTTTGTGAGAAAGCACCATACTGCCTTCCATATCGGTTGCACCATTTTACACTCCCACAAACAGTGAATAAATGTTCCAATTTCTCCACAACCTCGCCAACATTTGTTGTTTGCTGTTCTGTTGAATTTTGCTATTCTTACTGGGGTGCGATGATATCGCATAGTTGTTTTGAGTTGCATCTCTCTTAGAGCTAGGGATTTTGAAAATTTCTTCATGTGTTTGTTCGCCATCTAAATGTCTTCTTTGGTGAAGTGTCTGTTCATATCCTGTGCCCATTTTTCAATTGGGTTGTTTTTCTTTATCTTGTTGTGGTGCTTTAAATTTGTTTTTTAGTTCTCTCAGTTTGAGAAATGCAGACTAAGTTATACATTTTTCATTCTCCAATGCTTTATCTGTGCACATTCTAATACTTTGTCTTCTTGAGCTGACCTTTGAAATCTGCTGTTCAGATCTTCTACTTCCAAATGTTTTCTCTTTGTCTTGGCTTCCTGATGCTCTGGTGCTGTGCTCAGAGTCTCTTCTACATCCATTTCAGTTTTTTCTTTCTCTGCTATCTTTGTAATGATCTTTTGTTCTTTTCATGGATGATATCCTTAATATCATTCCCAAACTCATCTGGTCATTGGTGTTCAATGCATCAAACCTATTCTTCCCCCCCCCCTTTGGAATTGCATGTTTATTAATTAAGCTTGTTTTTTTTTAAAAAATCTATTTATATTGCAGCATATGTAGAGATATATTTGTCATCCCTAGATCAGACTATAAGGTATAAGATACATAGTTACTTTATGAATTAGTTAAATTCTACAGGAAAAAAACCCTTTTCTGGCTTTATAAAAAAATGTTCAGATCAAGCTGTGAAGTACTGAGGAAGGTGGGAATAAGTAATGGGACCCATAGTGATTTATAAGAAGCAGCACGTGGGGTCAGACATTTGTTCTCAAAAAAGAATTTTTAGCCACATCAAGGGGCTTGGATAGTTAAGCACTGAATTATCATTTGACAAAAATTTTGTTCTTTCTGTTTTAATAAATGGCTCCATAGTAAGGCACAGTTGTAAGCAGAAACCAAGTACAGCCATGTGAGTGACAAAAGCAGCAGTGAAGGGACGATTCAGGCAGATGATTAACTCCTCGGGCAAAGCAATGGGAGTGATCATTTCTTTTTTTCTTTTTATCACTTTTTTTTTGTTTGTTTGTTTTGATATAAAGTTAGGAAAACATTTGTTTTGGATCTTTTATGATTTAGAGTTCTCCTTAGTCATCAACTTTACTAATTAAGTTTGTGTTTTTAATATCTGTCTTACATAATACTTTTTTTTTTACTTTTTAAAAATTTTATGGGGAAAAACATCTTGGGGATACCTGGAGGTGAGGGTTGGGAGCAGAAGAATGAGGATGGGCAGGGATTAAAATTACGGGGATGCAGTCATAAGACTGCACAATTTGGTTGGTGGGGGGAGCAGGTGAAGGAAATGAAAAGGATCCAGGGGGGACCAGATGATTCAGGGAAATAGTAAGCAGAGTCCAATGGTGATTAAACAAACTGTCTTTTTCACTTGTGGGTTTCTCTTTTGGGAATTGAGCACAGACTCTCTGGCTTCTTCATGCTGAACAAGGGCGTTGATGTGAATGGGGAAAGGGAGCACACTTTATCACCTTGCTGGTGGTCTTGGGTTGAAGCTGCTTGCCTTCTTGTTCTGTTAGAAGATGTTTTACTGACATTTACTCCCCTCTGGACTGCAAAGTGTTTTCCCAGGTGGGTCCAGTGGGGGTGGCTGACTGAACCCTGAGGCTCCATCCTTCTTTGCTTCCTTAACTGGTCATTGTATTTTCTTTTTGTCTCTGGAACTGGTTCAGGGTCAGCTCTGGAGTAAAACTCAGTGTTAAGGTTACTTACAGAAAAGGGAGCAAATCTAGAGAGAACAAACTTGTGAGTTACAAATAGAAGGGCTTTGGGGGTGTTACATGTGTACTGGGGGAGAGGGTGGAGGAAAGTAACCTCAATAAAATTCTCTATATACCCTAGGCAGCTTTTTCTACCCAGGGGTCGGATGGTACAATCTGGGGGCTGAGGAGCTCACCATGAGGGCTGGCTCACCCCACTGGGGGCAGAACTTTTTTTTTTTTTAATATTTTTTTTAAGCCATTCAAATTCAGCAGTGGGGGGCAAACTTATTCTTAAGATGATTTTAAAATTGATATGAAATAAATTAAAGATTATAATTTGGGACTCGTTTTAATTTTTTTACCTTCAATTTGAACTTGCACATGAATAATTGGTGGTCTTACCTACACTCCATCATTGACCTGGTTTATACTGTTGATATTGAGGTTCTCCAATGATTCCTTTGACACATGTAGTCAATCTGATTCCTATGCAGTCCATCAAGTCCTGTCTGTGTAAAAAGTCACAATTTGTGTCTTTTAAAAAATATTTGCAATGCATAAATCATTGAAAATACAAAATGTGATCATTTTCTTTCTAGCCTCATTTCTTTTTTCCCCCAGCCTCATGTCTATCACCAAGCCCATAGTTTCTACTACTATTCCTTCTTCAATGTTTTCAACTTTTGTATTCCAGCCACCAATTGTCATTAACAAATCTCAATTACCTGTTTGGTCAAGTTTGGACTCCAAGATTTGGTCAAAGTTATCAATTTCTTTCTCTTTGCCTCTAGATATAGGAATGTATATTTATTTGATAACTGTCATATTAACAAGTCTTGTCTATACATATAGATAACATCCTATCACTCACAACATTGTATTTTCAGCACAGAACTTGCAATTGACATTTTTTATTGTGATTTTGATGAAACTTTGCAAAAAGTTGGATTATCATTCGTTATTGAACATTTTCTTCCTTACCTTCCCCCTACACCAGTTTGTTGTTGCTGTTATTTGCTCTCTACCTATAGTGACCCTATGTACAACAGCTCTGAAGCCAGTCCTGTCCTGAGCCAGTCTCACTGATTCTGATACACCAACCCTCATTGCCCCAGTTACTGTATCAATCCATCTCATCTATGGTCTTCGTCTCCTGTGCTGTCCCCCTACCCTTCTGAGCATGATGTCTTTCTCCAAGGATTGGACCCTCCTGATGATGTGCCCAAAGTATGTAAGACAACATTTCAAAATTCTAGCCTTCAAGGAGAAACTTTGTTTCACCCTCTCCAAGACAGACGTATTTATTTTCTTGGCAGTCTATGGTATGTTCAAGACTCTTCTCCAGCATCAAAACTCAAAGACATCAACTATTCTTCTGTCATTTTTAGTCATTGTCCAGTTCTCTGATGCATAGCAAGTAATTGCAAAGACCTGGATCAGGGGCACCTTAATCTCTAGACTGACATCATTACTTCTCAGTATTCTGGAGAGGTCCCTGACAGCAGATTCCCCCAGTGCAAATTCATCTTTTGATTTCTTGACTCTTGGTGCCAAGAGTGTTGATTATGGAGCCAAGCAAGTTTTAATGTTTAACAACTTCAATCTCTTCTCCATCTATCACAGTGCTGCCAAATTTATTATGAAGATTATGAAATCAATTTTGTATTGGAAAAAACACCATATTAGACTGAGGACAGATGTGATTTTTAGTCTTTATTTTTTGAATGCAAGTTTAGCATTTAATTTTCTTCCTTTGGCCCCAAACTTTTGTAAATTATCATTATGTATTAATTCACGTATATTCTAATGTTATAGTAGCCTCCTCCATATTCTATTGCACATCCTATATATTTCCAAAATGACTCGTCCATCTAGTTTCTGTCTATATTATAATTGTTTTATTTGAACTTTTACTGTAGCTAATAGTGGGACATTTTAATAATACCTTAATTTGTATGATTATCTATAACTTCTTTCATTTTATTTATTATAAACAGTTACTAAAACTTCACCTTGGATCAGGTCATATTCCACGCTTATTCTTGTTGTTGTTATGAGCTGTCAAGTTGCTTGTGACTCATAGTGATCCTATGTACAACAGCTCTGAACACTGTCCTATCCTAGGTCAATCTCATCGTCTCCAACAGACCTAATCCCATTTCTCTTGTCTCTGAGTCAATCCATCTCATCCTATGTCTTCATCTCCTGCTCTGTCCGTCCCTCCATTCTTCCAAGTATGATGTTCTCACAGGACTGGTTCCTCCTGGCCATGTGCCCAAAATATACGAGACAGAACTTCAAAGTCCTTGCCTCCAGGGAGCATCTTGATTTCACCCTCTCTAGGACTGACCTGTTTGTTCTCCTGGCAGTCCATGGTATGTCCAAATGTCCAACAGTCTTCCCAAACACCACAGTTCAAAGGCTTTGATTCTTCTATCATTCTTAGCCATTTCCTAATTTATTTTAGATTTCTTTGAGTATAATATCTATAATCTTTGATAAGATCTTATAAGACTCAGAATTTTGCCACAGTCTATTATGCCATCTTCAATTTTATGCACAAAAAATCTCTTAACAATTAGGTTAAGTTACTTTGAACCACAATGGCATTGTTGTTGTTGTTGTTATGTGCCATCTAGTTGCCTGTGAACCATAGCAACTTTATGTACAAGCAGCTCTGAACCCTGCCCTGTCCTGAGCAAGTCTCACAAATTTTGACACACCAATCCCCATTGCCCCTGTCACTGTATCAATCCATTTCATCTGCGGTCTTCCTCTCCTGCACTGTCCCTCCACTCTTCCAAGCATCATGTTATTCCCCAAGGACCTGTCTCTCCTGGACACGTGCCCAAGTGATGGAGCTTCAAAATCCTAGCTTCCAAGGAGAAACTTGGTTTCACCTTCCCCAAGACAGACCTATTTGTTCTCTTGGTGGTCCATGGTATGATCAAGGCTCCTCTCCAGCACTACAGCTCAAAGGCATCAATTCTTCTTGTGGCATCCTTAGTCATGGTCCAAATCTCTGAAGCATAACAAGGAATTGCAAAGATCATGGCCTGGATTAGGCATAACTTAGTCTTTAGACTGACAGCAATGCTTTTCAGTACTCTGGAGGGGTCCCTGACAGCAGATTTTCCCAGTGCAATTAGTCTTTTGATTTCCTATTGTTGTTGAGAGTGTTGATTGTGGAACCGAGCAAACTGTAATTGTTAACAACCTCAATCTCTCCACCGTCTATCATGGTGCTACCAATTGGCCCAGTGATGAGAATCTTTGTTTTCTTGATGTTAAAGTTCATTCCATATTGAAGACTACAGTTCTTGACTTTCTTCAGCTAGTGCTTCAGATTTTCTTCAGTTTCAGCAAGCAAGGTTGTATCATCTGCATAACATAGGTTGTTGATAAATCTTCCTCCAATCCTGATGCCACATTCCTCGTCATGAAGCCCTGTGTCCCAGATGATCTCTTCTGCATATAAATTGAAAAGATATGGAGACAATTTCATCCCTGATGCACTCCTTTCCTGATTTTGAACCATGCAGTGTTTCTCTGCTCTGTACTAAGAACTGCTTCCTGATCCAAGTATAGGTTTTGCATAAGCAAAATCAACTGTTCTGGGATTCCTATTCTCTTCAAGGCTAGCCACAATTTGTTTTGATCTACAAATGCCTTTGCACACTCAGTGAAATACAGATAGACATTCCTCTAGTATTCTTTGCTTTTAGCCAAAATACTTCTGACATTGGCAATAATGTCTCTAGTGTCATGACCTCTTCTAAATCCAGATTGTATTTCTGACAGTTCTCCGCCAATGTACTGTTCCAGTCGTTTCTGGATAATCTTCAACAGGATTTTGCTAGTGTGTGATATTGGTGATATTGTTTAATAATTTCCACACTCTGTCGGGTCACCATTTTTTTTAAATTGGAAAAAATATGGATCTCCTCCAGTCAGTTGGCCAAGTAGTTGTCCTCCAGATTTCTTGGCACAACTTGGTAAGCACATCCAGGACAGCATCTGTTTGTTGAAATTGGTATTACATTAATTCCCAGGGTTTTATTTTATACCATTTCCTTCACAGCAGCATGAACGTCCTCCTTCACCACCATTGCCTCTTGATCATAGGTTGATTACCTTTTCTTATTTCAACCTGACAATTTTACTGTCCCATATTTAAGTATGACTAAGATTTCCTTATGTAATTGCTTTTTGTTTCACCCTATGTATCACCATAATTGTTCTCCTTTTGTTTTGTATTTATTTATTTTAATATTAAGTTTATATCTAAAATAAGCCTTCGATTTTTGTCATAGCTGTACCTTCAAGTCTTGATTAATAGGAGATCTTCCACGAATATTTATTGTTGTTTGGAAAGAAGAATAGATCTGAAATGATCTAAATAAAGGCTAGGAGATGGTACTTGTGAAAGAAACTGTATTCTTCACAGCATAGTTTGTTATTTTTTTTTTTACTTGCTCCGTCAGCAGTCTTGTCATTTATAATGAATCTTATCATTCATAGATTATTATTACTGAGGTCCTCATAGAAGAAATGATGTCCTTCTCCAAGGACCAGTCTCTCCTGAACATGTGCCCAAAGTATGTGTGATGGAGCTTCAAAATCTTAGCCTCCAAAGAAAGACTTGGTTTCACCCTCTCCAAGACAGACCTGTTTGTTTTCTTGGAGGTCCATGGTATGTTCAAGACTCTTCTCCAGCACCACAAATCAAAGGCATCAATTCTTCTTCTGTTATCCTTAGATGTAGTCCAGCTCTCTGAAGCATAACAAGTAATTGTGAAGACTGTTGCTTGTATTAGGTGTACCTTTTCTCTAGACTGACATCATTGCTTTTCAGCACTCTGGAGAAGTCCCTGACAGCATATTTTCCCAATTAAATTCATCTTTTGATTTCCTGACTGGTAGTGTTAAGAGTGTTGATTGTGGAGCTGAGCAAGCTGTAATGTTTTAACAGCCTCAATCTCTTCATCATAATGCTGCCAATTGGCCCAGTGGTGAGAATCTTTGTCTTCTTGATGTCACCATATTTGGAAGGGTTGAGGGACAGTGCAAGAGAGGAAGACCCTGGATGACGTGGATTAATACAGTAACTGTGACACGGGGGGTTGCTGTGCAGGAATTAGTGAGACTGGCTCAGGCACAGGGAAGGGTTCAGAGCTGCTGTACATAGGGTCACTACAGGCCACAGGCGACTCTACAGTATGTAACAAAATATTATTGGTTGTTTTATTTAAGACTCTTGTTTAGAGTCAACAAGACCTCAGTGGAGAGCCTTTGTATTTAAAAATCAGTTGTTATTTTATTTTGGAGGAACATTCTTCTAAAAGGTACAGCACTCTTCTGTCAGTTTGCTGCACTGAGGTTACCTGGGGTTGCTGCAATGCTGAACATTGTGCCACTGGGGTGTCAAATGCCTTAACAGTTACCCATGGTGGACAGTGTTTGGTGGAGCTCCTTCTTAAAGACGGGTTTGAAAGCAGGAATGGCATCCACTTCTGAAACAGCATGCCTCTGGAAACTCTATGAACTTTAAGAAATGATGATAATTATAGAAAGGCTTCAAGACTTTTGTTCATAGGGTCTCTATGCGTCAGGCTTGACTGATGACAATCAACAACAACATAGAAGAAATATTATTCTACTTCTGTCTACTCTCTGAAGCACTTATACTCCATTATTTCCCAAGGGGATTCAGTGTCCTTCAGTTTTTTTTTATAATCCCTTTTCTCATCAGTAGTATCTGTAATGAAGGAGCAATGCCAGGTAATCAACTTCACTTCTTTTGGAAAAAAGAGTCTCAGTCTGAACTTAGAATCTTTTATAGATAAAAATATCCCTCCATGTTGTTGTTGTTGTTGTTGATTGCTGTCAAGTTGAGCCCGACTCATTGTGACACTACGAACAAAAGGCCTGAAGCCATTCTGTAATTATTGACATTTGTCAAAGTTCATAAAGTTTCCAGAGGCAAAACCTCCAAAACGTTTTAACACAATGTGGTAGGATGTGACAATTAATGAGATGCCAAAACTCCACAATGGAAAATTAAGAAAAGGATCAAAATTCTTTTTATCTAAGAAATTGCTATTCATTCAAGTAGCGCTTAACTAGTAAAATTAATATTCCCTGGAGCAGAAATTTAATCTTTGGTAGCTATAGGATTTGAGATCTAGTGGCTGTCCTTTGTTCTCTCATATTCAGAGAAATTAATTTTCTGGAATAGATGATTCAATTTGAAATAACTTTATTATTATTATTATTAATGAAAATTTACAGAGACTTTGGATTTACATTCACTCATTGTTGCACTTTTTTTGCCTGCCAACCCCACACCCCAGTACACTCTTCTATTTGAAAAGTAAAAGAAAAATGTTTTCGTTGTTTTACAATCCCTACCACCAGGTCCACTCCACTATGCAGTCTTCATTCTGGACTCCCGTCATGACAATAATACCTAATCACATATCCCTTTTAAACAGTTTTTTCCCTCATCTGTTTTAATTCAGTATACATTATTGAAGCCATCGTTCTGAGTCTCCCCCCAACTCCGATGTTAGTCCTGTTTTACAACAGTGGCACTATGCAGTATTTGTCCCTGTGTGACTGAGATATTTCACTCTGCATAATGTCCTCCAGGGTCACCCATTTTTAATAATGTGGCATGAGTTCCTTGTTTTTCAATGCAGCGTAGTATTCCATTGTATGAATATACCATAGCTTCTCTATCCATTTGTTTGTTGATGGGCACTTTGGCTGTTTCCAATTCCTTGCTATTGTGAACAAAGCTGCAATAAACATGGGTGTGCATGTATCTGCTTGAGTGGCAGTTATAGTCTCTTTGGGGTATATTCCCAGTAGTGGAACTGCTGGGTCAAATCATATTTGCAAATTTTTGAGAAAGCATAACTTTATCTATTTTTTAAAATCATAAAATGCTACAGTGGATGGATCATATAGAGTTTTACCATCTACAAATTTCTTACTATTTAATGTAATGTCTTTATAGCTCAGCGCTTATAGTGCCTGCTATGATCTGCCACCCAGGTCCAGTCTTCCAGAAGGCAATTTGATGGTATAAAATACAGATAGAATCAAAATGCACATGAGGTTTATCAGTAAAACAGGAGAGAGAGAAAGGCAATATTAAGTATATATAATCATACTCCTAGTAAAGAGCTCCCCTGTGCCCGCGTGACACCCACCCCCTCACCCCTACACCCCTTGGTGGCCTAATGGCAAGAAGCTGCACTGCAATCCCTAAGACACACAGTTTGATGGGCAATCTTCTGCCGTGTGATTAACTGCCTCTGAAAACCTGCCAGATGGTCAGGGTCAGTTCTGGGCTGGTTCTGACTCTACAGTATACAACAAAATCAGATACTTTCAGTCAACTACAGCTTACAGTCACTCTAGAATAACTGATCTGAACTTTGTCCTATCACATAACAACAACAACAACATATCATTCTCATTATCTATGATATACTTGAGCCCATTGCTGCAGTCACTGTGTCAATCCATCTCACTGAAGTTCTTCCTCTTTTGTTGACCCTCCACCTTTCCAAGCATAATATTCCACTCCAAAAAAAAAGCCTTTCCTTCATTTCCGTATGTGAAATGAAGCTTCACCATGCTTGCATCCAAGGAGCACTCTCGCTGTGCTTATTTTCTCACTCCATGGGTTGGTTATTCAGTACTATTCTTCAACACCATAATTCAAAGGTAATATTTTTTGCCCCCTCTTATCCTTATTCATTGCTCAGATATTAGATGTATAGCAAGTGCTTGAAAAGACCATAATCTGAATCAAGTACAGCTTAGTCTTTAAAATTCAGCTTCTGGCATGATTTTCTCAGTATACAAATGAAATGCCATGGTTGTTGTTATGTGCCACAGAGTCAAGTACAATTTATAGCAACTCTATGAACAACAGTTCTGAACCCTCTCATTTTTATCATCTTCAGTATCTTTGAGCCCATTGTTATAGTCACAGTTTAGAATAATTTGTTAAGGATCTTCTTCTTCATTGACAAGCATAATTAATAGGTACGGAGAAAGGATACAGCCCTGATGCACACCTTTCCTAATTTTAAATTGTGCTCGGTTCCTTTATTCTGTTTGGACAACAGCTTCTTCATCTAGATACAGGTTTCATATGAGCATAATTAAGTGTTTCTCATTCTTTTCAATGTTAGCCATAGTTATGATCCACACAGTCAAATGTTTTTTGCACAGTCAAGGAAATGCAAATGGGCACATAAAACTTAATATATATCACAATACAAAAAAGGAGCATGAAACAAGATCATACTTTTTTTATCGCAAATGTTGTGAATACATAAGATTTTTCTTACTGTAAGTGGGAATTATATTCTTGCCCCTTTGCTAAAACAACAAAATGAAAGCAATAAACTACATATCTGTTTAATATGAAGGTGGGCTATGTGGAAATAGATGAATAAATACTGAATCTTATTTTGTGTTCTTAACAGGGATGGCTATTTTTGTTTAATAATCATCAGATAGTGCCATAGTAAGAGGATTGCCCTAAAAGGTCAGACATAGCCCCTCACACTCTGCCATACCTACTTCTACTTACTGAGTCCAAATTTCACTGTGAATGACTACACAGACCTTACAGAATATATTTTTACTCAGATTTGTGGAGTTTATTAGAGAAACAGTTTGGTAAGTGAAGGCATAGGATCTCACATAATAAAAGTACAATTTCAGTAAAAAACAGACCCAAGTCAATTTATCTGCAAGGCACAATCCTCAATTAGTTCAGACAACTCTTCAGTTAACAGCAAGATACTTCTTGCTTAGGAATCTCTCTGGCTCTGGCTCAGTCTGGCTCTCTTAGGCTGTGCTTTGCCACAGTACACTCCTGTCTGGTTAACTTGATGGTTGAAGATATCTGCAGTTGAGGCAGCTGAAGACCACATATCCAGAGGATCTAAGGGTAGTAGGTGGAGCCTCAAAGATTCGTTTTACTCACACAGTTTCATCTGGCTATGTAGTCAGTTCTAAGACATAGACTGTTGGTGTTGATTGCCTTCGAGTCGAACATGACTCATAGCAACCCTATGAACAAAAGGCTTGAAGCTGCTCTATATCTATCAACATTTATCAAAGTTCAAAGGGTTTCCAGAGGCATGTTATTTAGGAAGTGGATGCCATTGCTGCTTCCAAAAGGCATAGACTAGAAAAAGAATTTTTAAAACTCCTAACACAAATGGAGACTTGTACACCAATGCTTAATAGTAGCGTTATTCACGATAGCAGGAACATGGAAATAGCCCAGATGTCCAACCACAAACAAATGAATTGAAAAATTATGGTACATTCACACAATGGAATACTATGCAGCATGCAGGAGAAGTAATTTTGTAAATTACTACCTAACTTGGGAGGGACTGGAAAGCATTATGCTGAGTGAACAAACTCAGTCCCACAAAGACAAATTATTGTAGAATGAGTATAAGGATCCCAAAGGGGAGGCATGGGAGCAGAGGGATGAGGATGTGCAGGAGGAGGGGGAGATTAACCATGGGGTTGTACAGTTTGACTGGCGGGGATGAGGGAAATTGGAATAATCTGTTCTGGAAAACAATGTATTCAAATTTTGTGAATAAACTATAATAATAATAATAATAGTAATAATAATAAAACTACCAAGCTAAAAAAATCCTAACACCATATTCATATTTGTGGAATATAGAAATGAAATAATAATTATATATTATAAACATTTAAGTGAAATTCTGCCTTATGTCAAACACACAGGCAAGTACACATACACAATTATTTGTTTTGTTGTTGTACTTGTTAGTTTCAGTTGAGTTTGCTGATTTACAGCAATTCCATATACAACAGAAGGAAACAGTGCCTTATTGTGTACCACCCTCATAGTCTCTATTGTGGTTAATCCCACTGTTAACAGCCACTGGGTTAATCAATGTCATTGATAGTCTTCCTCTTTAAAGATGACTATACTTTGGCAGTCAAGGTGTCTTTTTCTTGTATGCTTTTTTAAGAAGTCCAATGCACTATACATTGTACAACAGAACCACCACCTGTTGTTGTTGTTATGTGCCGTCGAGTCGCTTGCGACTCATAGCGACCCTATGTACAGCAGCTCTAAACTCTGCTCTGTCCTGTGCCAATCGCACTGTATCCGACACTCCCATCCCGATTATCCCAGTTACTGAATCAAGCCACCTCATAGAGGGCCTTCCTCTCCTGCGCCGTCCCTCCACCCTCCCAAGTATGATGTCCTTCTCCAAGGACCGGTCTCTCCTCACAACATGTGCAAAGTATGTTAGACGGAGCCTCAGAATCCTTGCCTCCAAGGAGCCACCCGATTTAACCCTTTCTAGGACAAATCTGTTTGTTTTCCTAGCAGTCCATGGTATTCTCAATACTCTTCTCCAGCACCACAGCTCAAAGGCATCAATTCTCCTTCTCTCCTCCTTGGTCATTGTCCAACCCTCTGATGCATAACAAGTGATTGCGAAGACCATGGCCTGTATAAAACGCACCTTAGTCTCCAGAGAGACACCATTGCTCTTCAGTACTTTGGAGAGGTCCCTAAGAGCAGACTTACTAGTTTGCTTTTTAAAACAAAAACTATCATCATCTCTGCTTCAAAGGAAAATTATAGAAGCTAACAGGTATAGTCAATGTTCTTGGTCAATTACCTCAGTTTGAAGTAATTTATTTTTCTTTGTTTTTATTTATTTAGTCTCAAATTTTCTATAAGAGGTGACGAAAAAGACACGCTGATGGCCACTGACCCCCTTCATGGGGAAGGGGTGGGGATATATGCATTTATCAGATTATTTATTTTTTTTTAAATACCATGAGTTGGTCCAGGCACACTGTAGTTTTTAAAATGACATCCTAGTCTTTTATCATTTTAATATTTTTTAAAATTTCTCCGGCTCCTTGTCTATTTTGTACCTTATTCCAGATTGTTGTCTTACATATAATTCCTAATCATGTGTCTTGCAGCAGATTTGCCTATAGTAATACTTGGTTTTGTGCTTTCAGTGCTGCTTCCTTCAACACTGATTATGGATTAAAATAGAATTAATTCCTTGAAATTGCATTTATTTTAATTAGAGATTAAGTTTCACCTAATTCATCTCATGGTCTTCATAATTACTTACTATGCATCAGAAAGTTGGACAATGACTAAAAATGACAGAAGAAGAATCAATGCTTTTGAATTGTGGTGCTGGAGAAGGGTCTTGAACATACCATGGACTGCCAAGAAAACAAATATGTCTGTCTGGGAGAGGGTGAAACCAAGTTTGTCCTTGGAGGCTAGGATTTTAAAGCTTCACCTCACATACTTTGGACACGTGGCCAGGACAGCTAGGTCCTTGGAGAAGGACATTACGCTTGGAAGAGTGAAGGGACAGCATAGGAGAGGACCCCAGATGAGGTGGATTGATACAGTAACAAAAGCAATGGGGTTGGTGTGTCGGAATCAGTGAGACTGACTCAGGACAAGGCAGGGTTCAGAGCTGCTGTATGTAGGGTCGCTGTGGGTCATAGGTGACTTGATGGCACATAACAACAACAATATACTACTTTATTTATAAAGTTTGTATTCATTGTTTTTCACACCAGATCTTTCCCATTTCCTTCACTTCTCCACATCCATCAAACTGCACAACCGCAAGATTAACCAGCCCCCAACCCCATTCTTACCCTTCTGCTCCTTCCCCTTGGATCCTCATACTTATTTTACAATAATGATTTTATACAGTATTTGTACTTATGGGAAAGAGTTCAATCAGGTAATGCTCTCCAGTCTCTCCCAAGTTAGGTAGTAATTTACAAAATCATTGTTCCTGTATGCTGTGTAGCATTCCATTTTGTGAATGTAGCATAGTTTCTCAATCCATTCTATTGTTTTGAACATCTATGCTTTTTACATGTTCTTGCAATGGTGAATAATACTGCTATGAATGTTGGTGTACAAGTCTCCATTTATCCCTTAGTTCTCATTTTCTCTGGGTATATTCCAAGCAGTGGAGTAACTGGGTCATATGGTTGACATAGAACGGCATTTACGGCTCTTGTACACAGACAGGGTCGCTATGAGTCGCAAACAACTCGATGGCACATAACAACAACAACAATGGAATGATCATGTCCATATTTCTGAGGAAATTCCAAATTGCCTTCCACAGTGGTTGTACCATTTTAAATCCCCCCAAACAGTGTATAAGAGTTCCTACCTTGCCACATCCTCTCCAACATTTATTTCTTGCTGCCCTATACAATTTGCCACTGCTACTGGAGAATCTCATTGTGGTTTTTTATTATTGCCAGTGATTTTGAGCATATCTTCATGTGTCTGTTGGCCTTCTGAATATCTTCCTCTGTGAGAATTCTTAGGGAGCTCTGGTACCTTGTGGCAAGAAGCTGCACCGCAATCCCAGAGGTGCACGGTTTGAATCCATCAGATGGAGAAGGAGGGCCAATCTCCTCCAGTACCAGTCAGATCTGATTTGACAGTACACATACACAAAATAATAAAATAAAATAAAAATTAGGAAAAAAAGAAAATTCTTTCCACGCCTTTGAAATGGCAATATTAAATTTTTTTTGTTTATAAGTTTTTTTTTAATGCAGATTTCCTCCCACACTTTCTTACATTGACATCATGTTTTATACAATCATCCCCATATGTTGTGAGGTTTTCTGTTGTTTCTTTTTGTGAGAAACAGGACAGTAATTTTTCTTCCCCCTCCAACGTCCTCATCCATCTACTCCAAACCCTTGTTGTTAGGTGCTGTCGAGTCATAGATGACTCATAGCGACCCTATGAACAAAAGGCCTGAGCACTGTTCATAGAGTTTCCGGAGGCAAGCCATTTTGAAAGTGGATGCCAGTTGTTGTGTGTACCGTCGAGTCAGAACCGACCCATAGCTGAGTGACCCCCAGGTGGGTTTTAAGAGGCAGTCATTTCTTGGGAGAAGCTTGCCCCTAAGTTAGCTTTTGAAAATTGAGGTATTTAAATACCTTAGGTTACTTGAGAGCAACTTGAACTTTAAGCTGCATAACTTCATTTTGATCACTAGGTGGCTACCAAGCACTAGCTATGATTTTGATCGTTACAAGACAGAAACATTCAGCATTTCACATTCACCTGTCTAATTTCTCTCTCATCAAATAGCGAAGAAGGAAAGATAGGAAGCCCAGAGGCAGAGCACTTCCTCTTAATGTTCAGGGACCATGGTCTGAGGAAGTAACCAGCATTTTGGGGACCTCATGCCTGTCTTAAGGGCTTGGTGGTGAAACTAATAAAATGCTGTGCTGCTGTTTTGTTTCATAGTGGGGCTGTTTTTGTTTTTGCTATTGTTTTCCTTTTTTTTTTTAATTTTTAGCTGCTCACTGGAAAGGAGAAAGATGTGGGAGTGAGCTTCATAAAGACTGAAGCCCCAGAACTCTATGAAACAGTTACATTCTGTCCTATATGGTTCCTGTGAGTTGGAATAGCTTTATGGCAAGGAAATTTGACATCGTTTGTTTGTTAAGTGATGTCAAGTTGATTGCAATTCACAGTGACCCTATGAAGAGCAGATCTCTATTCTGCACCATTCTCATGATCTTTAATATATTCAAGCTCAGTGGGTCACCGAGTCACTGGATCAATCTCTCTTGTTGAGGGTCTTCCTTTCATTCTTTGACTCTCCTCCTTTCCCAGCTGGAGCCTATGAATTCACATCAATCTGATGGTAGTGGGTTTGGTTTGGATTTGAACTGGACACTCACACAAGAAGTCTGGACAGAGTAATACTAGATAAGGGCCTCTGTTTGCCTGACCTGTGTACACAGAACAAAGGAAATCTTGGTTTTCCACCTTTTCGCTACACCATGTGCTCTATGAATAACAGACTCTGCTTTGTTCTTGGTCTTACATGATCATGAACTTCAGTGCAGGCAGCCAGCAAGAGTATGGTTGCTAATAAATAAGTTCCCGTCAAAAGGTCATCAGCACTTCATCTGAGCAGCTTGTGCAAGTTCAAGGAAAGGTTTAAGTATGCAAACCCAAAATGTTCTTAGTATTTTGTTTCTGAAAATCTTGAGCATTTTGGTTTGAAATTAAACAATATCTTTGTATTTAAAGACCAGAGCTCTCTCAATAATTTCTTACCAAGCTGGCTGCCACCAGTTAGTTCTTGCCGTAGAAATAGGTTTCTTTCTTATCTACAGGCGGAATGCCTCACAGGCTAATGCTGCTGCCTCTGATTTCCACAGCCTACGAAGATGATCCTTATTTGGTGGAGAGTTGGGAAATGGAAGAGGAACTTCTTCATTGAAGCCAATCACACAGCTGGTCCATGGATTCCATTATTCCTTATGTAACAACATGTTCTCTATGGATGTAACTTCTCAGGGAAATTCTTTAAACACATTTTTTGTCCATGAAACCCATGATTACGTTTCGGATTATTTTTTTTTTAATTAAAAAAATTTTCACTTAGAAAGTTTGTATACATTGTTTTTCTTTTTTATGATTTAAAAAAAATTTAATTAATTTTAATTAAACATTAATTAGACTTTGGATTTCCATTCATTCATTGTTGCACTTTTCTCCCTGCCCAGCCTCTACCCCAGTTCACTCTTCTCTTTGAAAAGTAAAAGAAAAATTCTTTCATTATTATACAAATTATACAATCCCTCCCCTCAAGTCCACTCCACTATGCAGCCTTCATTCTGGACTCCTGGCATAACAATAATACCCAATCATATATCCCTTTTGAACAGTCTTTCCCTCATCTGTTTCAATGCAGTATACATCATTTATCCTATTTTTCTCAGTCCCATTTAAAAACAGTGGCACTATGCAGTATTTGTCCTTCTGTGACCGAGATATTTCACTCAGCATAATGTCCTCCAGGGTCACCCATTTTGTATAATATTTCATGAGTTCCTTGTTTTTCAATGTAGCATAGTATTCCACTGTGAATATACCACAGCTTCTCTATCCATTCGTTTGTTGATGGGCACTTAGGTTGTTTCCAACTCCTTGCTATTGTGAACAAAGCTGCAATAAACATGGGTGTGCATATATCTGCTTGAGTGGCGGTTATGGTTTCCTTGGGGTATATTCCTAGTAAATAGAATAGCTGGGTCAAATGGTATTTCTATTTACAACTTTTTGGGAAAGCACCATACTGGCCTTCCATAGTAGTTGCACCATTGTTACATTCCCACCAGCAGAGAATAAGGGTTCCAGTTTCTCCACAACCTCGCCAGCATTAGATGGTTGCTGTTTTGTTAAATGTTGCTATTCTTACTGGGGTGAGATGATATCTCTTACTTGGTTTGAGTTGCATCTCTATTAGAGCTAGGGATTTTGAAAACTTCATGTGTTTGTTTGCCATCTGAATGTCTTCTTTGGTGAAGTGTCTGTTCATATCCTGTGCCCATTTTTTAATTTGGTTGTTTACCTTTATCTTGTGGTGCTTGAGTATTTTATAAATTATATATAAATCCCTTGCTGGGTCTTTCCCACTTTCTTTACTTACCTTTTGCTCCACCCATCAAATTTTTTACCCTCTACCCCCCCAATACTTCTTTTTAATCTCATTAGTTCAATCAACACTCACTAGGAAACTGCGTAGTTACCAACTATTCTTGAGTACATTTTAACTCACAGCATCACTATGTATGTTAGACTAGCACTATATTCTCTTGGGTTGTCAGTTATTAATATTTTTTTTAGAAATAGATCACCAGTCTTCTCACTAATCAGCTACATAGAATAAAACTTAGAAGATGATCGTCAAATGAATATGAGCCTTTTCCTTATATTGTTGTTTTTGTTGTTGGTATTGTTAGGTGCTATAGCATTACTTATAGTGACCCTATAAACAATAGATCTGAACCCTACTTGTGCTGTTCTGTGCCAGCCTCACAATCTCTGATACACTTGAGCTCATTGATGACATCATTGTGTCAATCGACCTAGTTGAGGGTCCTATTCTCTTTTGCTGACCCTACATATTTTCAAGTATAATACTCTTCTCCAAGGAATATCCTCTTCTAGCAACATGCCCAAAGTAAATGAGACAAAACCTCATTATCTTTACCTCCAAGAAGCATGCTGGCTGCACTTTATCTGAGACATATCTGCTTGGTATTTTGGCCGTCCATGGAATATTTAGTGCTCTTCTCCAATACCACAGCTCAAAGGCATCAATTCTTCTTCTGTTATCTTTATTCACTTTCCACATATCAGATATTATAGAAAGTGATTGAAAAGACCATGACCTGAATCAGATGTACCTTAGTCTTCAAATGGACATAATTTCACAGTAATTTGGAGAGGTCCCTGACAGACTTGCACAGTACAATACATCTCCTGATTGCCTAACTTCTGACTGTGGATACAAGAATGATGAAATTGTTGCCAACTTCAATCTTTTCTCTATCTCTCATGAAATTGCTTATTGGTTCAGTGGTGAAGATTTTTCCCTTGTGGAGCTTGCAATTAATTGAGTAAAATTTCTAGTGGCATAGTGGTAAGAAGTTACACTGTTCTTTCAAAGGCTCATGGTTCTGGTGCACCAGTTGCTCCATGGGAGAAGAAAAGGTAATCTCTTCCCATGAGATTTTACTGCCACTGAAAATCCACTGGAACATCAGCTATAAGTTGGTTCTGACTTGATGGCACAGTACAGCAACAACAAGATGAATTCTTTGGTAGAGAAAGAAGAAAACTGGAGAAAGATCTAGTATTTATTGAACACAGACTGTCAGAGTGTGAAATGTGCTTGTCCATATGATTTTTCTTCATAATAGCCCTTTGAAGTAGCTGTCCTATTTTTTCAGGTAAAAACAGAAAAGAATAGCCAAGAAAATTGCCCATGAAAACTCAGAATGTAATTTCAAGAGTATTAAGCAGACAAGTAGCATAATTGGCCATTTTCTGCATTTATGTCTATGCCATAGAAATAAGGGACTGAGTTTCCTTCTTAAAAATGGCAAACAAATATGTATTGGAAAAAGAGTGATTGAAATGTTATTTAGAAGCAAGAATGATGAACCTTCATCCTACAGACATTGGGCATGTTGTTAGGAGAGGCTAGTCCTTGGAAAAAGATCTCCTGTTTGGAAAGGTAGAGGGTCAGCAAAAGAGAAGAAAACACTCAACAAGATGGATTGATACAGTCACTGTAACAATGGGTCTGAGTGTATGAGAGATCATGAGGACGCACAGGGCAGGGCAGAGTTCAAATCTGTTTTTCATAGTGTTGCTATGATTGTAGTAGACTTCACAGCACCTAATAACAACAATAAATGAAGACTTATGTCATAGGATAAGAACTCAATAAACACTGATATTGACTTATGCCGGGAAACAGGAGTGGCATCCACTTCCTAAACTAGATGCCTCTAGAAACTCTACAATCTCTCTAAACTTTATAAATGTACAGAAATGATGTTAGTTATAGAACAGAGTTCAGTTTTTTTGTGCAAAGCTTGCTCTCATTCGTATCCAACTTGACGACACTTAACTATTGCTAAATGAGACAAGCGCTGTTACATCTGAAGGAACGCTCTTCAACTTTGTACATCACTCTTTGTCAATGTGCTCTATGAAGTAACATGGGTTTGCTGTGATAGTGAACCTTGTACCATTAGGGTATCAAATACTAGAATGGTTTCCCAATGTGGACAGTATTTGGTGGAGCTCCCAGCTGTAAAACAGGTTTGGAAGCAGGAGTGGCATCGACTTCTTAAACCACATGCCTCTGGAAACTCTATGAACTTGGAGAAATGACGACAGTTATTGAAAGGCATTAGTTCTTTTGTTCATAGAGTTACTATGAGTCGTGCTCTACTTGATGGCAATCAACAACCAGTTATAGAAACACTTTTGTGTTTCTCCCCTTTGTTTTGGTGTCTTGATGCAGGAGTGACTATAAGGGAAGCTGGAGACAACAAAACAAAATATTATAATGGAATGTGCAAATAATTGAAATTGGAGAGTGAAAAGGAAAGAATTCGTTTGGTATTTCTCAAGCTGAAAGAACAGAAAACAAATTTAAATCCTGAGTTGTAATACTGAAAGACGGTATGGGCAAAATCTTGAATGATCCAAGAAACACAAAGAAGATGGAAGTAATATACAGATTCATTGAATCAAAAAGGATTAGCTGACACTCAAAAATTTCAGAAAGTACCATATGAATAGTTTGCTTGGCTCCACAATCAACACTCTTGGTAACAGTAGCCAGGAAATCAAGAGATGAATTGCATTGGGAAAGTTGACTGTGAGGGACCTCTCAAGAGTACTGAAGAGCAACTACATAAGGCTGGAAACTAAGGTGCGCCTGATTCAGGCTATAGTCTTTGCAATTACATGCTATGCATCAGAGAGTTGAACAGTGAATAGGGTTGATAGACAGAGAATTGATGACTTTGAGCTGTGGTGCTGGAGAAGAGTGTTGAATATACCATGGACTGCTAGGAGAACAAAGAGGTTTGTCCTGGAGAGGGTGAAGCCAGAATGTTCCCTGAAGTCAAGGATTCTGAAGCTTCATCTGACATACTTTGGGTATGTTGCAAGGAGGGACTGGTCCTTGGAGAGGGACATCATGTTTGGCAGAGTGGAGGGGTGGCAAGGGAGAGGAAGACCTTCGATGAGATAGATCAATTCTGTGACTGGAGCAGTGGGAATAAGTGAGTTTGAGATGGCTAGGTTGGCACAGGATAGAAGAGTGTTTAGAGCTCTTGTACATAGGGCCGCTGTGAGTCGCAAACGACTCAATGACACATAACAACAACAACAACCATATGAATAAGAGCCAATGGTAAGAAAGGAAGAAGTTCAAGCTGAGCTGAAGGTGTTGACAAAAATAAGGGCCCAGGAACTGCTAGAATTCCAACTGACATGTTTCATATGACTGAACAGCCCTGAACATTCCTCACCTGTCTATGCCAGGAAATTTGGAAGATAGCTACTTGGTTGCCTGACTGAAAGAGATCCATACTTACTCCCATTGCCATGAAAGGTGTTCCAAAAGAATATGGAAACTTTTGAAAATATCGCTAATATCATTTGCAAGTAAGATCTTGCTGAAAATCCTCCAAAAAAAGGTTCAAGCTGAATTTAGAAAAGGCCATCATACCAGGAATATCATTGCTGACATCTGATGGATCCTGGCTGAAAGCATAAAATACCAGAAAAATATTTATCTGTGTTTTGTTGACTGTGCAAATGCATTTGACTCTTTGAATCATCACAAACTATGGCTAATACAGAAAAAATGGGAATCTCAGAAAACTTAACGGTGCTCATGAGAAACTTAAACCTGGACCAAGAGGCTGTTGCCCAAACAGAGCAAAGGAACACTGCATGATTTAAAGTCAGGAAAGATGTGTACCAGGTATCCTTTCTCCATATCTAGTCAATCTGTAAACTGAGGAAATCATATGAGAACCTGGACTATACGAAGAAGAATGTGGCATCAGATTCAAGGAATATTCATCAAAAACTTGTATTTTGCAGATGATCCAAAGTTGCTTGCTGAAAGTGAGGAAGACTTGGAGATCTTGATGAAGATCAAAGACTGCCACCTTCAATATGGATTGCATTTTAACATCAAGAAGACTGGGCCTATAAGCAACATCATTATAGATTGATAAAATGTTGAATTTGTCAATGATTTAATCTTTCTTGGATCTACAATCAACAGCTTTGGTACTAAACTAGCAGTTAAGAAATCAGGCGTTGTTTTTCATGGGGCAAGTCTGCTGTCAGGGAGCTCTCCAAATTATTGAGAAGCAATAATATAATTTTGAAGACTGATTTCAGGTCATGGTCTTTTTGATCACTGGCTAGGCAGATGAGAGCTGGGCAATGAATAAAAGAAATACTTGGAGCCTTTGAGTTGTGTTATTGGAGGAAAGCACTGAATACCGAATACTGTCAAAAGAACAAACTGATTTCCTTGTGGTATATTCTGAGCAGTGGTATAGTTGGGTCATATGGAATCTTTATATTCAGCTTTCTGAGGATGTGGAATATACTCCAAGGAAAACAGAACTAAGATACAAGTAGAGATTTGTACACTGATGTTCATAGCAGCATTATTCACAATAATAAGAACATGGAAACAGCCCAGATGTCCATCAACAAATTACTAGATTGACAGACTATGGTACATTCACAAGATGGAATATTATGCAACACTCAAGAACAACTTTGAAAAACTATATAACATAGGAGAGGCTAGACAGCATTATGCTAGTGAGCTAACTCAAGTGCATAGTAACAAATACTGTGTAAGCATAAAAACATAAAGATAACAAGTAAGATGTGTGTGGATATCCAAAGAGCGAAGGAGTAGGAGTGAAGGAGCTGAGGGTGGGAAGAGGGGGAAATCACAGGATTGCAGAGTTTTTCGTGCATGGAGAGAGGGGAAGTAAAAAAAGAAGGAATATGCATGAATGAAACTCACTTTTAAAAAGCCCTTGAAGGCTACAAATTGTTATAGAACTATACTTGATAATCAACAATCATCAATATTTGAAGTGTTTTAAATTAAATATTATTTTGATTAAAATAAAAGAATAAAGAGATATGTCTTGGAGGGAAAACAGCCAGAATGTTCCTTGGGTCAAAGATGATAAAGCTTCACCTCATATACTTTGGGCATTTACCGAGGAGAGCTATTCGTCAGAGAAGATATCATACTTGGAAAGGTTCAGGGCCAGTGAAAGATGAATTGACACAATCACTGCAGCCGTGGGATTAAGTGTGTCAGAGATGATGAGGATGGCACAAAATAGGAAAGGGTTCAGACCTATTTCATAGGGTTGCTATGAGTTGTATTCAATTTGATGATAACAGTTACAGTCATTGATCTAGAGAATACATAAACTGAAGAGATTTCTTCACTTTTGTACTTAATGCTAGTTGGTCTTGGAGAAGGTGCAGCTAGTGTGCTCTTTGGAGGCAAAAGTGTTAAGGTTTTACCTCACATACTTTGGATATGTTGCTAGGAGGGGCTGTTGCTTGGAGAGGGACATGATACTGGGAAGGATAGAGGGTGGACATGGGAGAGGAAGACACTCAACCAGGTGGATTGACACGGTGACTGCTATAATGGGTTCTTATGCTTCAAGAATTGTGAGGATGGCTCAAAATAGAACAGGGTTCAGATCTTTTTTTTTTTTTTTTCAGGGTGGTGTGAAGTAGGGTGGGCCTTTGAAGTCATAGAAGTGAGACTTCTAAATCAGCCTAAGGCATCTAGAAGTTCTTTATGAGAAGATTGGAATTAACCTGTTAAATTTGGGGGGAGGGATTATATAACAATGAAAGAATTTTTCTTTTACTTTTCAAAGAGAAGAGTGAATTGGGGGGAGGGGTGGGCAGGGAGAAAAGTGCAACAAGGAATGAATGGAAACCTTAAGGCTCTAAACTTTCATTAAAATTACTAAAAAACCCATTTAATAAAAAAAGAAACAAAAATTTATTTATAATTAATATATCATTGATTATGAAAAAAATAAAGGAATATTTTGTTAGGACTTTCCACTTTCCTTAGGGCCCATTCAGGCAGTTTGCCAATATTACCTCTTCACCTGAGAGAAGATTAGTGTGGTTTTTAAGTGAAATAAAATAAAAATCCCACTGCTATTCCTGCAGTTCTTGCAAGGGCAGTACTGAAATTATTTGAGGCCTTGCTCTACATTATCCATAGAGCAAGGTTATAGAAAGATCAGACAATTAGAGAGGTGGGGGAAAAAAATCCCACTGCTGTGAGATTCTGACTCATGGCAATTCTCCATTGGGTTTCCAAGGTTGTATATGGGAGGAGAAGGCTCACATTTTTTCTGAGGTGCAGCTGATGGATTTAAATGGTTGACTTTTGGGTTAGTAATTGGACACATTACACGTTATATCATTAGAATACCTTAAATGAAATATAACTCAAATAACTCATTGTGTTCAAGTTAGAACTGATTCATAGTCGGCCCTTCAGTGAGTTGTTATAAATTGTACAGGAGAAGATTGCCTTGTCCATCTTTCTCCCATGGAACAGCTGGTGGATTCCAACCATCTGTCTTTAGGTTGACAATGCACTAAGACACTAGTAATAGAGAAGACTAAATAAATATGTTGTTGGTGGTGGTGGTAAGTGCCGTCGAATCAGAGATGACTCATAGTGACCCTATGAATGAAAGACCTGAACACTTGTATGACTTTCATCTTTTCTCCATGTTCATTGAGTTTTTGTAGACAAGCCATTTCAGAAGTGGATACCATTCCTGCTTCCAAGCTTGTTTTAATCAGAGAGCTCCACAAAATGCTGTCCACCAAGGGTAACCATTATCACATTTGACAACATTAGTGTCACAGTTTTTAGTATCACAGCAACCACGAGTTACCGCTAAATAAATATGTTATTATTGTTAAGTGCCGTAGAGTCGTAGGCGACTCAGAGCGACCCTATGAAAGAAAGATAAATAGGAAAGGATTAAGGAATACAGATTTTAGATAAGATTCTTCTGGGCAAGTAGGAAAGAAGAAGAAAACATTCATCCACCTGGGCACTGGTTCTGCTGATGAAGTGAAGATGCATATGTCAGAAGATATAAATGCATGCAAGGGGAACAGAACTTTACACATACGGCTGATGTTATGCAGATGTTTTCTAATACGTAGTAGGACATCTTGCTGTCTGCCTGCTATTTTCCTCCCTGCTTTTCTATTTGTTGACTTTTTTTTAACCTTTAAATTCCATCTTTGTGGCACATTTTATGATACATTTTATTTTCAATAGCCACAATTTTTTACTCCAGCATCTAGAGGAGTTCTTGCTGTTGTTTATATATCCATCACAGATGAAGGGATTTGTATGACAAGTATAGACTTGTTTGAGACATTTGAAGTAGATATAATGCCTTATTCCACCATTGTACTAGGATACAATGATGATTACAAGGTTTAGAGAGGAAAGAAAGATATTTAGTAAAGTGAATGAAATTGAATCAATTCAGCAAAACTTCTTTGACTATTCTCACTGATTTCCCCTTTTCAGCAAACTGGCTAATCACAACAATCATTGTGTTTTCTTCTCCTTTACACATTCACCCTAGAAGCTTTGTTTTGTTTTCACTTGGATATCACTATAATTTGTACATTTGAATAGTTTGCATAATCCCTTTGGTTAAATGACTAGAATTCAAATGTAACATGCTACCTCTCAATTTGACTTTTGTTCAAAGATTAGGGAGCTCTGGTGGCATAGTCCATGGGGAGTCACTACTAACCCAAAGGTGTTCTGTCTCTGGTGGTTTCACCAGCCATTTCATGGAAGAAAGAAGGGCAATCTCCTCCTGTGCCATTCAGAGCCCCCTACAAACCTGCAGAAAGGTCAGCTATGAGTCAGTTATGACTTGACAGCTGTGAGTGTATGTTTATTTGATTTCCCCCAGAGATTGGGCACATTTTGACTGAGTTATATACTTTGGCAGAAAGTGTTCAACTTTGTCTACTAACAGCACTCATAGATGGCAAGAGAAGAATAGCTACATGGGTGCTATTGTCTTTGTTATGTGCCATCGAGTCGCTTGCGACTCATAGTGACCTTATGTACAACAGCCCTAAACCCTGCTCTATTCTGTGCCAATCTCATCGTCTTCTACAGAACCACTAAAACGTTTGTCCTTTTGACTTTTCCATTAATAGCCAAGTGCTTAACCATTGTACCACAAGAGCCCTTTCCTAAAGGTCTTGTTGTTGTGATGTGCTGTCAAGTTGCCTGCGACTCATAGTGACCCTATGTACAACAGCCCTAAACCCTGCTCTATCCTGTGCCATTCTCATAGTGTCTGATACACCTACCCCATTACCCCAGTCACTGAATCAATTCCTCTCATAGAGGATCTATCTCTCCTGCACTCTCCCTCCACCTTCCCAAGCATGATGTCCCTCTCCAAGGATTGGTGCCTCCTTACAACATGTCCAAAGTATGTCAGACGAGGCTTCAGAATCCTTGCCTCCAAGGAGCAGCCTGCTTTAACTACCCTCTCTAGAATAAACTTGTTCATTTTCTTAGCAGTCCATGGTATATTCAACACTCTTCTCCAACACCACGTCTCAAAGGCATCCATTCTCCTTCTATCATCCCTAGTCATTGTCCAGCTCTCTGACACAGAGCAAGTGATTGCAAAGAGCATAGTCTGTATCAGGTTCACCTTAGTCTCCAGAGTGACAACATTGCTCTTCAGTACTTTGGCAAGGCCTCTAATAGATTTCCTGGCTGCCGGTGTCAAGAGTGTTGACTGTGGAGCCAAGCAGACTAAAGCTGTTAAAAGTTTCAATCTCTTTACCATCCATCCTGATGCTGCCAATTGGCCCAGTGATGAGAATCTTCGTTTTCTTGATATTGATCCTCAATCCATATTGAAGGCTGTAGTCCTTGACCTTCTGCAGCAAGCACTTCAAGTCCTCCTCAGTTTCAGCAAGCACGGTTTTGTCATCTGCATAATGCAGATTGTTGATGATTCTTCCTCCAGTTCTGATGTCACATTTCTCCTTATAGAGCCCCACTTCCTGGATAATGTGTTCTGTATAGAGATTGAAAAGTTATGGAGACAGGACACATCCCTGGTGTACACCCTTCCCATTTTGAATCATGCAGTGTTTCCTTGTTCTGTTCTGACGACTGCCTCCTGGTCCAAGTATAGGTTTCACTTTAGCACAGTCGAGTGTTCTGGGATTCCCATTCTTCTCAGAGTCAGCCACAGTTTGTTATGGTCCACACAGTCAAATGCCTTTGCATAATCAATGAAACACAGATAGACATTCCTCTGGTGGTAATTCCTGGAAAAATGACTCTGAGTACCTAAATGACCCTCAACTCTCTGGTCCTGAATTAACTGACTATTTCTTAAATAGTTCCAGTAGTGATACAGGCAGAGTCTTTGTCTTCATACAGGGAAGAGAAACCTTGAGGACCTGGTTAACAGATTTCAAATTCCCCCTGAAAATAACTCTAGTAGGGAGAAACATTTGTTTTTTTAGTCTGAATTATCCAGAAGTAATGGCTGCATTTATTACCCCCCCTCCCCAGCCAATTTCTTGTTAGCTCTCATCAGTGGTCTTATTTGGCCATCCAGAAGGCTGAAAATACCCTGCCAGTGTATTTTTTAATATTTTATTGTGAATAGACACAGTTCAGCTTTTACTTTGGATTTCAATCAACACCTTTCCAAAATATGAAGTACAATGTGTGGGTTGTTTTTCAATCAGCTAAGTATTTTATTCTGCTCTTGAGATTAATTTAGGCAATTTTGGACCAAAAGTTATCTTGTAGGTCACAAGAGTGGTGTTTTGTGCACAACATCAGTAGCTTATTGTATGAGATCATGTTAATATAAAAGACCTAAGGTTTTTAAAAAAGTTCTTAGTTGCCAATGCTCACTAATTCCCTTAGGTCCAGACTTCCAGATGACAAGGCAATAATCCACATTATGTGTATTTTTTTCTTTCTTTGTTAAAAATTTTATTTTAGTTTGCTTAGCAAGTTTGTATACATTGTGTTCCACACTATTCTTCATTCACATTGTGTTTCATACCATCATTCCCATTATGTTTTATAAAATTAATCAACATTGGATTTTCCCCTTGGATCATGACCCTATATTTTCTGGTCCCCACCAGTTCCTTCCCATTTCCTTCACCCCTCTCACCACCCACCAAATTGTGCAACCCTGTGGTTTCGCTGCTACCCATCCTCACCCCTCTGCTCCTATGCCTTCCTGTCTTGGGGTCACCAAACATGTTTTAGTTACTAGTTATACATGTTTTAGTTTACTAGTTTTCCTTCTATTTTTACAATAATGGTTTCCTGCAGTATTTGTCCTTAGCGTTGTTCACTCAATGTAATGCTCTCCAGTCTCTCCAGTATTTTGTGAGTGCTTCATAGTATTCCATTGTGTGAATGTACCACAATTTCTTAACCCATTCAGTTGTGGTTGGACATTTGGACTGTTTTCATGTTCTTATTATGGCTAATAACACTGCTATGAACACTAGTGTACAAATTTCCACTTGTCTCAGTTCTAGTTTGGGGTATATTCCTAGGAGTGGAATGGCTAGGTCATATGGAATTTCTATGTTCAACTTTTTGAGAAAATTCCAAATTATCTTCCAGAGTGGTAGCACTGTTTATAGTCCCACCAACAGTGTATGAGAGTTCCCACCTCTTCACATCCTCTCCAACATTTATTGCTTTGTGCCCTGCTTAATTTTGACACTGCTACTGGGATTACGTGTATTTTTAATGATAACACAACCATAGTAATTTTTCTCTGGCTGTGTTAGGTGCTGTTGAATCAAGTATGGCTTATAGTAACCCTATGAATAGCAGATATGAACCCTGTCCTATCCTGTGCC
>NW_006399800.1:15407467-15415613 GCF_000299155.1 Elephantulus edwardii | reverse complement strand
TCCTCACAATCTGATACACTTGAACACATTGCTACAGTCACTGTGTCAATTAATCTGGTTAATCCTTCCTCTCTTTCGCTGACTCTACCTTTCCAAGTAAGTATGATTTCCATTTCCAAGGAATAATAACCTTTCCTAGCAACACACCCAAAGCATGTGAGATGAAGGGTTTTTGTTGTGTGTGTGTGTGTGTGTGTTTAAATCTGAAGTTTTAACATCTTTGTATCTGACGAGCACTCTGGCTACACCTTCTCTAAAATATATCTGTTTGCTCTTTTGTCCATGAGATATTCAGTACTCTTCTACAACTATAGTTGGAGAACTGGAGTTGGAGTTAGAGTTTCACTGGCTAAAGTATAAAAATTATTTCCAAATGTGAAGAGGATAAGGGGTTTATTGTGCTTTTTTAAAATTGCTTAATATATTGATGACTGTTTTCAGTATCTTCCTTATCCCAAGAATTTTCCACCTTGCATCATTTTTCTATATTTAAAACATAATAATCTCATTTGTTTACATGGAGACTGATATAATCTATATGCTAGGTCAAAAGAAAGTTGGATAGAAAGATGTATGAGCAGATAAATTCTCGTGAGAATAATATGGAAGATAATTTTTCAGGGCTTTTAATTCAAAGTCTTCCATGGGAGCCTTGTTTCTTATAGTCTCATTATTTGTATTATTTAAGAAATGTTTTCTCCTGAGTGTTTTTCCATTAAAGAAAGAGAGAAGAGTACACATTTAAATGCTAAAACTGCATCTATTCTGTTGTAACTAGCATCTTTTTAATTTGGTGTGGCATTTGACTCTGATACTAATAAAGCATTGCACTAATACATCCTATCAAATCTGGTTCATGCTGTCTCCTTTCTTTGGGTGCCCTTCAAATTTAAGATTGCTGTTTATAAAGAAAGAAATTGGAAATGATGCCATTAATAAATTATATCCCTAGTTCCCTTGTAAAAAAGCCATATCTCTATAAGCCACTGAATAAATTGATTAAATTACTTTAGCATTAAATTCAATTCAGCTACAATAGTACATACTGCTACTCTTAATCATTTCTCAATTTGTATGTCTGTCGTAAAGGAGAATAGAATATTTTAACCAATAAAATCTAATAATAATGCTCTAGTTTTTCTCAAGGAGAAAGGTCAATATATGCACATTAAAGGAATCATAAAAGGAGACAAAAAATTAGTACTTGTAGTATCAGTCATATGAGAATTGTCTGCAATGAAAAGACTTCCATGAAAACATATCCTTACCCACAGATAAGAGAACTAAGTTAATTCCCACTCTCACTGATCCTCCACAGGGCTTACAAGGATGTGAATCTTTAAAGGAGGCGACTGATTCTCTTTCTCTCTGAGAGCTGTTGGAGGTTTCAAACCACTGAACTCCCAGTGAGGTGATGTTATTATGTACTATCGAGTCAGAACCAACTCATAGTTGGGAGGAGACTCTCTGTATTTCTCCTTTGGAGCCCCTGGTGGATTTGAACTGCAAACCTTTGTATGGGCAGTGCAGTTCCTTACCACTTAGCCACCAGAGTTCTTTCAATTAACAGCCAAAATGTGCACAGTGTACCAATAATGTTCTTCCAGGCTGGTTAACAATTGTCAATTTAGATAGTTGATTATAGGAAGATAATATGACCCAATTATTCTTCTTTCTAGATGTCTGATTTTGGAAAGCTATTTCAAGTCATTTGACCTTGATGTTCACCAATACACTTATCTGTAAAATAGTAATCTGCTATTTACCTCTTGATTGATCTGAGAATTAAAGAATCAAAATCATATAAAGCACTTACATAAAATGATAAGTCCATATTAAACATTTGTACCTCCTAATATTACAATAAAAAAAGCTCAAACTCATTGGCATCAAATTAAAAACAAACCAGACTTTCCAGTGGTCTTTGAGAGGCTATAAATCTCACAAGAGGCGATTGGCCATCTTTCTCTCCTAGAGCCTCTAGTGGATTTGAATTGTCAAAGTGGTTGTTGTTGTTGTTATGTGCCGTCGAGTCGCTTGCGACTCACAGCGACCCTATGTACAACAGCTCTAAACTCTGCTCTGTCCTGTGTCAATCTCACTGTCTCCGACACACTCATCCCAATTGCCCCAGTCACTGAATCAATCTATCTCCCAGAGTGCCTTCCCCTCCTGTGCCTGCCCTCCACCCTCCCAAGCATGATGTCTTTCTCCAAGGACTGGTCTCTCCTTACAACATGACCAAAGTATGTTAGATGAAGCCTCAGAATCCTTGCCTCCAAGGAGCAGCCCGGTTTAACCCTCTCTAGGATGAATCTGTTTGTTTTCTTAGCAGTCCATGGCACCCTCAGCACTCTTCTCCAACACCAAAGCTCAAAAGCATCAATTCTCCTTCTGTCCTCCCTGGTCGTTGTCTAGCTCTCTGACGCATAACAAGTGATTGCAAAGACCATGAGCTGTACCAGATGCACCTTAGTCTCCAGAGACACACCGTTGCTCTTGAGTACTTTAGAGAGGTCCCTAACACCAAACTTCCCATGGCAAAACGTCTTTTAATTTCCTGGCTGCTGGTGCCAAGAGTGTTGATTGTGGAGCTAAGCAGACTAAAGCCTATGTCAAAGTGGTACTACCTTTGAATTAGCAGAGCAAATCCCTATAGTCTATACAACCAGAGTTCCTTGTTGTTATGTGCCATTGAGTTGACTACAACTCACAGTGACAATGGCTCTGAGCCTTACCCTATCTTTAATCAACCTTGTGTCTCTGCTACACCTGACTCCATTGCCACAGTTACTATGTCAATCTATCTTATCCAGGTTCTTCATCTTCTGTATTGACACTCTACCCTTCCTAGCATAATGTCCTTCTCCAAAGGACTGGTTAGGTGCTATTAAGTTGACTACAACTTATAGCAACCATTTAAGCAGCAGACCCAAACCTTGCCTATCCTGTGCCATCCTCATGACCTTGATATGCTAAAGCACATTGTTAAAGTCACTATGCTAATCCATCTTGTTGAGATTTTCCTCTCTTTTTCTACATATTTCCCAATATGACTCTTTTTCCAAGGACTATGACAACATGCTCACAGTATGTGAGACAAAATTTTACCATCCTTGTCACTAAGGAGCACTCTGATTGTCTTTCTTCCAAGAAAGACTTGTTTGTTCTTTTGGCAGTCCATGAGATATTCAATACTTCTTTCCAAGTTCACAACTCACAGGTATAGATTCTTATTAGGGCCATGGAGCAACTCTCTCTTTCCCCAGAACAGCCACAGAAATGATCAAGGCAGCTGCAACTCTGTTTATCTCTGTTGGAGGTACAAAACTGTTTCACCTCCTTTTCCCAGGAATAACTATCTACAACCATCAACCTATTCCCTTATCTTGTATCAAACAGCTGCATACATACCCAATTTCCTGTTAAAACAATATAAAACTCTATTCTAACCGTAGGTCGCTGTTGGTCTCTACTTTTAAGTCAGCCTGGAAGTTTCTACTCAATAAACTTTCTTGGCCTGAACTGGGTTCTGTCCATCCGTGGTGATTTTTCAATTTTTCTTCTGTTTTTTTTATTTACTGTTCAAATTTCAGATACATAGAAAGAAATTGAAAAGACCATAGCTTGGGTCAAGTGCACAGTCTTCTTTAAACTGACACCTTTGCTGTTTAGAACGTCGGAGAGGTCCTTGACAAAGATTTTGCCAATGAAGTACATCTTTTAATTTCTTGATTGCTACTATTCTGAGTGTATTTGTTTTATGTGTATTTTTCTATCCTGAAGAAATTGTTAATAATTTTAATCTTCTGTCCATCTATAATAATGTTGCTTATTGGTACTATTGTGGATTTTTTCCCCTTGACGTTGAGATGTAATCCACATAGAAGGCTGTAGTCTTTTATCTACAGCAAGTGCTTCAAGTCTTCTTCACTATCTACAAAGAATGTTGTGTCAGCTGCATTACACAAGGTGTTTATGAATCTTCTTCCAATCCTGATGCCACATTCTTCTTCAGACAGTCCAATTTCTTGAATGATTTGCTCACCTTACACACTGAATAGGTATGGATAAACTACACAATGCAGATGCACTTTTTTTTCTGATATAAAACCATGCAGTACTCCCTTTTTCTGTTCAATTCAGACAAGAACCTGTTAGTCTACGTATAGGTTTCATATAAGCACAATTAAGTGCTCTGAGATTGCTACTTTTTGCAATGTTATCTTTTATTTATTATGATTCAGACAGTGAAGTTCCTTTGAATAATCAATAAAACTATATTTTATTACTCCCTAGTACATTATAAATGTGAACCACTATTAATTTTTATTGAATAAGAGCTCTACAGGACAAAGGAAGATAAGTAAAATGCAACTAACTAATACCTACTAACAATTTTTAAAATTATTATTAGAAATGTGGGGGAAATATTAAAAAAACCTCCCACAGAGACACTATATCAAAAGGAATTATTTGATACTGAACATCTTCAGGTAGTAGCATATAGTCAAGAATGAATGGTAATGAAGGAAGACATTCAAGCTATAGCAAAAGTTTTTTGGGGGTAAATGACCCAGGAATTTATTAAAAAACTAATTGAAGTGTTTCAGCAAATAAATGCTATCCTGGATGAGTGCACTAATCTATGCTAAGAAATTTGGAAGACACCTACTTGGACAATTAACTGGAAGAAATCATATTTATTCCCATTCCAATAAAAGACCATTCAACAGAGTGCAGGTATTGTAAAACAATATCACTAATATCATGTCTTGTTGCTATGTTCCATCCAGTCATCTGTGACTCATAGAGACCCTATGCACAATAGCTCTGAACCCTGCGCTATCCTGAGCCAATTTAACTGTCTCCAACACACCCCCGTTATTGAGTCATTCATCTCATCCAGGTTTTTCCTTTGCTATGCTGTCACTCTGCCCTTCCAAGGCATGATGTCCTTCTCCAAGGACTAGTCCCTCCTGGCAACATGCCTAAAGTATGTGAGATAAAGCTTCAAACTCCTTGCCTCAAAGGAGCAAATTGTCTTCATCCACTCCCACACAGACCTATTTGTTCTCTTGGCAGTCCACACAACTGAAGGTATCAATTTTTCTTTTGTCATCCTTATATAGTTCTCTGATACATAGTAAGTAATTGTGAAGACCATGGCCTAGATCTGGCACATCTTAGTCTCCAGCTTGTCATCGTTAATTTTCAGCACTCTGGAGAGGTCCCTGACTGCAGATTGAGTAGAATGAGAATCCACTGCAGATTGAGTAGAATGAGAATCCCAGAGCACTTGATGTGTTCATTTGGAACCTATACCCGGACTAGAAGGCTGTTGTGCAAACAGAGCAGGGAAACATTGCATGCTATAAAATTAAGAAGGGAGCTCATCAGGGTTATAAATACCTATTTAATCTGTATGCTGAGCTAATTATTTGAGAAGCTGGACTTTGCGAAGAAAAATGTGGTATCAATAACCTGTGTTATGCCGATGACACAAATTTGCTAGCTGAACGTGAGGAGGAATTAAAGCACCTAAGTTAGGAAAGTGCAGCCTTCAGTATTGATTACGTCTCAGTATCAAGAAAACAAAGATTCTTACCACTGGACTGGTAGGTAACAACATAGTAGCTGGACAAAGATTCATCTTACTTGGATCCACAATTAACAGCCTAGGTACCAGCAGTCAGGTAATAAGGAGACACATTGCACTAAGAAAATCTGCAGTTAGGGATATTTCCAAATTATTGAGGAGTAGTGATGTCAGTTTGAAGACTAAGGTGTGACTGATTCAGACAATGGTCTTTGTGATCACTGGCTATGTATCTGAGAGCTGGGCAATTAATAAGGATGACAGAAGAAGGATTAATGTCTTTGAGCTGTGGTGGTGGAGAAGAACACTCAACATTCAATGGACAGCCAAAAGAACAAACAAATGTCTTGGGAAGGGTGCAGACACAGTGCTCTTTGGAGGAAAGAGCTTTGCCTCACATACTTTGGGCATATTACTAGGATGGGCTATTATTCCTTGGAGGGATGTGATTCTAGGAAGGGTGGAGGTTTGGCAAAGGAGAGGAAGACCATCAACCAGGTGAATTGACACTGTGACTGCTGCAATGGGCTCTAGTGTGTCAGGAAGTATGAAGATGGCACAGGAAAGGATAGGGTTCAGATCTGTTGTTCTTATGGTCATTATGAGTTGTACTCAGCAACAACATACATCAGGGAATTGACTTGTCGATGAAGAGTATGAATATACCTTGAACTGCCTAAAGACAAGAAGGATGAAATTGTGCAACAATGGAAGAATTTTTTTAAAGACAAAAGTGAACTAGGGTGGCAGTAGGGAGGAAAATGTGCCCCAATGAATGAATGGAAATCCAACTTTTCTGTAAACTTACGTTAAAATCTCAATTTACACAATTCTGTCTTGGAGAAAGTGCAAGCAGAGCGCTCCTTCATGTCAAAGATGGTAAAACTTCATCTTACATATTTTGGTCATATTGTTAGGAGGAGCTATTCCTTTGAAAATACCATCTTAGTATTCCATTGTGCGAATATACCACAGCTTCTCTATCCATTTGTTTGTTGATGGGCACTTAGGTTTGAAAATATCACCATGTTGCAAAGCTAGAGATCAACAGAAGAGAGGAAGATCCTTAACAAAATGGATTGACACAATGAGTGTCACAATGGGTTGATTTTCCCTGACAGCAAATTTCCCAATGCAACCTTATTTGCTTTCTTGGCTGCTGCTAACAAGAATATTGATTATGGATCCAAGTAGGAAGAAATAATTGACAATTTCAGTCTTTTCTCTAGCTGTCATGATGCTGCCTGTTGGATCAATGGGGAGGACTTTTGTTTTTTTGACATTAAGGTGTAATTCATATGGAAGACAGGAAACTATTTCAGTGAGCAAGGTGGTGTATCTGCATAATAAAGGCTGTTGTTGATGAGTCTTCCTCAGATCGTGATCCTCCATTCTTCTTCATAAAGTCTAGTTTCTCAAATGATTTGTTCAGCATGAAGATTGAATAATTATGGAGAAAGAATACAGCCCTGATGCACATCTTTCTTGATTTTAAAGCATATCATGTTCTCTTGCTTTGTTTGGACAACACCCTCTTGGTCTAAGTATGTTTTGTATGAGCACAATTAAGTGTTCTGAGATTCCCGTTTTTCTCAATGTCATTAATAATTTGTTATGATTTACGAAGCATAGTAAATTACAGCCAAAGGCCTTTGCAGAGTCAATAAAACACAGATAGACATACTTTTAGTATTCTTTGCTTTCAGACAGGATCTTTATGACATTAGCAATGATATCCCTGATGCCATGGCCTTTTCTAAATTCAGCTTGACTTGTAGGTAATTCTCTGTACTGTTGTAGGTATTTGAAAATAATTTTTATTAATATTTTGCATGCATGTGATATTAGTGATAATGGTCAATAATTACCACATTCTGCTGGATTACTTATTTTTTTGTGAATGGGGACAAATATGGATCTCTTCCAGTCAATGTCCAGGCATAGCCTGGTGCCTAAGTCCAGGGCTGTATCTATTTGTTGGACTACATCAATTAGTATTCCATCAGTTCCAGAGGCTTTGTTTTCCCCCAATGCCTTCAGTGTAGTATGAGCTGCTTCCTTTATTACCACTGTTTCTTGATCATATGCTACTTTCTGGATTAGTTACATGTCACTCAATTATTTTATTTTAGTACAGCGACTTTGTGTATTCCTTACATTCTCATTAATTTTTAAATAAGACAAAAAGAGAAATATTTATTTTATATTGGTTTGCTTACAAAGTTTATATACATTGTATTTCACACTATTCTTCATTCATATTATATTTCATACAATCATCCCTATTCATTATTTTATAAAATTCATCAACACTGAATTATGCCCATCATTTCCCTGTCTTTCCAGATCCCTAGAGATTCTTCCTCATTTCCTTTACCTACTTTGATTTCATACCACCTGAATTTCAGAATCATCTCAGGAACAGGTTTGAGGCCTTGAACACTAATGAGTGAAGACCAGATGAGTTGTGGGAGGATGTCAAAGATATCATTCAGGAAGAGTGTAAACGGTCATTACAAAGACAGAAGAGGAAGAAAAGACCAAAAT
>NW_006399800.1:15393835-15395172 GCF_000299155.1 Elephantulus edwardii | reverse complement strand
TGTATGGTGTGAGGTGTGGGTTTTGCTTGAGTTTTCTGCAGATAATATTCAATTTTGCCAACATCATTTATTAAAAAGGCTGTAATTTCCCCAATTAAATGATTTTATCTCCTTGTCAAAAATCATTTGACCATAGGTAGATGGGCTGATTTCTGGGTTCTCAATTCTATTCCATTGATCTATGTGTGTGTGTCATTGTGCTAGTACTATGCTGTCTTGACCACCACAACAGTATAGTAGGATTTGAAATTAGGGAGTAAGATGCCTCCTACCTTATTTCTCTTTTTAAGAAGTGCTTTGCTTATTTGGGATCTCTTTTCATTCCAGAGGAAATAGAAATTACCTTTCCATCTCATCGAAGAATGGAATTTGTATTTGCATTGAAATTGCTTTGAAATTGTGATTGCCTTTGGTAGAATTGTCATTTGCACAATATTGAGTATTTCTATTCAAGAGCATGGAATATCCTTTCATTTCTCTAGGTCTCTTTTTGTTTCTTGTAGTAATGTTTTTTAAAATTTTTAAAAATAGATCCTTTGAGTTTCTAGTTAGATTTACTCTATGTATTTAATCTTGTGATTAGCTATTGTGAAGGGTATTGTTTTTCTTAGCTCCAGTTCTGTATTCTTTGTCACTGTAAAGAAATCCAATTGATTTGTATCCTGCCACTTTGCTGAATTGGTCAACTATGTCCAGTAGTTTTCTTGCTGAGTCTTTAGGGTTTTCTAAATAGGCTATCATCATCTGCATATAGAGATAATCTTACCTCCTCCTTGCCAATTTGGATACCTCTTATATTTTCTTCTGTTGTCTTATTGCAATTGCTAAGACTTCCAATACAATATTGACTAGGAGAGGTGATAATGGGCATTCTTGCCTAGCTCCTGTTCTAAAAAAATTTTTTAAAAGTTCCTTTAATCCCTCTCCTTTGAGAACAATGTTGGCTCTCAGGTTTGCATCTATACTTTTTACTAGGTTGAGAAAATTTCCCTCTATTCCTATTTTTTGAGTGTTTTAATCAGGAAAGGGTGTTGGATTTTGTCAAAGGCCTTTTCTCCATCAATTGATGGGATCATGTAGGTTTTGTTCTTTGCTTTGTTAATGTGATGAATTACACTGTTTTGTTTTGCTGTTTGTTTTTTTTTTTAATGTTGAATCACTCTTGCATAGCTGTTTTGAATCCCACATGATCATGGTGAATTAACTGTGGCTAACTCTGAGAAGAATGGGAATCCCAAAACACTTCACTATGGTTATGCAAAACTTACACTTGGACTAGGAGACAGTCGTCAGAATACTGCATGGTTCAAAATTGGGAAGGGTATGCATCAAGGATG
>NW_006399800.1:15386994-15393735 GCF_000299155.1 Elephantulus edwardii | reverse complement strand
AGGGCTGTTGTGCATAGGGTCGCTATGAGTCGGAAAGAACTCGATGGCACATAACAACAACAACAACAACCCTTCACTCCAACCATCAAATTGTGTTACCCTATGATTACCCCCCTCCCATCCTCATCCCTCTGCTCCTATCTTCCCTCCTCCTTGGATCTTCATACATGTTTTAGGATTTATCTTTCTATTTCTACAATAATGGCCTTATGCAGTACTTGTCTTTAAGAGATGAATTAGTTTGCTCAGAATAATGCTCTCTAGTCCCTCCCAAGTTATGTACTAATTTTCTAAATCATTGCTCCTGAGTGCTGCATAGTATTCCATTGTGTGAATGTACCACAAGTTCTCAATACATTTGATTGTGGAAGTCTTCTTTTGATAATTGCTAGATCATTCAAGATTTTGCCCATAACATCCTTAGAATTGCAACTCAAGGCTTGATTTTATTTTTTAGTTCTTTTGGCTTGAGAAATACTGAATAATTTCTTCCCTTTTTATTTTGTAACACCATCTCTTTTCAAATTCAGTTATAATAGTTTGCTTTATCTTCTTGTGCTGCCCTATGAAATCTTTTGTTGATTTTTTTTATTTAGTTATTTCTTCTCTTTGTTTTGTCATCTTGACATTCTAGAGCAATTTTCAGAATCTCCTTTAACACTCACTTTGGTCTTTTCTTTTTTCCCTTTCTTTGTAATGTCCTTTTGCCTTCTTCCTGGATGGGGTCTTTGATGTCATTCCATAGCTCAATCATTAGCAGTCAATGCCTCAAACCTTTTTTGAGATGGTTTTTGGATTCAATGAGGGTAGACACAAGTGGTAATTTGGTTCTTGTGGATTTCTTTTCATTTTCTTCAGCTTCAGTTTGAATATGCACGTGAATGATTGATAATCTGTTCCACAATCAGCACCTGGCCTGGTATTGACTACTGATGTTTATTTTCTCTATCAAATCTTTTCACAAATATGATTCATTACACTAATCTGATTCTTGTGTAGGCCATCAGGTGAGGTCCATATATACAGTTGCTATTTGTGGATGGGTTGGGTTTTTTTTAAAAAAACAAATTTTTAAAGGCACTTGCAATGGACTGGAAATGTAATTTGGGGATTATTAGAATCTGAAAAAAAAATCCACAAATAATTTGGAAAAGCAGAGGTAAGAGGAAAAGAAGAGAATTCTGGAATGTAAAGGAAAGCACAAGAAGAGCTGGCAATTAAGTTAGTGATGTTGTAAAACCAGAGATAAATGATTTTAGGATAGGTGTGTCACCTATGTTGAAGTAATGGTTCTCATTTTGTTGAGAAACTGAAACACATGAAAAATTATCAAAGATCATAGAATAGGATATTGTAGAAACTCATCTGTTAGATATTTGTTACAGTCCTATATGGATTACACCGCTCTGCTGTTCCTAACAATTTACAAGCATTCCCTGTGTTACAAATTGACTCTAAGAATTTTTAGTTAAGTCACAACAGGTACACTCATTTCTTAGTTAGCCTTACAAAAGTAATGCAAGCAAAGACTCAGCATTTTCACCGTTTTAAAAGCTGCACAACCAGCAAGTAAAGGTGATGCAAGAACTTGTTGTGAGTTGAGGTTGGCCCAATGGTTTCAAGGTGAGGGAAATGTAATTTAGATAGTATTAAAATGCAAGTGCGAGTTGTTTAGGGAGTTCTGGCTGCGTAGCCTCTAAGGAGTTGTGCTCTTTACCCAAAGATGCCCCCTCTATGGCAGTTCAAATCAACCAGCAACTCAGTGGCAAAAAGATGAGCAATCTTCTGTGTGATTCACAGCCTCCCGACAGCCTGTTGAAGGGTCAGCTAATGAGTTAATTCTGACTTGAACAAGAATGGCCAATGATAAGCTGTGTATTGGATACTACCCACATTGGACAAAAATACAATCTAGGTATGGTTAAGAGTGCCTGGGTGGCACAAACAGTTAATATTTTATTACTAGTCAAAAAGTTTGTGGTTTGAATCCACCCTGGGATGTCTTGGAAGACAGTCCTGGTGACCTGCTTCTAAAAGATTAAAGCTTTAAAAACTCCATTCGCCTCTACTCTACTCTGCATCACATGGAGTCTCCATGAGTTGAAACCACCTTGATAGCAACTAACAACAATATTAACAAAGGTAAGGATTTGCCCTCAAAACTTCAAGACTTCTGAACAGATTCTGCAGTCAGATATCAGAAATGACTACCAAAGAATTCATTTAAGAAAATTATAAATATATTGAATGAAATTCTTCTGTTTTAATTTGTGAAGTTATGTCTCTTTGCTTAAAGGTCTTCCTTGTACTATGTCAAGATGTGTCCAAAGAATGGAAAATGTAATTAAATAATTAGACTCTATAATGTAAAATTTTTAACAAACTGTTACTTTGGAGTCATGACTATGTTCCTTTTTAGGTTGCACCATAGTTTGATTTGTGTTTTCATTATAGCAGAATTTTGTGAATACTTAAATGCCTCTTAATTATGTTTATTAAAGTAGTAAATGTTTTTGTTTGATTTACAATATCACTAAGGAATCTGGGGGGAAATCCTTTAAAACAATCTGTTTTCATTGTGATAATATTTGCATTTATCAGATTCTTACTTTTTATATTAAAAAACATTCAAAGAGCAGTTAAAGAACCCTGTTATTAACTAAATTACCTTTTCGAACAAGCTACTGAAAACATTTATCATCTGACCTTCCAGTTAGAATCTGAGTGCTAAGGCTCCTTTGTGACACTATAAAAAGATACAAAAAATACTTCTAAGAAGGTGAGCTTCATGAAATGAATATATGATATGGATAAAAAATTAAGTAATTCCTATACAGAAATATACTACATTAACATGACTTCCTTGAGAGAAAGTATGTGAAAAAGTTTGCAAATAGTAGGTTTCTAATTGAGTCTTCTTGTTGTTTTGCACCAGATTCAAAAGCTTGTAGATAGTCAAGGTATAGATTAAATCACCTGAACTTTGTTCGGGAGTAAGTGAAGCAAAACTGAGTATCATAGGTAGTAAACCATACACTTCACTAGATTCCTTATCATTAGCTTTACAACTGTTTACATACAGAATTGGACAGTAAACCTTCTCACATGATACCTGTTCAATTTTAGATTTCCCTTACATTTCTGAATAGAGTTAATTTGGGCAAATTCTTCAGGTCGAACTCAAATATCACATTACTACATTTTTGTATTAATTTTGTTAGGAGGCTTATGTGTAAAATTCTGGAAGCTCGTTTCTCTTGTTTTGGTGAGGGATGGGTGTGGACTGTTTGGTTGGGGTAAGTTTTTGTTGTTGTTGTTGTTGTTTTGGTTCACAGTCGGGTTTTTTTGGTTCACAGTGAGCTGATTGGATTTGCCAGGTTAAATTAACAATGAGCAGTGGGCTGGAAGCCTCTTGTTTTAGAGTCCACCAGCACCAGGTGGGTGGGCCTTGTATTTAAAAGGTGGTATGACTTGATGTTAATTGTGTTTGGGATAAACATTCTCCTAAGTGGTAGAGCACTGGGCTGTCAATTAGCTGTACTGAAGTAACTTGGGGTTGCTGTGATGCTGAAGGATCTGCCACTGCTGTGTCAAATGCCATAATGGTTACCCTTTATGGACAGTGTTTGGTGTAGCTCCCAGATTGATTCAGGTTTGTAAGCAGAAATGGCATCACTTTCTAAACCACATGGCTCTGGAAACTCTATGGATACAGAGAAACGACAATAGTTATAGTACAGAGTTCAGGTCTTTTGTTGATATGGTCACTATGAGTCATGCTCAACTCAGTGGCACTTAACAACAGCAATATATTTATGAATAAAATAAAATTCTTTAGGTTGAACTTAAATAGCACATTAATATGTTTTTTGCATTTGTTGTTGTTGCTAATGTGCATTGAGTTGACCATAACTCATAGTGACCTTATGCACAATAGCTCTAAACCCTGCTCTATCCTGGGCCAATCTCACTGTCTCTGACACACCAACCCTCATTACCACAGTTACTGTGTCAATCCTTTGCATCTGAGATCTTCCTCTCCTGCACTGTCCCTCCACACTTCCAAGCATGATGTCTTTCTCCATGGTCCCTCCTGGCAACATGTCCAAAGTTTGTGAGATGGAGCCTCAAAATCCTTACCAGGACCTCTCCAGGACAGATCTGTTAGTTCTCTTGGTAGTCCGTAGTATGTTCAATACTCTTCTCCAGCACCACAACTCAAAAGCATCAATTCTTCTGTCCTTTTTGGTATTTGTCAAGCTCCCTGATGTATAACAATTAATTGTGAAGACTATGGTTTTGATCAAGCTCACCTTGGTCTCTTGACTGACATTATTGCTGTTTAGCACTCTGAAGAGGTCCCTGACAGAAAGCAGATTTTCCCAGTGCAAATTGTCTTTTGATTTCCTGTCTGCTGGTGCCAAGAGTGTTGATTGTGGAAACAAGCAAACTGAAATTGTTAACAATCTCAACCTCTTATCCATCTATTGTGATGCTGCCAATATGCCTCAGTGAAAATCTTCATTTTCTTTTTTAAAATTTTTTCATTTCTGAGCTTCAATCAATGTTGAAGACTATAGTCCTTGACCCTCTGAAACAAATGTTTCAAGCCCTCCTCAGTTTCAGCAATCAAGGTTGTGTCATCTGCATTGTGCAGATTGTTGATGAGTCTTCTTCCAATATGGAAGCCACGTTCCTCCATGTAAAGTCCAGCCTCCCAAATGATCTTTTACACATATAGATTGAAAAGGCATGGAGTCAGGACACTTCCCTGATACACTTCTTTCCTGATTTTGAACCATACAGTGATTCCTTATTCTGTTCTGACCACTGCCTCCTGGCCCAAGTGCAGGTTTCACATGAGCACAAACAAGTGTTATGGGATTCCCATTCTTCTCAAGATTAGCTACAATTTGTTGTGATCCACACAATGAAACAGAAATAGATATTCCTCGGATACTCTCTGCTTTCAGCCAAGATCCATCTGACATCTGTGATGATATCCCTCGTGCCACGGCCTGTTCTACATCTGCCCTGTATTTCTTGTAGTTCTCTATGAATGCACTATTCCAGTCATTTTTTAATAATCTCCAGTGGTATAGTTTGATAATTTCCACACTCTATTGGATCACTTTGTTTTGAAATAGAAATAAATATAGAACTCTCCCTGTCAGTTCACTAAGCAACTTGTCATCCAGATTTCTTTGGACAGCCTGGTGTAGACACAGACATATACAGTATTTTAATGGGACAAGAACATCATTTATTCTTTTAAATTTTTCTTTGTATTTAATTTTTTTTTTTATTTTGGGGTAATGAGTGAGAGATTTGGTAGAGTTCTTCAAAATCACACCATATATCAACCGAAAGAACTTCTCAACTCTAGTCTCTCACCTTTCTTCCTTTTCTGTCTCTATGTTTCTTTCTTTCTCTTTTTTGTTATTTGTTTTCTATTTTAAGGTTCTAAATATCTTCTCTGTGCTGTGACAGTAGAAAAGGAAAATCTTCCTAGGGGAGAGAGGGTGTTCACTGAAATACTGGAAGCATTTCTGGATTTAGAAGTGAGAGATACAGAACACTGGTGTGCTCTTACATCTTGCTTTTTACATTATCTCTCTCTCTCTCTCTCTCTCTCTGTCTCTCTCTCTCTCTCTTTTATTTATGTACCATCAAGTTGGAACCAATTTTTTTCCCTAGGGTTTTCTTTTTTGTTTGGTTTTTTTTTTTTTTTTTAATTGTGTGAACATACCACAGCTTCTCTATCCAATCATTTGTTGATGGGCACTTGGGTTGTTTCCGTCTCTTTGCTATTGTGAACAATGCAGCAGTAAACATGGGTGTGCATATATCTGCTTGGATGGCAGTTCTGGTTTAGTGTATTTTCCTAGTAGTGGAATTGCTGGGTCAAAGGTATTCCTATTTCCAACTTTTGGAGAAAGTGCCATACTGCCTTCCAGAGTGATTCCACCATTTTACACTCCCACCAACAATGAGAGTACCAGTCTCTCCACAACCTCGTCAGCATTTGATGTTTGCTGCTCTGTTGAATTTTGCTGTTGCTATTGGGGTGAGATGATATTTCATAGTTGTTTTGATTTGCATCTCTTTTAGAGCTAGGGATTTTGAACATTTCTTTATGTGTTTGTTTGCCATCTGAAAGTGCTCTTTGGTGAAGTGTCTTTTCATATCCTGTGCCCACTTTTCTATTGGGTTGTTGACCTTCATCTTGTTGTGATGCTCAAGAGTTCAATAAATTCTAGATATACATCGCTTTCTTGACATTGATCCTCAATCCATATTGAAGGCTGCAGTCCCTGACCCTCAGCAGCAAGCGCCTCAGGTCCTCCTCAGTTTTAGCAAGCAGGGTTGTGTCATCTGAATAATGCAGATTGTTGACAGATCTTCCACCAATCCTGATGCCTCATTTCTCATCACAGAGCCCAGCCTCCCAGATGATCTGTTCCACATACAGGTTGAAAAGGTATGGAGACACGACACATCCCTGGCTTAGGCCCTTCCCAATTTTGAACCATGCGTGTTTCCTCACTCTGTTCTGACCACTTCCTCTTGGTTCAAGTACAAGTTTCGCATCAGTACGATCAAGTGTTCTGGGATTCCCATTCTTCTCAGAGTCAGCCACAATTTGTTATGGTCCACACAGTCAAACGATTTGCAGCATCAGGATGGATGGTGAAGAGATTGAGTTTGTTCACAGCGTTAGTCTGCTTGGCTCCACAATCA
>NW_006399800.1:15374875-15384124 GCF_000299155.1 Elephantulus edwardii | reverse complement strand
AAAAAAAATGAATTGAAGCTCAATATCAAGAAAACAGAGGTTCTCACCACTGGGCCAATTGGCAGCATTATGATGGATGATGAAGAGATTGAGATTGTTGACAGCTTCAGTTTGCTTGGCTTTACAATGAACACTCTTGGTGCCAGCAGCCGGGGAATTAAAAGACAAATTGCATTGGGAAAACCTGCTGTCAGAGACATCTCCAAGATACTGTGCCTAATACAGGCCATGGCATTTTCTATTATTTGCTATGTTTCAGAGAACTGGACAATGACTAGGGATGATAGGAGGAGAATTGATGCCTTTGAGCTATGTGTTGGAGAGGTGTATTGAATATACCATGAACTGCTAAGAAAATGAACAAGTTGCTCTAGATAGAGTGAAACCAGGCTGGTCCTTGGGGGTAAGGATTCTGAAGCTCCATCTGACATACATTGGGCATGTTGCAAGGCAGAGCCAATCCTTGGAAAGGGATGTCATGCTTGAGAGGGTGGAGGAAACAGCACAGGAGAGGAAGACCCTCGATGATATGGATTGATTCAGTCACTTAGATAATGGGGATAAGGCATGTTGGAGACAATAAAATTTGCAAGGATTAGAGCAGGGATTAGGGCTGTTGTACATAGGGTCACTATGAGTCACAGGAGATTCGATGGCACATAACAACAACATTTTTGGTTTCTATTAGTCACGATTTTATTCATGATTTTTACATCTATGTTCATGAGTTATCGGCCTACAGTTTTCTATTTTGGTGGTATCTTTAACTGGCTGTCCTATTAAGAGTATGTTTTCTTCATAGAATGAGTCTGGGATAATTCCATCTTTTTCTGTTTTCTGAAATACTTTATGTAGAATTGGTGATAGTTCTCTGAATATTTGGTAAAATTAACTTGTGAAACCATCTGATCCAGGGTGTTGTTGTGGTTTTTTTTTTAAGTTGTTTTGTTACCTTTTCAGTTTCTTCTTTTGTAATGGGTTTGTACAGGTGTTTGATTTTGGTCTGTATCAATTTAGGTAGGTTGTGAGTTTCTTTGTATTTGTCCATTTCCTCTAGGTTTTCATATTTGTTTGAGTATAGATTTTCATAATATTGCATTGTCAGCCTTTTTATTTTAGTTGGTTCTGTTGTGACATTGACACTTTCATCTTTTATTCAGATTGTTTGTGTCTTTTCTTGCTTTTCCTTTGTTGGTTTTGCAAGTGGTCTGTCTATTGTATTGACCTTTTCAAAGAACCAACTCCTGATTTTGTTAATAGCTTCAATTGTATTACTGTTTTCTATTTATTTCTGCCCTAATTTTTGTAATTTCAGGTTTTTTAGAGGATGTTGGGTTTGCTTGCTGTTCTTTTTCAATTTGTTTGAGATGTTGGGTTAGAGAATTAATGGTAATTTTTTCCTGACTTTTCTTTTGATGTGTTTGCTTATTGCTGTAAATTGACTTCTGATAATTGTTTTGACTGTTTCCGAGAGGTTTTGGTAAGTTGTGTTTTCATTGTCATTTGTTTCAAGAAACTTTTAAATTTCATGTCTTATTCTATTATCCACTCATGTTCAAGCAAAGTATTGTTCAGCTTCCAAATGTATGTTTTTCCCTCTCCTTATTTATTTCTTCTTTCAGAGCATTGTGGTCTGAGAAGATGCTTTGTATTATTTCTATGTTTTTTAATTTATTGATGTGACCTTGCCTTGTGACCTAAAATGTGATCTATTCTGGAGAAAGTTCTGTGCACATTAGAGAAGAAGGTATACTGCACTTTTTTGGGGTGCATTAACACACACACACACACACACACACACATACATACATTAAATTGAGTTGGTTTATTGTGTGGTTTGATTCTTCAACATCTTTGTTGAGTTTCTTTCTGGTAGTTCTATCTTTTCTTGAGAGTGGTGCATTGAAGTCTTCAACTATTATAGTGGTGTTGTGTATTTCCTTTTTTAGTTTTGTTAATGTTTGTTTTGTGTATTTTGCAGCTCTATCAGTTGGTGCATAGATAATTATTATTGTTATGTCCTCTTGTTCAATTGATACTTTAAGCATTATGTAGCAACCTTCCTTGTCCTTTGTGATGTTTTTTCATTGACATCTATTTTATCAGAGATTAATATTGTTATTCCTGCTTTTTTTCTAGTTGCCATTTGCTTGGTATAATTTTTTTCCACCCTTTTATGTGTATTTTTTTAAATCTTCACTTTTCAAGTATGTTCCTTAGAACATAGCATATTGATGGGTTTTTTGTTTGTTGGTTTGTTTTTTATCTAGTCTGCTACTCTTTTTCCCTTCAGTGGTGCATTTAAACATTCACATTTGTGTGATTATTGGAGGCAAGGGGTTTTTTTGCTATTATTTTGTTTGGTTCTTTTTGGTGTTGTTGCTGGTTATTTTCATCTGTCGTGCTTTCTGTGGCACCTCTGTAAAGAGGACGTCTCTCAGTATTTCCTGCAATGCTGCTCTAGTTTTTACGAACTCCCTTGGGTTCTCCTATTTTAACAATATCTTGATCTCTCCTTTATAGTTAATGGACAATTTTATGGGGTATAGTATTCTTGGTTTATATTTGTGTTCTTTTGAGTATTCAATATATGTCATTTCACTATCTTGCTCAAATAGTTTCTGCTGAGAAATAGGCACTTAATCCTATTTGTTCTCCCTTATAAATCAATCTTTGTTTCTCCCTTGCTGCTTTCAGAATTTTCTCCTTATCTTTGGTTCTGGCAAATTTGACTATGATATGCCTTGGTGTTTTTCTTTTGGAGTCTATTCTATGCAGTGTTTGCTAAGCTTCTTGAATATATATTCTCGCATGCTTTACTATGCCTGGAAAGTTTTCTTCTAGTAATTCTTCCACCACTTTCTCAGTGCCTTTACTTACTTTTTCCTGTTCTGGGATTCCAATTATGTGCATATTATTCCTCTTGATGGTGTTCCTCATTATTCTTAGGTTTTCTTCTTTTTCCTTCCTTTTTGAATCTGCTTTTTGTTCTATCAGATCAGTGGTAACAATTCTATCTTCTATTTCACTGGTTCTGTTTTCCATCTCTCCAACTCTATTCATATTTCTCTCCAACATGTGTACAGCATCTGAAACATTATTTCTCATATTTTAAATTATTTTTTTTGTTTTTCCAGAGCCTCTACTGCCTCATTTGTTTTATCTGCATTGTTTTGGATTTCTTTTTTTAAAATTCCTTTTGGTTTTTGCTTTCAGTATTCTGCAATTTTTCAAGTTTTTCTTTCACCTATTGATAATATTACTTCATTGTTCTTTGTCACAAAGTTCCATTATACTTCCTGGCTTCAGGAAATCCATTGATACTGTGTCACCTTTTGGGGGTGACATCTTGTTTTGGTTTTGTGTATGGTGTAAGGTAGCCTGTTTCCTACATGACATTGCTGTGGAAGAGTTTTTCATACCTGGGATTATAGCTGGCTTTTTTTTTTGTGATGTCACTGCTCCAGAGAAGGGTGGGGCAGCTAGCCTGTATGAGTTTCTCTCTGAACCTTTGATTTAAGGGAAGACTTGTTTCAGTTTGGGAGAGAATAGTTCTGTGAATTAGCTGCCTCCTCTGTCAGACAAGTGCTATAGCAGGGCCAGTCCAAGGTACTCTGGACTAAAAGCCTCTCATACTTTGGGAAAGGACAGGAAATGAAATGGGTTCACCTATGATACTGATGCCACTGGCACAGTTCAGAGGGGCAGCAGCAGTTCATCCTCCAAGTGTTGGCCCTGGGGCATCCAGCCTGTGAGTCCAAATGGTTGGGTCAGATCTCCCAGGCAGCAATGGTGGGACTTCTAGGCAGTTGGAGTGGGAGACTTCCAAGTGGTAGGGGTGGGAATTCCAGACAGGAGGTGTAGAATCCAGGTAGCTGGACTGGGATTTAAAGGTGAATGGCCAATACCAGGCTTCCAGATAGCAGGTGGGAGTATCCACGTCCTTCAGGTAGCAAGTTCAGGGGTCCAAATGGCAGGGATGGGGAGGCTCCAGCCAGAGGGAGCAGGTCCTACCCAGCAGCAGTGCCATGGACTAGTGCTCCAGGCAAGAGACTAGTCTAGGACACCCTACAGAATTTTTAATTCAGGTACCAAGCTAATTGACTGGATAAGTGGCACAGTGCAGAAATGATGTGGCACAGAAGCAACCTTTTCAGTACCTCTTAAACCACAAAACAGACTGGATAGATAGATGATAGATAGATAGATAGATAGATAGATAGATATAGACAGACAGAGAAATAAAGAAATTTAAACTTAGCCCATTGCCGATGAGTTGGCACTATTTCATAGATGACCTTCCAATGTGTTTTCAGAGACTGTAAACCACAAAGGAGGAGTTTCCCATTGTACTCTTTTGGTGCAAATGGTGAATTCAAACTACTTGCCTTTGCAGTCAGCAGCACAATGGACAGATGCAATAAAATTAGCTCGGCTTGTGTGATTTTATGTACAACAGAAAAAAAAATGTTGCTAAGTCTTAAAACATCCTTATAATTACTGCCATGTTTTATTTTATCACTACAATTATTATGCCAATGTATTTCACTCAGGGTCTATTTTATGCTTTTTGGGCTTTCCTCTTCACCAATTCCTTTCCAGGGTTTGATCCACTTTGATGACATGTTTAAAACAATGACCACGAACACTATTCTGTTGAGATTCCTAACATTTTCATTAGCTAATTTTTGAAAGTAGATTGCCGAGCTTTTCTTCCTAGTCTGTGTTAGTCTACAATCTTTATTCAAATCTTTCCACCATCTTAGACCCTGCTGCTCTTTAAATGTTGGTTGTATAGCTTTTAACATCTCAGCAGGATATCACAATATGACAAACTGGATGATGGTACTTGTTGCCTCTTCTGATACTAACTTGAATTTCTGGTAGTTTCTTGTAAATACACTGCTCCATCTGTCTTTGAATAATCTTTAGTAAAATTTTACTTGTGTGTGATATTAAGGATATTGTTTGGTAATTTCTGCATTGTATTAAATCATCTTTTTTTTAAATGGACACAAATATGATTATCTTTTGGTCAGTTGGCCAGGTGACTGTCTTCCAAATTTCTTGGCAGAGAATAGGAAAATATTCAGGGCTGCATCTGTTTCCTGAAACATGTCCATTGACATCCCATAAATTCCTGGAGTTTTCCTTTTTTGCAGATGCCTTCAGTGCACCTTATATTCTTCTTTTGGTGCCATTATTTCTTTTTTCGTGTGTGCCATTGTTTTTTGATCATAGGCTACTTCTTGAAGTAATTCAATGTGTACTAGTTAGTTTTTTAAAACATATTTTTATTGATTTGCATACAATCATGCATATACATTGTATTTCATGTATGTGAATTATGTTTTATACAATCTTTCATTTTCTTTGTGGTTTCAATTATCTACATTGTACTTTATTCAGTCACCCACATATATTGTGTTTTATATAATTACTATTGGTCTGTTCCTATTATGTTTAGTTTTATCAAGTCCCTAAGAATCTTTTTTATCTCTTCAACCTCTCACCCACTCATTCACTTCTGCTATCTATCCTACCACTTTGATGTACTCTTTTCCTTTCTCCTTCCCCTTTAAAACATTTATGCACTTCCTGCTCAATTATCCTTCTATTTCTACAGTAATGCTCTTATACACTATTTTTCCTTAGGAGACTAAGTTAATTCACTCAGCATAATTCTGTCTAGACTCTCCCACGTTACATAATATTTTATGACATGGTTTTTCATTATTGTTGCATAGTATTCCATCGTGTGAATGTTCCACAATTTCTCAGTCCATTAGTTTGTTGATGGTCATTTGGGCTGTTTCTGTCTTCTTTCTATTGTGAGTTCACTGCTATGAAATAGGTGTACATATCTCTGGTTGTTTCTCAGTTCCGATTTCCTTAGGGTATATTTCTAGCAATGGAATAGCTGAATCATATGAGATTTCTATGTTCATTTTTCTTAAGGAAATTCCAAACTGCCTTCCAGAGTGGCTATACCATTTTACAATCCTACCGGCAGTGCATGAGAGTTCCAATCTCTCCACATCATCTCCAACATTTATTGCTCACTCTACTGTCAAACTTTGCTACTGAGATGAGTTGGTATCTTCTTGTTGTTTCTATTTGAATCTTTTTGATTGACAGTGATCTTGAACATTTCTTCATGTGTCCCTTGGCCAAACATTCAAAAGTGAACAATTGTGCTTAAATTATTTTAAAAAATTAAACTGTAGATCTAAAATATCTTTTAAAATTCCTTCCTTCCTTCCTTCCTTCCTTCCTTCCTTCCTCTTTCTTTCTCTCTTTCTCTAAGCATGTTTTTTTTCCTTTTGTCTTTCTACTCCGGGCATATGCAAATCCTTTCAAAAGGATGTTTTTTGTTCTCAAGCTGCCCTTTGAAGTCCTAAATTTATCTCCATTAATTATATCTTCCCTTTGTTTTAGTTTTGTTTTCTTTTTGTACATTGAAAAGTAAGTTCCAGAGCCTCTTTTGACATCTATTTTGGTCTTTTTAAATTTTTTTTTTCTATAACATACTTGTAATGACCTTTTGCTTTCTTTATAGATGATGTCCTTGATGTCATGCCACATCTCTTCTGGCCTTTAAGAATTAATGTTTAATGCAGTCTAGATTTTGAGGCTGTAGTCTTTGATCTTCTACAAGTATTTCAAGTTTTCATCTCTTTCCACAGGCAAGGTTGTGTCATCTGCATAACATTGGTATGTTGATAAATCTGCAAATTCTGATGCCTCATTCTTCTTCATATGTTGTTGTTGTTGCTGTTAAGTGCCGTGGAGTTGCAGGCGACTCATAGTGACCCTGTGAAAAGAGTCCTGGATGCTTCCTTTCTCCAGGTTCATAGGGTTGCGGGAGGCAAGCTATTATGAAAGTGGATGCCACTCCTCCTTCCAAGCTTGTTTTAATTGGGGAGCTCCACCCCACTCTCTGTCCGCATTGGGTAGCCAATCATTAACGCCTTTGACACACCAGTGTCACCGTGTTCAGCCTCACAGCAACCAAAAGTGAACACGATACAGCAACTTGTACACCAGGGCTATGCGACCTAGAGGAATGTCTGAACAAAAACAATGAAAGACAGGCCCAAGTGCAGCGCATATCTTCTTCATACAGTCTTGCTTAAAAAAAAAACAACAGAATCAAAGTAGACAGAAAAATATATTAAACATTATTTTTAGTCTTGAATGGAACATTTAACAATAATAAAATTGCCTAATAGTGGATAAGAGAGAAAAGCATTCCTTAAGAATCATGTTTCAAATACGTAAATTTTCACATAGTCAATAAATAATTCAAAGATGTAAATGACTAAATTTTCCTAGTCTCCTCTCTTTGAGAATGATCATGCAATTATATGAATTCAGATTTTATTCTTTGCTATCATTTATTTGGGTTGCCCCCCCATATCTGGGAACTTTCATCAATCAACCAAGAGTTAATATTTTTTTTAGATATCTTTCTCTGTTTCTCAGCATTGAGAGCAGGAATTTTGCCCAGTTTTGTCTCTTTGTTTACTGGTCAGGAGAACATATGGTCATAGAGTGATTAAAACAAAATTTTGTGCCAACTGATACTGATTTTTCCAAGTACAGTGATGTAATTTCCATCTGTTCTAATAACTCCACCATATCCTCTCTGGCCTGAATTCATTATAAGAAAATTGCTCACAAATCCCTACACCACATATTTGAGTTGCTCTTCCATTTTTTCCACTGAGTGGAAATAGTATAGAAGCAGGAGGGTCTAACTTTCCTACTCCTTCCACACTTGTTAATGATTTTGGGCAAGTCTCATCATATTTTAGTTTCCACATGAATAGTTCAGGCTAAATAGTTAATGAAACTCTTTTCAACTTTTTTTTAATCTATGGTTGACTGTTTTTCTTTATTTGTACAACTTTGGGTGATTTTCCCTAAAAAGAAACAATTAAAAAAAAATACCTTAATTTAAAGCATCATACATTGAACTTTTAAAGCTAATATGGTACTATGATATTATTGTTAGGGTTTGTTGACTTGACTACAACTCAAAATCATTCTATGAACAACAACAAAAAATTTATACCATTTCCCATTCTAATCCATCTTTCTTATCTCCAAAATGCTGGAGCCCATTGTTAGAGTCAGTGTGTCTACCTATCTTCTTGAGGGTTTTCCTACTTAAGATTAGTGTTAATTCATGTAATTGCAGTCTTAGTTAGGATACAAAATTGCTTTGTCACCTAAAAATCTCCCTTATTGAGCCTCTTTATAGTCACATCTTCACCTCTCACCCTGGAAACCACCCACCTATTTTACACCACCGTAGTTTTGGCTTTTTGAGAATGTCAAATACATAAATGTATGTTTATATAATATGTAACACTTTGAGATTGCCTTATTTTAGTTATCATATGGATGTAACACAAGTTGTTTATCTTTTGACTCATAGCAGGGCATGAAGTTATTTCCAGGTTTTGGCTGTTGCAAATTAAGCTGCTATGAAATTACATGTACAGAAATTTTGGTAAAAACAAATTTTCATATCTCAAGAACAAATGCCTGGGATAAGATTGCAAGATGGTAAGGTCTATTTAATTTATGAGAAACTATAACACTCTCTAAGAATTATTTTTTTAATTTTGCATCCCTGCTAGCACAATACATAAGAGTTCTAGGTCCTCACAATAATGATTTAATATTGTTAGTATGTTCATATTTTAATCTCTCTGACAACTGTTAAGTAAGACCAGCATTGTTTTACTGTTCTGATGGTTTTGTAGATAAAGAGTTGTGCTGCCAACCAATAGGTAGCTCGTTTGAATCCAACAGTAGTAGTTCGTTGGGAGAAATATGGGCAGTCTCCTTCCTTGACATTTACAGTCTCTGAAAACTCACTAGAGGGTCATGTGTGAGTTAGCACTAACTTAATGATAATGAGTTTTGAGAATTGACTAATGATACTGTGATGTTGGTCTGTCCTGCTACAGCTGCTTCATATACCTTGAAAAGAATGGGAATCCCAGAGTACCTGATTGTGCTCAGGCAGTGGTCAGAACAGATGAAGAAAACACAGCATGGTTCAAAATCAGGAAAGAAGTGCCTCAGGGATGTGTCCCATCTATATATCTTTTCAAATTATGTGCAGAACAAATCATTAGGGAGGCTGGTTATTATGAGGAGTATTGGAGGAAGACTCCTCAACAACCTGTACTGTACAGATGACACAAGCTTATTGTTGTTATGTGCCGTCAAGTC
>NW_006399800.1:15344307-15373964 GCF_000299155.1 Elephantulus edwardii | reverse complement strand
CCCTGCTCTGTTCTGACTACTGCCTCTTGGTCCAAGTATAGTTGCTGAAAATGAGGAGGGCCTGAAACATTTGTTGCAGAGGGTCAAAATTGTAGTTTTCAATATGCATTGAAGCTCAATATCAAGAAAATAAAGATTCTCACCACTGGACAAAATGATAGCATCATGATAGATAGAGAAGAGATTGAGATTGTTAACAATTTCAGCTTGCTCAGTTCCACAATCAACACTCTTGGCACCAGCAGCCTAGAAATCAAAAGATGAATTTCATTGGGAAAATCTGCTCTCAGGGATCTGTCTAGAGTACTGAAGAGCAAGGATGTCAGTCTAAAAACTAAGGTGCACCGTGGTCCTCACAATTACTTGCAATGACCAAGGATGACAGAAGAAGAATTGATGCCTTTGAGTTGTGATACTGGATGGAGTAGAGTATTGAAAATACAATGGACTGCCAAGAAAAGTAATAGGTCTGTCCTGGAGAGGGTGAAACTAAGGTGTTCCTTGGAGGCATGGATTTCAATCATATATACTTAGGGCATGTAGCCAGAAGGGACCAGTCTTTGGAGAAGGATATCATGCTTGAAATAGTCGAGGCACACACAGGAGAGAAAGACCTCAGATGTGATGGATTGGCACAATAACTGTGGTAATGAGGGTAGATGTGTCTGAGACAGTGAGATTGGCTCAGGATAGAGCAGGGTTCAGTGTTTTTGTCCACAGGGTTGCTATGAGTTGTATTCAACTCAATAGCACATAACAACTACAACAACAATGCTACTGAATTTTTTTCTTTAATTTGTTTGTTTGCCATCCTCACCATTCCTCTGTAAGTTTGTTGTACCGAAGAGTCTTGGATTTTGCTTGTGTTACTGGAAGTTATGGTACCATATTTCAAATACCAGCAGAGTCATTCATGATGGACAGGTCTTAGTAGAGGTTCCAAACTGAGACAGATTAAGAAGCAAGATTAAGAAGTGTTATTTCACTTCTGAAATAACAGAAAATATTGATAGTGGAAGAACATAGCTGGATATAGTACTAGAAAATTAGTCATTCTGTTTGGAAGCTTTTAAAAATGAGACTAAGGAAGAATTGCCTCCTTAGAGTCTACCATAATAACACAGATGGAGTAAGACTTTTACTAAATGAAGGATCTTCATTTGTTGATATGGTGAGACTCAAACTGAAGCAAAATAACTGCAATCATCTACTAATATCTGGAACATGGAAGGTACTAAGTATGAATATAGGAAAACTGAAAGTTGTTGAAAATGAAATGAAAAGAATAAATACAAACATCAATTAGTACTGATGACTTTAAATTATACAATATGGATTCTACTATTCTGGGAATGACAAATTGAAGAGTAATTGTGTATTGAGTCCATGTTTGGAAAGAGACAGAGAAACTTAACATTAATGGTCAATACCAGGCCAGGAACAGACCATCAACTATTCATTTATATACAAGTTCAATTTAAAGCTAAAGGAAATGAAAGCAAGTCCATGAAAACCAAACTACGATCTTGAACCTTTCCCAGTTGTTTTATTTGCATCCAGAAGTTGGAGAATGATAAGAATGACCAAGAAAAATTGATGTCTTTGAATTGTGGTGTTATGGGAGAGTATTGAACAGCCTATGACTTGCCAAAAGAGCAAACAAATCAGTCTTGAGAAAGAGCAATCGCTGTATTTTTTAGCAGAAAGGAAGGTGAAATTTTATCTCATGCACTTGAAGTATGTTTTTAGGATAATTTAGTACTTTGAAAAAGATATTATGCTGGGAAAAGTGAGGATTAACGAAAGAGAGGAAGGCACTTTATGAGATGGAGTGACATAGTGACCACTATAATGGACTTGAAAGTGACAGAGATTTTGAGGATGGTGCACTATAGGGCAAGGTTCAAATCTGTTATTCATAGGGTTGGTATGAATCAGAATTGACTCAACAGTACCTAACCATAATAAAACAACATTTCCCATCCTTTTAAGGCATCTGTCAAAATCCTTTGTCTTTTTTTTTTAAGAATTGAGTTATTTGCTTTATTATTGCTGAGTTTTATTCTTTATATATTATAGATACATATTTTGTGTTAGGTAGATGATTTACAAATTACTCTTGGAAGCAGGAGTGGCATCCACTTCTGAAATGGCTTGCCTCTGGAAACTCTATGTGTGAACAGTACTCAGGCCTTTCATTTATATGGTTGCTATGAGTCATCTATGACTCAACGACACCTAATAACAATAACAACGACGACATAGAGTGAGCTACGTTGGCCTAGTGGACAGAACGTTATACTACCAAGCCAAAGGTGGGTGATTTTAATCTGTGGTCCTTAGACCAAGTTCAAATTGCTTTCCTGTCAAACATTCTTCTAGGTGGTATAGCACTGGTCTGTGCGTTGCTGTACAGAGGTAACTTGTGGTTGTTGTGATGCTGAACACTGTGACAGTGATGTGCCAAACGAGGTAATGTTTACCCATGGCGGACAGTGTTTGCTGGAACTTCCCTACTAAAGCAAGCCTGGAAGCAGGAGTGGCATCCACTTTCGAAATGGCTTGCCTCTGGAAACTCTATGTATGAACAGTGCTCAGGCCTTTCATTCATTGGGTCGCTATGAGTCGTCTACCATTCGACGGCACCACACAACAGCAACAACAACAACAACAACAGATGATTTACAAATATTTCCTGCAAATCTATAGCTTATCTCGTCTTCATTCTCTTGGAAATATCTTGGAACAAAACCAATTAATTTGGTGAAATTTTATTTATAATACTTTTCTTTAGAATTACGATTTTGGAGTAATTTCCAAAATTCTTTGTCCCTAGGTCATAAAAATTTTTCATAAGAAAAACAACTTCAAATAAAAAACATCTTAAATGCACAGAACATTCTTTATGACACTAATTATTAATGGTGAATATCTTGGAAATCTCATGTTGGAACTACAAAGCAATGTGCACATGAACCATGAACTTTTCATCACATGGCTAATAAAACTTTCATGAGAAGAGTAGTATCATTATGGAGAGCAGAAGCTCTGATAGCCTAGTGATAAGAAGCTATACTGCAAACTCAAAGGCATATGATTCAAATCTACCACCTGCTCCATGGGAGAAAGATAGGCAATTTTCTTTCACACAGTTTACTACCTTTGAAAACCCATTGAAGAGTCAAATATGGGTTAGTACTGACAGGATGGTGTATAACAACTACATCTACATCATGAATAAAGAGCTCTGGTGGCTTGTTGGTAAGAAATTCCACTGGCAACACAAATGCAGTTCAAATCCACCAGTCACTTCTTGGGAGAAAGATGAGCATCATTGCTCATGTGATTTACTGCTTCTGAAAGCCCACTGCAGGCTCACTTTGTGAGTTACTTGTGACTCAACAGTACAAAACAACAACAACAACAACATTATTTATGATGAAAACATGATTTAATGATAAGTGAAGAAGTAAGGACTACATTAATTATATATGTTCTGTGTCCAAAATTACAAGGATTGGAGTGGATGAAACAGTGCTTATAAAAAGAAACAGAAAGGCAGTGGGATACATAGTGTTAACAACAAGGGAGCTCTGGTGGCCTAGTGGCAAGAAGCTGTACTGCAATCCCAGAGGTATGTGGTTCAAATCCACAAGATGCTCTGCTGGAGAAGGAGGGACAATCTCCTCCTGTACCAGTCAGATCCGATTTGATGGTACACACAAAAAATAATAATAAAATTAAAAAAATTTAAAAAATAGTGTTAACAACAATAGACTACAGTGTTCATGGGTAATTTTTTAATAATTTTTCTTTTTCTACACTTCCCAAATTTTCTTTTAATAAGGATATGAAGAAAACAAAATCAAACAAATGTTATTAACACCAAACACACTTGATATTCTTTCTTTAGTGTCACATTTATACTGTATATCAACTTACTTTGTCCTGGTGGATTTAGAGGAAAGACAAAGAAAAATGTCTTCCTGCTTTGTTGAGAATGGAGTTGTGGAGAAGGTGCAACAGTGGAACGTTGGAAAATGTATGAAGACAGTGGTTTTGATCTGAATTTCCCTGCTTCAATATGTTTCAAATTCAGAGTTTTTGCAACATTCTACATTTCACATGGAGAAGGGATCATATTTGTTTATTCACTACCATAGGCACACTATGTGTCTCAGAACGTGGGATCTATAGTACCCAGAGAATGACTATAGAGCCTTCATCCTATTGCCCCTCAAACCTAATGATTCTTCCCAACATCCAAAACCAGCAAGTCACTCATCACTGTTGTTGCGGTGTACCATAGAATCGAAACTGACTGATAGCTGCCTGCCCTCTACTGGGTTTTCAGAGGCAGTTAATCACATGGGAGGCAGCTAGTGGATTAAAACCATGAGCCTTTGAAACTGTAATGCAGTATCTTGTCACTAGGCCACCAGTACTACTTGCCACTACTGCTGTTGTTGTGTTGTTATGTGCCGTCGAGTCGTTTGCGACTCATAGCGACCCTATGTACAACAGCCCTAAACCGTGCTCTATCCTGTGCCAATCTCATTGCCTCTGTCACACCCATCCCGATTTACCCCAGTCACTGAATCAATCCACCTCATAGAGGGTCTTACCCTCCTGCGCTGTCCCTCTACTCTACCCAGCATGATGTCCCTCTCTAAAGACCTGTCTCTCCTTACAACATGTCCAAAGTATGTCAGACGAAGCCCCAGAATCCTTGCCTCCAAGGAGCAGCCTGGTTTAACCCTCTCTACGATGAATCTGTTTGTTTTCTTGACAGTCCATGGTACATTCAATACTCTTCTCCAGCACCATAGCTCAAAGGCGTCAACAACCTTGCCACTACTACAATCAAATAAGTTCTTATCTGCTGGAGATGGGCTGTTATTAGTGTTAGGTTCCATTGAGTATGACTCATAGTGACCCTATGAACAATAGCTCTAAAATCCTTTTTCTATCCGATGCCATCCTCTTTATCTCTGATACACTCAAGCCCATTGCTGCAGTCATTCTGTCAATCTACCTGGTCAAGCGTCTTCCACTCTGTCACTATCCCTTCACCTTCCAAGCTTGATGTCCTTCTCCAAGGAATAGCAGCTTCATCATCTTTGCTCCCAAGATGCACTCTGGTTGTACCTTCTCCAAGACAGACCTATTTGTTCTTTTGACAGTCTATGGCACATTCAGCACTCTTCTCCAGCACCATAATTCAAAGATAATGGTTCTTCTGTCATACTCATTCACTGTCTAGCTCTCAGATGCACAGTGACTGAAAAGATTATGACCTGAATCAGTCCTCAAACTGACAACATGACTCTTCAATAATTTGAAAAGGTCTCTAACTACAGACTTTCCTAGTACAAATAATCATCTTACTTGAAGATGAGCTGTCGTTTCTAAAATGACTTTTTATTAAATATCTCCCAAAATAGTCACATTTGACATGAGGGCAATCTGGCTGCTCCATTGATCGCCAGGGTTGATTCAGCTTACCTGGCTGGGTAGGTGGGTGTCCTCGTCTCTCATTGCTCCATGTGTGTCTTTCCCAAAGCTGCACATGTAGTTGACGAGGACAACTATCCCCAATAGAAGGAGGACCTCCCTTCGGCCAAGGGTAAATGCGTAACTGTGCTTCCCTGTTAGAACCTCCAAACAAGCTCTCATGGTCCAAAATCATCATATAATTTTCCAGTCCTGAGTTGTAAAATTCCTCAGTGCTTTGTTTCTTAAACATTGCTGTTGTATTTCACATCAGGGTATAGCAGCTTGAGAGATGTTAGATAATCACCACAGACCTCTCCAGAGAAACAGGTGAAGTCCTCACCATGGGTCACGAGCAGAACTGACAGGGCCTATTCCTTGGAGAGGAACATGATGTTGGGAAGGGTGGAGGGTCGGCAAAACAGAGGAAGGCCTTCAACCAGGTGGATTCACACTGTGACTGCCTCAATGACCCCTTGTGTGTCAGGAAGTGTGAGGATGGCACAGGATAGAGCAGGATCGAGATATGTTGTTCATAGGGTCACTATGAGTCATACTCCACTTGATGGCACCTAAAAACAACAAGGAAGATTTTACACTTCTACTTCATCATCTAGGTAAGCTGAAAGGCTTCTTATCTACTAAGACTGACAAAGTTAGTTTGTTCTGAGTTAATCTTAAAATCCTTAAGATTCATTTGAATATTTCATGTAGGATCTTTAGGACCTGTATATAGTCCAAAAGGAAACAAGCATAAAAACATGGAATCACTTTTTAGAACCAATAGACAAAGAAGCCTGCAATGCTAAGATTACTAGGTAGGCCACAGGAGATGGGACCTTCCAACTAGAAGGAAAGCATTCTGTGGACATGACTTGGTAAACATGAACATGAAAGGGAACAACATATTTATTTCCTTTGACCTTGAGGCAGAACTATGCTAATGAAAAAATGAGGGCCTCATTAGCTTTCTTTTCTGTTCATCTGTGTTTTGAAAACATTACATGCCTTGCAGATTACATGATAATTATACTTAAGGGCTGCCAAGGAACTTCAGGAATAATTATCACACGATTTGCAGGTTTTACAGCTCATGGTAACACTTTAGAGCTGGGAGGCCTTAAAGTCCTTCACAGCAACTACCCTTCTCCAAAGCTTATCTCTTTATTCTCAGTCTTACACTTTTTCTTGGACCAAATGAAAAATTAAAGAAGTTAAATGAGACATGTTCAAGGTAGGCTGGTTGGTTTGGGGGATGTGAAATTCTCCTGTAGCCCTGACTTGACCGACATAAAGTCAAAGTCTTTTTTGGGGGTACAGGAAAGCCGAGATTTAAGAAAGTTGAAGTAGCTCTGGTGGTGTGGTCTGGCGGTGCTGTAACATGTTGCACTGCTACCATAAAGGCTGCATATGGTGTCAGCTCAAATCCATAATCCACTCCGCATGAGAAAAATGTGTGGCCTTCTATTAAGATTTATAGCTTCATAATCATGTTGGAGAGTTACTATAAGTTGACATCATCTCAATAATTCAAAGTGAGTTTCATTTTTTGAGTTGTTCTTGTGAGGTGCTACCAAGTCTATTACAACTCATGGTCATTTTATAAACAACAGATCTGGACTTTGTTTCGCCCTGGGCCATCCTCAGCATCTGTGATGTACTCAAGCTCATTGTCACAGTCACTGTACCACCTTGGTGAGGATCTTCCTCTCTTCCTCTGACCTTCCACCTTTTTTCAGTATGGTGTCTTTTCCTTTGCTAGACTCCACCGATTCCAGCATGATGTCCTTGCCCAGGACAAGTACCACCTGATAACATGTCCACAGTATGTGAGACGAAATTTCACCATCCTTGCCTCAAAGGAGCACCGTGATTGCACTTCCTCCAAGACAGACTTGTTATTTTGGTAGTCCACAGGATATTCAGTACTCTTCTCTGAAACCACAACTTAAAGGTATTGCTTCTTCCACTGTCATCCTTATTCATTATATAACTTTCACAGGCAGAGGAAATAATTGAAAAGATTATGCTTTTATCACAGGGAGCTCTGATGGCCCAGTGGTTAAGAAGCTGCACTGCAATCCCAGAGGCATAGTTGGAATGCACCAGGTGCTCCACAGGATTGGCAAGGTCCCCCTGAGCAATTTACTGCCTCTGAAAACCTGGTTCTGACTCAACAGTAAACAACGATAACAACAGCACTATGGCTTGCGCTAGGTTCACTTTAGTCTTTAAGTAGATTTTATTGCCCTTTAACATTTAAGAAAAGTCCTCAAGAACAGATTTGCCTAAAGCAACATGTTTCTTGATTTATGAGGCATGTTGATTGTGAATCCAAATAAAATGAAATTGACAGTTCCACTTTTCCTCTTCCAACTACTATGATGTTGCCTATCGGTACACTGGTGAGGATTTTTGTCTTCTTAATGTTGAGGCTATTATGCCAAGTGAGTTCGTATTTTTTGGTTTTCTGACTCCAGGTCTTTGCACATTGCATTATAATATTTTATCTTCCTGAGCTACCCTTTGAAATCTTCAGCTCCTTCACATCCTGATTTCTTCCCTTTGCTTTGATGACTTTGTGCTATGGCAATATTCAGAGTTTCTTCTGATATCCATCTAGGTCTCTTCCTCTCCTCTGTCTTTGTAATGTCCTTGTGCATTCTTCATGGATGATATTCTTGATAACCTTCCACAGCTGAGCTGGTCTTTGTTCATTAGAGCTCAAGACCTCAAATGTGTTCTTGAGAATTTTTTTTTAAATTCAAGTGAGATAGGGAGAGACTAAATTTTTAGTTCTTGTGGATTTATTTTAATTTTATTTAGCTTCAGTTTGAATTTGCATAGACCTCAAATGTGTTCTTTAGATTTTTTTTAAATTCAAGTGAGACAGGGAGAGACTAAATTTTTAGTTCTTGTTGATTTATTTTAATTTTATTTAGCTTCAGTTTGAATTTGCATATTAGTAGTTGATGTTCTGTTCCAAAATCAGCACCTGGCCTGGTTTTCACAACTGATATTGAACTTCTCCAGTAACTTTCCCACAGATGTGATAAATCTGATTCCTGTGTAGACCATCAGGTGAGGTCCATGTGTATATAGTTGCCATTTGTGTTTCTTATAAAAGGTATTTGTGATGACCAAATCACTGACTATACAAAATTCCATCATTCTATCTCCAGGCTCATGTCTGTTATCAAGTCCATGTTTTCTAACTACTCATCCTCTTCTTTGATCTCAACTTTTGCATTCCATTAAAATGCATCTTTGTTGCATGGTTTGTCTGATTTCTGACTGCAGAGTTGGTTTCTATTCCTCTTTGGCACTGGTTTTCAGTGCATATATTTGAATGATAGTGGTTATTAATTATAGTGGTAATTAATGATACTGGTCTTCTTTGTTTAGATATGAATTTTATCCTGTCACCACAACATATTTTAGGATGGATCTAGAAATGGTCTTTTTAACTATGACTATGTCCTAATTTTTCCTCACCTTTTATTTCTGGAGTAGGAGATGATGTGATTGTCTAATTAAAAATGTCCATCTCATTTCACCAATGCTGAATATTTCAATATTTATGTGTTCCATTTCTTCCTTAACAACTTCTAATTTTCCTACATTCATATTTCTCACATTCCATGGTGTAATCATTAGTGTTTGCTTGCAACTATTCCTCCTTTGTGTTTCCCAGTACAAAGTCTCCACCTCCAGTACTATCTATATCTGCTAATCTAATCTAAATGTGCTCTAGTGTTCATAGGGTTTTCAAAGACCTGTTATTTCAAACCGGATGGCCATTCCTTCTTTCTAACCTATCTTATTTAGATGTTCAGCTTTAGCACAATATCTGACAGACAAGTATTTTATCCAAAAGAGCAGATGAAAGACCCCACCCCATTACAGATTCAGTGTCTAAAGCGTCCTTGTCAAGCCTCCCACACCACCTTTCCAGCATCCCCCTCAGAACCCTCCACCAAATAACCCCTGATGTGATGATTCAGGCCCTTGACCACTTCTGTCCACTCATTATCTCTCTCTTTCCCAGTGATGTTGGTACTCTAGGCAGGTCTGGACAGTGGGGTCAGGGCACAGCAGGGCCATTCCAGTCCGGACAGTTGCTGTCTTTCAGACCTAGGGATCATTCTGGTTTGGGTGGTTGGAATAACTCTGGTCTGGGCTTCTCATGGAACAATATATGATCAAGAGGCAATGGTGATGAAGGAGGAAGTTCAAACTGCTCTTAAGGAATTGGCAAAAAATAAGGCCTGAAGAATTAATGGAATACCAATTGACATTTATCAACAAACAGAAGCAGCACTGGATGTGCTCACCATGTTATGCCAAGAAATCTGGAAAACAATCACCTAGCGAACTGACTGGAAGATATCTATATTTATTTTCATTCCAAAATGAAAGGTGACCTGACAGCTTATGGACATTATCGAACAATGTCACTAATATCACATGTAAGCAGAATTCTGCTAAAGATAGTTAAAAAAAAAAAAAGACTGGAAAAGTACAATGACAGAAGACTACCAGAAATACAAGCTGAGTTTAGAAGAAGATGTGGCACAAGAGAGATTACAGACAATGTCAGATGGATCTTGGCTTAAAGCTGAGAGTATCATAGGAATGTCTTTTTCATTGACTATGCAAAGGAATTTGTGTGGATTACAACAAATTGTGCCTAACCTTGAGAAGAATGGGAATCCCAAAAGGCTTGATTGTGCTTATAAAAACCTATACTTGGACCAAGAAGTAGTCACAATAGAACAAGGAAATACTATGTGGTTCAAAATCAGGACAGGAGTAAGTGAGGGCTGCTTCCTGTCTTTATGCCTTTTCAGTTTTATGAGGAACAGATCATTCAGGAGACTAGACTTTAGGTGGCATCAGAATTGGAGGAAGACTCATCAACAACCTGCGTTATGCAGATAACTCAACATTGCTTGTTGAAACTGAGGAGGACCTATAAAACACTTGCTGCAGTGCAGTCTTTGATGTGGATTCAAGCTCAACATCAAGAAAACAAGGATTCTCACCCCTAGGCCAATTGGCAGCACCATGATAAATGGAGAGGAGACTGAGATTGTTAACAATTTCAGCTTGCTCAATTCCACAATCAACACTCTTGTCATCAGCGGTCAGGAAATTAAAAGATTAATTACACTGGAAAAATCTGCTGTCAGAGACTTTTCCAGAGTGCTGAAGAGCAACAAAATCAGTCTAGAGGGTAAGGTGTGTCTGATCCGGGGCATGATCTTCACATTACTTACTATGCAACAGATAGTTGGACAATGACCAAGGATGACAGAAGAAGAATTGATGCCTTTTAGTTGTGGTGCTGGAGAAGAGTATTGCACATACCATGGAGTGCCAACAGAATAAACAAATGTGTCCTGGAGACGGTGAAATCAAGTTTTCCCTGGGAGGGAAGGATTTTGAAGCTTCATTTGAAATATTTTGGGAGAGGAAGACCCTGGATGAGATGGATTGACACAGTGACTGAGGTAATGGAGGCATGTCCGAGACAGGGAGGTTGGTGCAGGATAGGGCAGACTTCAGATTTATTGTGCCTAGGGTCACATTAATTACAGTTGCCTGAACTACGCATAAGAACAATGATGAGATGCAGATTGAAAACTGCCATTGTTGATCTTCATTTTTACAAGCAAGTTTGTATCACCTGTAAAATCCAAGTTGTTGATGAATCTTCTTCCAAATACAATGTCACATTCTTCATTTTGTATAGCCTCTGAAAATATTTGCTCAGCATACAGATTTAATACATATGGAGGAAGGATTCAATCCCGGTGCACACATTTCTTGATTTTAAACCATGCTTATGCTGTTATATACCGTTGAGTGGAAACGACCCATAGCTTACCCGCCAGTGGATTTTCAGAGACAATAAACTGTATGAGAGAAGACTTCTCATCTTTATCTCACAGAACAGCCAGCATATTCAAACCAGGTGCCTTTGGATTGACAGTACAGTCACTAGGCCACCAAAGCTTCCCTTTAAACCACACAGTATTCCCTTGTTCTATTTGGACAACAGCTTCTTGGTTTATAAATAGGTTTCACAATAGCACAATTACCTGTTCTAAAATCCATAATTTGTTATGATCCACACAGATACCTTTGTATAAATGAACATTTTCCTGGAATTCTGGTATTTTCTGGTTGGTTTTGAGTGGTTGTTGTTGTTAGGTACTGCTGAGTTGAATATGACTCAGAGTGACCCTATGAACAGCCATCCCATCTTGAAACCTGCCCTATCTTGTGCCATTCTCATCTCTGAGTCACTGCACTTCAGTAACTGAAGTCACAGTGTCAATCCATCTCATTGGGGGCAGGGGTGTCTTCTTCTTTTTTGCTGATGATATCCTTTTCCAAGGAATAGCTTCACCTAGTTACATGTCCAAATTATGGAAATGAAGCTTTGGCATCCTTATCTCTGAGGAGCATTCTGGGTGCACCCTTTCTGAGTTATATCTGTCTGTTCTTTTGGCAGTCCAGGGGATATTCAGTACTATTCTCCAGCACCAGAATTCAAGTCTTCTTTTACCATCCTTATTCATTATCCATCTCTCTGATGCACAGCAGATGATTGAGAAGATCATGGCCAGAACGAGTCACACCTTAGTTGTCAAAATGACATCATTGCTCTTCAGTATTTTGGAGAGGTTCCTGATAGCAGACTTGCTCAATGTAATGTATCCTGATTTCCTGAGTGCTGATACCAAGGTTATTTGTTGTTAATCCAAGCAAGATTGACAGCTTCAATCGTTTCTCCATCTACCATAACTTTTCTTGCAACAGATACAAAAGATCCTGGCTCTTCATAAAAAACCAAACAAATGAAAAACGATACCCATTGCCATACTGTTACTTCCACATCATAGTGACTACATAGTATGTGGTAGGACTTCCGTATAGGTTTTACGAACTTGTAACTATTATGGTAGCAGACTGCCACATTTTTCTCCAGCTCAGCAACTAGTGTTTTGAACTGACTTTTCACCCAACAAGTGATTGCTTAACCAGTATACATACCACCAGGGCTCTTCATAAAAACCTTGAGATGTGATTAAAAGAAGCATTGCTTAAGCACTTGACCACAAATACAGTCATTTTGACTACTCAACTGAAATTGCTGGTGATAAGGTTTCTAACAATGACCATCTAAAAGTGGCAAAGCTGTTGATAATTTTGCCCTCTCAGAATGTAAAACTTTAACTTGTTATTTCTGTTTTGGGTGAAACTTTCTTCTCTTTTGACACTGCAAAATAAAAACCAAACTGATTTCACCAAGTTGCATTTGAATCATGGTGATCTTTTGGGGGGATTTCAGAGGCTGTAAAACTTTCTTCCTTGGTGGATTGAAATATCTGATCTTTATCCCCTAATTTTCTTTAATTTCTTTGCTGTGATGCATAGTAAAATGAAAACTCCAAATCAAATTGGTTGTGGTCAAGTCTATATTGACTCCTGGCTACATTATGTATTTCTATAATACTATGTTATCATTGACTAATTTCCACCAGTAAATCAGCAGACTTTTTTCTGAAGCATAGTAGATTTGAACCACTACATTCTTGATTAATAGTGCAGTGCTTAGCTGTTTGTGGTGTGTAACTCCTTGTTCTAGAAATAAATTGATGGTGATCAAATATTGCCCAGGAAATGTACTAAATATATGTGCATCTATGGTTAAGATGTTTGTGTGAAAAAAAAAAAGATGTTTGTGTGTTGTGAAGAGAGTGGTATTTGGTTATGTGCCACTCATTCATTCATCAACCAACACATATTGAGTACTCTTCGTGTGGCAGACACTGTACTGAGTATTGTGGGCTATGTAGTAACAAAATAGATGCAAAGAGACAGACTTTCTGCCCTTAGGAAACTTGCTGAGTGTAAGATACTAATAAGTAAAAAGGGAATGAAAATAGCAGTCAATAACTGACCCCTGCCTGGAACAAGTACAAGAGAGGACTCCCACCTGTCCCCAGTCCCCCAAACCCCCTCACCCTATGCCCTCCCTCTCTCCCTAGCCACACACCCACGTGCAGCCTAGATGACTTGCCCTCCTCCTGCCTGGACAACTTGTCCACCTGCCCAGATGACCTGCCCAGAATGCCAACATCCCTGGAGATTGAGATACCATGAGTGGAAAGAAGTGGCCAGGGGCCTGAGTTACCATATCAGTGGTTGGCTAGTGGGAGGTTGGAGGGAGGTGCTGGCAGGGGAAGGCAAGGGAACAGAGAAGGATGCTGGTGAAGAAGGATGGGGGACTGGACTATGACCCATGCATCAAACAACACTGAGTCTGTTAGCTGGATAGTGGGGAAGCATCTTTAAATTATTCTTTTGGATAAATTCTTATATCTTGGATATGGCTCTGAAGCTAAACTTCCAAAGCAGGAAAGACCAGGAAGAAGGTTTGGCTATCCACTTTGGAAGTAACAGGACTTCGAAAACCCTGTGTACAACGGAGCATACCTAAATCAGACTAACAGAAATGGCTCTGGAGGCTGAGCCCATACATCCAGAAATACAAAGGAGGAGGAATAGCTGCAAGCAGACACTGGTAGTTGGCATGCGAAACATGAGAAGTAAGAATGTAGAAGAATTAGACATTGATAAGGAAGAAATGGAACTCATAAATCGTGACATACAAAGCATTGGCAAAACGAGGTGGATTGGCATAGGACATTTTGAATCAGTCAAATCATATGATCTATTATGCTGGGAATGTAAAGGTGAGGAAAAACGGGATTGCATTTGTCGTAAAAAAAGTTCATTTCTAGATCCATCATGAAATATAATGCAGTGAGTAATAGAGTATTATTCACACACATACAAGGGAAACCTGTATCATCCAAATATATGAACCAGCAACTAGAGCGGAAGAGGAAGGAGTAGAAGATATCTACCAACTTTTACAATTAGAAATCGATCAAACATGCAACAAACATGCATTAATAATAATGGGGCCTGAAATGTGAAAGTTGTGAATAGAAAAGAAGTATCAGTAGTTGGAAAACATGGACTAGGTGACAGAAATGAGGCTAAAGATAGAATTTTGTACAATCTACGATTTACTCATTGCAAATGCTTTTTATAAGAAACACCCATGGCAACTATACAACAATACACATGAATCTCACCTGATGGTCTACATAGGAATCAGATTTATTATCTGTGCAAAGAATTGCTGGAGAAGCTCAATATCAGTTGTGAAAACTAGGCCAGGTGCCGATTGTGGACCAGATCATCAACTATTCATACCCAAGTTCAAACCAAAGCTAAAGAAAAGGAAATCAAATACCAAGAACCCAAATTTGGCCTTGAGTCTATATCATTTGAATTTAAAAACTGTATCAGGAACGAATTTGAAGCCTTGGGCAATAATGAACAAAAGCAGGATGAGCTGTAGGAGAATATCAAGAATATCATCCATGGTGAATGCAAAAGGTCATTACAAAGACAAAGGAGGTAGAAAAGATTGAGATGAATGTCAGAAGAGACTCTGAATATCGCAGTAGACTGCAGAGAAGCTGAAGCAAAAGGAAGAAAGCAGGAAGTCAAAGAGCTGACCAGAAGATTTCAAAGGACAACTTGGCAAGACCAAGCAAAATATTATAATGAAATGTGCAAAGAGCTAGGGCCAGAGAATCAAAAGGGTTGAATTTGTTCAGCATTTCTTAAGCTTAAGGAACTGAAGAACAATTTCAAGTCTTGAGTTATAATATTTAAAGATGCTATGAGCAAAATATTGAATAATCCAGGATGTATCAAAAAAGATGGAGAGATTACACAGAATGACTGAACCAAAAAGAATTGGGTGATACAGAATAATTTCATGAAACAACATATGTCCAAGACCCAATGGTGATGAAGGAGGAAGTTCAAGCCATTCTGAAGGATTTGGCAAAAAACAACAAAACAAAAACAAACACAAGGCCCCAGGAATTGAAGGAATACTAATTGACATATTTCAGCAGACAGGTCCTGCCCTGGATGTGTTCACTAGGTTTTGCCAGGATATCTGGAGGAAAGCTAGCTGACCAAATGATTAGAATGTATTCATATTTATTCATATTCCAAACAAGAGGTGATCCAATAGTGTGAGGAAATTATCAAACAATATCACTAATACCACACAAAAGCAAAATCTTTCTGAAGATTATCCAAAACAACTGAAACAATACATTGACAGTGAACTACCAGAAATACAAGTGGGGTTTAGAAGAGTCCGTGCCATGCCACTAGTACATCACATCCGATGTCAGATGGATTTTGGCTGAAAGCGGAGAGGACCACAAGAATATCTGTGTTTTATTGAATATGAAAGGCTGAATAGAGCATGGTTCAAAATCAGGAATGAAGTGTGTCAGTGATGCATCCTGTCTTCTAGCTTTTTAATCTATAAACAGAATACATCATTTGAGCATCTAAACTTTATGAGGAAGAATGTGGCATCAGAATTGTAGGAAAACTTATCAATAACCTACATTATGCAAATGACACAACCTTGTTTGCTGAGATTGAGTAGTATCTAAAGTGTTTGCTTCAGAAGGTCATGGACTTGTAGAAGGACTTTCTGCTTAGAAGGGTGGAGGGACAGTGCAGGAGAGGAAGACCCTGGATGAGATGGATTGAATGGAGAAATGGGGTAGGTGTGTCAGAGACAGTGAGATTGAATCAGGACCAGGCAAAGTTCTGAGCTATTGTGCACAGGCTAGCTATGAGTTACAAGTGACTTGACGGCACATACGACCAATGACAACAACATGGTAGCAGTCAAGAATTCAGAAGACATGTTGCATTGGGCAAACCTGATGTCAGCTTAAAAATGAAGATGACTCTGATCCAAGTCATTATCTTTTTAATTACTTCTTATGCATCTGAAAGTTGGATAATGAAAAGACTGAAGAAGAAATGATGCCTTTGAGTTATGATGTTGGAGAAAAGTACTGAATATTCCTCGGACTGGCAAAAGAACAATCAATCTGTTTGTAGACAGAGGCAAGGATGGTGAAACTTAGTGTCACATACTTTAGGCATAATGTCAGGAGAGGCCAATCATTGGCCGGTGATACCATTCTGTGAAAGATGGCGCCATAGAGAAAGACAAATCGATCCAGTGACTGTAACAATGGGCTTGAGCATATTAGAGATCCTGTGGATGGTTTAGAATAGGGCAAAGCTCAGTTGTTGTCCATGGGGTTACTATGAGTTATATAGTTGATTTGAAGGCACATAGTTCAAATACATCAGTTTCTCTGTGCAACAAAGATGAGTGATCTCCTTCCATGAGATTTCCTGCTTCTGAAAATCTGCTGGAAGGTCAACTAAGTATTGGTTCCAATTTGATGGTACACAACAACAATGTGTTAGGGAAGCCAAGGGGACTGTGGGAGCATAGAGGAGATGTATTGACTCCATGCATGGAGAATAGAGTTTTAAAAGTTCCTGTAGAAATGACATTTAAGGTGAGATCTGAAGGATAATGAAGATTTGTAGAAGATAAAAATGAAGAGCAGTCTTACTGAAAAAAAAATCGTTTCTAAGTAATGAGAGGTGTTCATCTGGCGGGTAGATTTTGAGAGAAGAAAAGGCAAGGGCAAAGATGAAGTAGAAAAGAAGTAAGAAATAGATTTGTTCACAGTTTTTTGTATTTAGAACGTTCAGGAGGATGCCCAGTTAAAGCATAGCTGATTTACAGAAGGATCTAATAGAATCAATAAATACACTAGTTCAATATCACTGAGATATGAGAAGAGATTTCTGGATCAGTCTAAGGATTGAAGTTGTACAGGAAGCATCGTGTGTCTTCACAGTTCCACCTTCTGGTAGGCAACAGGGTACTTGATGCCTTACTTGCAAGATAATGAATGAGATTCCCACAAGAGGGCTCCCTTGCAGAACAAACGCTGCTATCTACCACTTGCTTTCTTTGTGTCTAACTCACCAGCTCCCTTAGAGAAAATTAAGGGCCTCAGAAAGGTTCTCTCACAAAAATATAACCTGAAGTCTACTGTAATACCTGTTGGGCTACTAACAAAAGGTCAGTAGTTGAAACCTCTCCACACATAATAAATGAGGTCGCCTGCTTCCATCTTAGGTGTTGGTTTGGATAACAAGAATAACATATACCAGCCCCCATAAACTTCTGTGGAGTAGGCTCACAAGTGTTTTTGTGATGTGACTCCAAACCAAAGACTCAGAATATTAGTGCTGTATTGGTTTACAGGATATATCACTCCTTAGTAGTCTCACACTACAATAGCTCTTTGTTTGAACTTATCAGTATAATCAATATGTTGACTGTTGTTTGGCATGCTGAAGGAAGGATTCAAGGTGAACCTTTTTTAGGTTCTCTGATTTCACACCATATCCATCACCATCAAATTAGCTACAAGGTTAGGTTAAGAACATGCCACCCTAGAAATGTGCCTGCCACCTTAAAACCATTTGGTTTCTTGATGGTATTATCTTGGAATTTCAGGCCTTTTCCTCAGGAAGTGCTATTAGTGGCACAGGATACAGAATTTAGTCTAATGAGCAGACAATAATGTGAGTGTTTTAAGCCTAAGCTACATGTTTGATGGCCATAAAGATTTAAAAAAGAGCAAATAAAACTTTATTTTTCCCTACCTAAAGGTCTCTTTAGAGAGTGATCATCTGGCCCAGTGGACTGAAAGTGATGCAACCAAAGGTGGGTGGCTTTTAATCCGCAGCCCTTGGGCCTGTCTTTTCATTGTTTTTGTTCAAACATTCCTCTAGGTCTTACAGCCCTAGTGTGTCCACTTGCCGTACAGTGGTAACTTTTGGTTGCTCTGAGGCCGAGCACTGTGACGCTGATGTGTCAAATGTGTTAATGGCAGACAGTGTTGGGTGAAACTCCCTGATTAAAACAAGCTTGGAAGGAGGAGTGGTAATAGCTTGCCTCTGGAAACCCTATGAACCTGGAGAGAGGATGAGAGACACACAAGTGTTGAGGACTCTCCTTCATAGGGTCACTAGGAGTTGCTTGCAAGCTTGCAACTTGATAGCACTTAACAACAACAAAGGTCTCTTATAGAAAGGTGTTCCCTCTTCCTTAGTCTTTAAGCTCTTGATGTGGTAATATATGGTAAATAATGAATGCTATTTGAACAAGTTACCAAAAAAGGCTTAACTGTCAGGACTTCATGCCCTTTTCAAAGTCCTAGGAGGATTTTAAGGGTCCCTGTGCTTGCTTTCCATTAAGGAGACTTGGGTTTGATTCCCTGCCAGCGTACCTCTTGCACAACCACCATCTGCCTGTCAGTGGAGGTTTTGGTGTTGGTGCGGTGCTTATTTTGGCTGTCTAATGCTACTATGAGAAAGGTACCATAAGCAGATGACTTTAACAAACTCACTTATTCTAAAGTTTATTTTTCTTACTGCTAGAAGTCTAAATTCAGGGTGCCTGCTCGAGGAAAAGGGCCTCTCTTTTTGTTGGTCATGGAGGAAAGTCTTTGCTTCCTTCAATATCTGTAGGCCTAGTGTTCCCTGCAGAGTTCCATGTCTTCTGGCTTTCCCTTGTGTCAAAGAGCTTTTTCTGACAGGTGTCTGCATCCAGAGAAGACACAGTCCATTACTGGCAAATATTTTGTGGAGTTATTTCCAGGCCTCGAGCCCCTAAATTTGTTGGCTCCTTTTCCTCCCCTTTTATCTCTACACAGGTAAAAAGTTCCACCCTTAATCCTCCTAAACTACTTGATTTATCAAAATCATATGGAATCATTAAATAGCTTCCATATTACATCATTATATACATATGTCTTGGGGGAACTCAATTAAAATCATGACATTGCTGACTAGAGTTCATTAGAGTTTCCAGGTTAAGATATACTGGGAAGAAAGACCTGACAATCTACTTCTGAAAACCAGACAATGAAAATCTCATTTGTCACAATGGTAAAATCCACGACTTATCATAGAGATGGAGCCAAATCAGGCAGTACTTTGCTTTGCTTCAGCATGTGTACGGTCATTATGAGTTGGAGGCTAACTTGAAGGTAGCTAGTAACAATCTTGTGTTATTTTCCTTACATAAAACTCAAACTCTTTGCTCATAGCCGACCCTCCATTGGATTTGTAAGGAGCCAGCAGAGATCTGGTAGTACAATTCCCAACCTCCTCCCCCATCAGCACTCCTATCCATTTATTGTTGTTGTGTTGGTATACCATAGAGACAGAATCGACCCACAGCTGACTCTCCGGAGTCTTTCCAGAGGCAGTTAATCTCACGGAAGGAGAGTGCTCATCCTTCTCTTGTGAAGCAGCTGGTGGCCTCCAACCATGTGCCTTCAGGATTGCAGTGCTGTTTTTTGCCACTAGGGCTGCCCAAACTACAAACTTCATTCAGGCTGTCCCTTCTAAGCCTTTGTTACTCCTGGTGTTATTCATGTGAAGCCATATATAGCTCTATTTATTTGACAGTCAAACACACCTGTCAGTCCCTGCTACACTGAACAGCCCCAGAACAATAGCAATTGTTTCCAATGATATTTATTTCCAGTAGTTTTTCTCTCCTGGTTTTCTTTAATGGCTTATTGTATCAAAGAGAAGGAAGGAAGTGAGTAAGAAAAGGAAACTATGTCTAGTTCATTTTAAAACTGTATTTTCAAGTAACATAACTTTTTCCCTCAAAACAAGGGCTTTATGCTAGGCTAAAGGATAATACAAATAGAAACATCGACCTTTGAGGGGTTGAATCCCGTTGCCTGCTCCTACTTTTCTGCATACTGATAGAGCGTTCCTTGAGCTTTCATGAGTTTTCCCAGTGTCCTTTCTGCATTTCTAAACTCACTTAATTCATAGTCTGACTGACTCTGTTTCCTTTTACCCACAGTCCCCAGAGACATGCATTCCTACTCTTGGCTTTAATGGCTTCATTTCCATGGTGGGCACGTGAGAGCCCCTGTCCGGACTGTAGATATGTTATCTCTGTTTTCCTGGAGCCGTTCCCATTGCTGCCTGTCTGACAGCTCCCTTCCACATTATGTTACTCTGTCATTCCCTTCAGTGACATCAGCAAGGCTAATGGATGCAGTGAACTTAGCATGCTTTTTTTTTTGCCTCTCCTCTTGTTGAGAAATTATTTAGAAAGGCATTTGCTCTTTGTAATGGGAAAGCAAGAAAGAAACTTGTTGTTTGTGAGCTCAAGTCAGTAGCAGCAGCGGAGTCTGGTTTATTGGGAAATAGACATCTTCTGGCAGGGAGGGTGAAAGGTATAGGGTCTTCCTAAAACACAGAAATGCACACGTGAACACATATACACCACACTTGTACGTATGCATTCTGTTAATCTAGTAATTGGTGTGCATCTAACTGTAAGTCCCAATTTTCTTAGCTGTTGTTCATAGGGTTGCTTTGAGTCATGCTCTACTCAGTGGCACTTAACCACCAACTTCCAACAGCCATGCATGATGGATGTGTGCTTGTGAAGGAGCCTGCCTTCCCCCCACCCCTTCCCTATTCATTAAACTAAAAGCAAAAGGCAAAACCAGCCATCTGCACTGGTCTTGATAGAGTAGATTGTTAAAAGCTGTTCCTTGTCAGACCCCTTTTTTTTCTGCCTTGGTGAGGAGGCACATATATATGACACTTCTGTCATCCACATATCAAACACACAGATTTCATTAGTATCATAGTCCTCTATAAAATAATTTGGCTAAATATGCAACATTCCCCAATGGTTGCTTTTCCTCTTTTGTTGTGGTAGAATGGAAGGAAGGCATTGCCTCCATTTTCAAGCTTTGCCTGTGTGTGCGCAGAGTGGAGGGGAGGGGTAGCAGGCAGGGGGAGTTTGCCACCGAGGACGCCACAAGTTTCTCAGATCCTCAACTGTGTTCCACATTTTTCACTAACACTTGCATTTAAGCAGCTCATTCTAATTCTTTCCCTCATTTCCTGTTCTGCGTGAACTATCGGCTGGCAGTTGCCATGACAACCCCAAATCCTGGGGTCCTGCTGCTAGATCACAAGCTGCCATTAGCATATTTTTAAGAGCACCTGATTGCCCTCCACAGACCTTCTAGTAGCTGAACTCCATTAGCTCAGAGTGTCACGAGATTTGAGTGCATATTTACAGTCTGGATCAGGGAGAGAATGTGCTGAGCTGCACTAGTCTCCCAGACCTAGCCTTCAATGTGTGCCAGAACGGTTCCTTGGGTCCCATTCAGTGAAAAGAACATGAGAATTCTGTGGTCCATGTAGTAACAATCCTTGCTTCCCAGAACTGACCTACCAAATGTAGAACACCAGGCTGTCCCTTAAACCCGTAAAAGAAATACCTCACTTTTAATGGAAAAAAAAAAAATCAGCAACTCTCCCATGTTCTGGTACCTGGGTAAGGGTAACCATATCATCTTGTTTTTCTAACTTAAGCTAAATGGCATCAAGCAGGTGCTGTTGGAGAGCAGTCACTTTCACTTCAAAAGAGGGAAGGAGTGAGAATAGTGAATTAGAAATGCTTTGCGAATTAAGAATGCTAGAAAGACAGATTATTTCAAGCAAATAGTTAAGAGCTTTTGAAATTAAGTTGCTTTGAAGCAGCTAGTGAGCTAGGTAGAAGATTAACTCCTACAGGGAAAACAAAACCACTGAATTGACTGTTATTCATGAGGAACCCATGTGGGTCAGATAAAACTGCTCCATAGAGTTTTCAGTGGATGGTTTTTCAGAAGAAGGTCATTAGACCTTTGTTTTGAGGCACCACTGGGTGAAATTTAACCTCCAATCTTTTCATTAGCAGCTAAGCATGTTAACCATTTATACCACTGACACTCCACAAAGCAGGCAAGAGATTTAAACAAAGCAAAAGATTAAACTATAGTTACCAGCCATTTGGCTTGCAAACTCAGATATTGATGAGGACGAGACAAATGAATAAAATGTACTAAATGAAAGGTGGCAGATGACAACAGGCACTCAGCATCCATGCTGTAGATTGATGTGACACAATACCCATAGAAAGCCAGAAAGTGAGTTCTCACTCTTATTTTTCTTATTTTTCAGCAGATGGGTTCATGTAGCTAGAACTTTATACATCTCAAGAAAGTTAAAAATACGCATTTTGCTTAAATTTCTCAGTTTAAAATATTAAGCATCTAATAATTTAGTTTTAAAATCAGTGTGTGGAATATAGCCCCTAAACTGTCAGTTTGCAATCTGTTGTAAAAGGAAGTATGTTTTAATCCTAGAAATAAAGTAGCATTAAAATGATAAATCCAAAGTGCTAACTAAGTGACTACAATTTGATAGAAAACAATACACGTTGAGGTGACATGTTGATTTGCAAGTCCAGGTAAATTTTTTAAAGCCTGGGAATTGGGTTCTTATAATCAAGTAACACCAGTGGAGAGGTGAGAACAATTAATTTAAGAACTCATAACACAAACAGCACATCATTGGCTGATAAAGTCATGGAAGGCTTCAAAGGGGAGGTAGGACTTTATTTCTCAAGGTAGAGTATAGAGAGGAATGCATATGGAAAAACAGAAATGAAGGGACATTTTGGACAGAAGGCACAGTGCAACCAGAATTTCAAAGACAGGAAATTGCAAAATGAGTTCATTTCCATTAAGCAGAAGTAACCTTGGACAGTATGAATAAATCAACAAACAAACAAAAAATAAAAAAACACCAAAGTAAAAAAAAGAAACATAATACCTACTCTACAATCTTTGACTGTGCTTACTGGGGCAGAGAAGCATGAAAAATTGACTTTATCTTGCGAATACAGATTGAGATATTTGAATAAGATATTAGCCCAAGAAGCCAACAGTCCGAAAGGCACTGTTTTCATGCTCACATGTTTGTGTAAATCATGTTCATGTGGATATATTTTTTCTTGACGTTCTCCAGAAGACTTTGTACATATAAACTTAATTGTATTTTTTTAATTTTTCTAATTATTCTAATTACTTTGAGCTGATATTGAGCTTCTTCAGCGGTTCTTTCCACAGATATAATCAATCTGATTCCTATGCACACCATCAGGTGAAATCCATGTGTATAAGCTGCATTTGTTTCTTATAAAACATATTTGAAATGAATAAATCACTGATTGTACAAAATTCAATCATTCTATCTCCAGCTTCAATTCTGTCACCAAGTCTATATTCTTCAACTACTGATCCTTTTCTGTTCACAATTTTTGTATTCCAGTCACTCATTATTATAACTGCATCTTGACTGCATGCTCGATCAATTTCTGACTGAAAAGTTGGTAGAAATCTATTTCCTCCTCTTTGTTTCTGGATGTTGGTGCATATATCTGAATGATAGTGGTATTTACTGCACTTCCTTGTACGTTTATGGATATTATCCTGTCACCAACAATATTATCTTTCAAGGTGCATCAATAAATTACTTTTTTAAGTGCAAAAGTAACGTCATTTTTCCTCACCTTTTCATCTCCAGCATAATAGATCATATGATTGTCTGACTCAAAATTCCCCATACCAGTCCATCTCGTCTCACCAATACCTAGTATGTTAATATTTATGCATTGTATTTCTTCCTTAACAATACCTAATTTTCCTACAATTATGGTTCTCACATTCCATGTTCCAATCACTAGTGTCTTCTTACAACTGTTCTTCTTCCTTTGTATTTCCATTCTTGAAAGTTCCATGTCAGTTGCCCTATCTGCTAATCTAAGTGTGTTCTGCTGTACATAGGGTTTTTGGAGGCCTGTTACTTTGAAAGTGGATGGACAATCCTTCTTCTTAGTCTGTCTTAATCTGAATTCTCAGATTTGGAAAAGTATCTGACAGACAAGCATTTTACAGTAAAAAAAGCAGATGAAAGACATTTCCCAATTGTAGAAATAACCAATAGTTTCAGTGATGTCCTGCCCTTGACACAAGTGTCTTGACCCACCAGTTTCCCTGCTTCACCAGCATTCTCTTCTACTCCTACCTTCTCCCTTCAACGCCTATCTCCTGTTATTGTGGAAGAGACCGCCAACTACTCATACGCAAGTTTAAGCCGAAGCTAAGGAAAATTAAATCCCTGGGAACCAAAATATGACCTTGAGTCTATCCCACTTGAATTTCAAAGCCATTTCAGGAACAGGTCTGAGGCCTTGAACACCAAAGAGCAAAGACCAGATGAGTTGTGGTAGGATATCGAGAGTATCATCCAGCAAGAGTGCAAAAGGTCATTACAAAAAAAGAGGAAGGGGGGGGGAAGGAGGAGGAAGAAAAGGCCAAAATGGATATCAGAAGAGACTCTGAATATTGCACTAGAGCACTGAGAAGCCAAAGCAGAAGGAAGAAATAAAGATATTAAGGAGTTAAACAGACGATTTCAAAAGGCAGCCAGAGAAGACAAAGTAAAGTATGAAATGTGCAATGAAATGTGCAAGGAGCTGGAGTCAGAAAATCAAAAGGGCCAAACTCACTTAGCATTTCTTAAGCTGAAAGAACTTAGGAACAAATTCAAACCTCTAGTTGCTATACTTAAGGATGTTTTGGGCAGAATATTAAACGATCCAGTAAGTATTAAAAGAAGATGAAAAGAGTATACAGAGTCATTGTACAAAAAGGAATTGGCAGACACAGAAGAATTTCATGAAACAACATATGAACAAGAGCTTGTTGTGATGAGGGAAGAAATTCAACCTGCTTTGAAAGAATTAGCAAAAAATAAGGCCCAGGAATTGATGGTATACCAACAGATATATTTCAACTAACAGATTCTACTCTAGATGTGCTTACTATGTTGTGCCAAGAAATCTGGAGGACAACCACTTGTCCAATATAGAAGAGATCTATATTTTTTCCTATTCCAAAGAAAAATGATCTGAGAGACTGTGAAAATTATCAAACAATATCATTACTATTACATGCAAGCAGAATTCTGCTGAAAATTATCCAAAAATGACTGGAACTGCACACCAACAGAGTACTGCCAGAAGTCCAGGCTGGGTTTAGAAGTAGTCGTGATATTAAGGATATTGTAGCAAATGATAGATGGATCTTGGCTGAAAACAGGGAGTACCAGAGGAATGCCTATCGGTGTTTCATTGATTACACAAAGGTGTTTGACTGTGGATCACAACAAACTGGGCTGACTCTGAGAAGAATAGGAATCCCAGAACACTTAATTATTCTAATGCAAAACCTATACTTGGACCAGGAGGCAGTTGTCAGAGCAGAGCAAGGAAAACAGCATGGTTCAAAATTGGAACAGGTGTATGCCAGGGATGTGTTCTATCTCCATACCTTTTCAATCTATATGCAGAAGAGATTATCCGGGAGGCTGGGCTTTGTGAGGAGAAATGTGGCATCAGAATTGGCGGAAGATAAATTAACAATCTACATTAGGCAGATGATGCAACCTTGCTTGCTGAAACTGAGGAGGACCTGAAGTGCTTGCTGCAGAAGGTCAAGGACTGCAGCCTTCTATATGGATTGAAGCTCAATATCAAGAAAACAAAGATTCTCACCACTGGGCTGATTGGCAGCATCATGATGGTGAAGAGATTGAGATTGTAAACAGCTTTAGTTTCTTTAGCACCACAATTAATACTCTTGGCACCAGCAGCCAGAAAATTAAAAGATGTATTGCGTTGGGTAAGTTGGTTGTCAGAGACATCTCCAAAGTACTGAAGAGCAATGATGTAACTCTGGAGATTAAGGTGCGCCTGGTGCAGGCCATGGTCTTTGCAATTACATGCTATGTATCAGAGAGCTGGACAGTGACTAGGATGCTAGAAGGAGAATTGATGTCCTTGAACTGTGGTGTTGGAGAAGAGTATTGAATATACCATGGACTGCTAAGGGAATGAACAGGTTCATCATGGAGAGGGTTAAACCAGGCTCCTCCTTGGAGGCAAGTATTCTGAAGCATTGTCTGGATGCATACTTTGAACATGTTGCAAGGAGGGACCAGTACTTGGAGAGGGACATCATACTTGGGAGGGTGGGGAAACTGCACAGGAAAAGAAGACCCTCGATGAGATGGATTGATTCAGTGACTGGGATTATGGTGATAGGTGTGTCAGAGCAATATGATTGGCACACGATAGAGCAGGGTTTAGGGCTGTTGCACATAGGGTCCCTATGAATTGCAGGTGACTCAATGGCACATTACGACAAACAACAGTTACTTCTGTATGCTGTCACTGTATTAATAGATCACATGCTTAGTTTTGAATTCCATTTGTGAACCTGGGATCTGAAATATGCATTTTTCCCCCTTCATTTTTTACAAAAAGTCAAAAGTCTATTAAGGTTAATTTGAAGACTCTGGTGCACCTGATTCAGACCATGGTCTTTTCAATCACTTGTTATGCAGCTGAGAGCTGGACAATAAGTAAGAATGACAGGAGAAGAATTTTTGCCTTTGGGTTGTGGTTGAAGAGTACTCAATGTCCCTTGGACTACCAAAAGAACAAACAGGTATGTCTTGGAGAAAGTACAGAGTGCTCCTTGGAGGCAAAGATAATAAATCTTTGCCACACATACTTCGATGATGTTGTTAGGAGAGGCTATTCCTTGGAGAGTGACGTCATACTTGAAAAAGTGGAGGGGCGATGAAAGAGAGAACTGCCCTCAACCAGATGGATTTGCATAGTGACTGCTGCAATGGGTTCAAGTATATCAGAAATGATGAGGATGCCACAAGATAGGACAGGAGGATGGCACAAGATAGGACAGGGTTCAGATTTGTTGTTCATATGGTCACTATGAATTGTATTTGACTTGATGGGACCTAATAACAATAACAGCATTGAGCTCCATGGGCTCAAGCATATTGACAATTGTGAGGGGTAGTGCACAACAGGGCAAAGTTCTGATATATAGTTCATAGGGTTTTTGTGAATAGTAGTTGACTTGATGGCACATGACAACATTGAGGTCATATGTAGGTGCCATCTTTGAGATTTGGCACCTGTCATTTTCAAAGGACTTGATAATTTCAAAGTTATTTTGATGTGTTCACAGTTAGACTAACTTTAAATAGTATGGAAAGTGGGACTTTTATGTGTTTTGTTCATGAATTCCTAATAAAATTTCACTATGAATCTATTTCTGAAGAGCTCTAGCTTAAATTGTTCTCAGCAAAGTAAAGATGAGGGTGGGAGAGTATGATGTGAGTTCACCTTTGATCAATCTGTCCTGGAGAAGAGAATGCAGACTTTGAAGAACATAAGACAGAAGATTGGAAAGATGCCCAAGGGGAACGTAAACAGGAAAATCAGAAAGAAGAATGTTAATTAAAAGACCAGTTAATAATGGCCTTAATAATAATAAATCAAGATGTTCTTCAGGCTGAAGGAGCTTAGTGGAACAGGTGCCAGAGGATCAAAGAGAGGGTTAGAAACAGGCTGACTGGACATATGCCAACACAGGAACATACCATGGGAATGCTGAGACAATGCCCTGGCTTCATGCTATGCACAGTTTGAGAAGCCCAGCTAGACAAAAATCTGCTGCCAGGACCAGAGGTTGTTTGGATCAATCTAATTTGATAAGAAGAGAATAATACTGGGTGATAATTTTTCAGGTACTAGTTTGGGAACCTTGTTTTCCTAATCTATGAAATTAAAGCTTTGCACTGCTGTTCTCTTATGTCTGTGTGAAAAATAATGGTCTCTGAAACCATCTTCACTCACTTCCTGAAGCACTGGAGTTAAGTCTCTTGTAGATCTGTTGTTAATTTTCACTGAGTTAACCATATCTCAAAGGTAGCCTATGAACAACAGACCTTACCTTATCCTGTACTCTGATCAAAATCTCTGCCATTGTTGTATTCTCTGTGCCAATTCACCTCCTTGCGGGTGTTCCTCTCTTTTGTTGACTCCCCATATTCCCCAGCATGAGGTCATTTTCAAAGGACTAGCCCCTCCTGACAAAACGCACGAACTATGTGAGACGAAGTTTTACCACATTTGCCACTTGGTAGCATCCTCGTGACACTTCCTCCAAAACAGATGTGTTTGGTTCTCTGACAGTCTGTGGGATATTGAATATTCTTTTTCAGCACCACAATTCAATGGCATCAATTCTTTGGTCTTCCCTACTCATTGTCTGACTTTCACATATATAGGAACTATGGCTTGGGTCAGGCATACCTGAATTTTTCTTTCAACTGATTCCTTTGCTTTTTAGCACTTTTGAGAGGTCCTTGACAGCACATTATCCCAGTGTAACATGTCTCGATTTTTTTTACTTCTACTATGAGTGTTCAATGTCGATCTCAGTTTCGCTTAGATTTTCACGAAATCCTTGACGACTTCTGTCTTTTCTCCATTTATCATAATGTTGCTTGTTGATCCAATGATGAGGATTTGTGTGTTCTTGATGTTGATAGCTATAGTTAATCCGTTTTGAAGGCTGTAGTCTTTAATCTTCCTCAGTGAATGTTCTTCTTCACTTTCTGCTAGAGTGAGGCTATGCTAACTACATAATTCAAGTTGTTGTTGATTTTTTTTCTCCAATACTGATGCCACATTTTTCTCTGCAGAGCCCAGCTTCTTGTATGATTTGTTCAGCATCAGATTGAAAAGGTATGGAGAAAGGCTAAAACCCTAATACATGCATTTCCTGATTTTAAACCATATAGTAGTATTCCTTGGTTATGTTCTAACAACTGCTTCTTAGTCTTTGTATAAGTTTCATATGAGCACAATTAAGTGCTCTGGATTTAGACAGTACTATCTCACATTTTCAAAATCAGATGATCGTGAATCTGCTGAAAATCAATGCTTATCTGCTCCAGATAACAAGTGAGAAGAGCAAAAACCTAAGAAAGAGCTTTAAGACACCCATCCTTCTTTAGCACCTTCTGCCTGAAGGAGATTCCTATAGAATTTTTTTTATCATATGCCTCCATATTAAGCCTTAGAATCTAGAAAAATACTGTAATGTGAACAGTGTATCCTATAAAATCAAGTACACCAATCAAGCTGAAAGGATGCAAGTAAAGACTATGCCAAGTTTTCTAATGGTAGCATAAATGAGTTTTAACTGTTTCCCGAAGATGAGAGCTGCGACTCTTTGTTAAAGCTGATTGAAGTGCCTGTTCATATCCTGTGCCCATTTTTCTATTGGATTATTTACCTTTATCTTGTTGTGGTGCTCAAGTATTTCATAAATTCTGGATAT
>NW_006399800.1:15309133-15342882 GCF_000299155.1 Elephantulus edwardii | reverse complement strand
AGGGAATGGCAAAGGACACACTGACAAAGAAGATTAATCAGAACTGGCTTCGACAAGCACTGTGGCATTTGGACAAGCACAAACTGGGAGGAGGGTGGAGAGAATAGTGCAACAATGAATGAATGGAAACCCAAAATCTCTGTAAATGTTTATGAAAATTAATAAAATATAATTATAGGAAAAAAAAAGCTGATTGAATTGGTTCATTTTACTCTTGGCCTACTTTGTTTATCAAATGACCACTGAAGAATGCCAGACAGATACTACAATATTTCCAAAATCTTTTCTCTATTCTTCTTTCTAAAACATCTGGGTTTTCTACAGCATAACTAACAAACCAAGTGATTAAAGTTGGTAAAATAATATATACTCCTGGTCAATCAGGTAAGAACAAATTCTCAAATGTAGATGCATAAGTATACCTAAGAGATATTGTTGATTTTAGACAACTGTAATAAAGGTAACATTACAATGACATGTGTTTCATTAATTTCTTGACTTTCCAGTGCATATAAATGCTGTATTTATATTATACTGTTGGCTAGACAGTCATCCTCCAAATTTCCTGGCATAGATTGGTGAGTGCATCTAAGGCTACATCTGTTAATTGAAACAAGTTAATTGACATCTCATCGATTCCAGGGACCTTATTTTTTGCCAATGCCTTCAATGCAGCTTCCACTTCCTCCTTCATTACCATTGGCTCCTGTTCATATGGTATTTCCTGAAATTTTTCAATGTTTATCAATTCTTTCTGTTGTAGTGACTCTGTGTATTACCTCCATTTCTTTTGATGCTTTCTGGGTTATTCAATATATTGCCCATAGTGTCTTTCAATATTGTCACACGAAGCTTAAATTTTTCAGTTCTTTCAGCTTGAGAAATACAGAGCAAATTCTTTCCTCTTTTCTTCTTCAATTCCTGCTCTCTTCACATTCCAATACTTTGCTTTGTTCTCCTGAGCTACCCTATGAAATCATCTGTCCATCTCTTTTACTTTGATATGTTTTCCTTTGGTTTTATTTTCTTGATACTCCAGTGCAATTTTTAGAGTCTCTACTGACATCTACTCAGATTTTCTCGTTCTCCTCTGTTTTTGTAATGAACTTTGCTTTTCTATATGGATATCCTTATCCTTATCCTATATGGATATGATAATCCCACAAATCATCTGGTCTTCAATGACTCAGAACTTTTCTTAAGAGATAATCATGAAATTTTGATGTAATTGATTCAAGATCATATCTTGGTTCCTGTGGATTTATTTGAATTTTCTTTGGCCTCAATTTGAACTTGCATATGAGTAATTGATGATCAGACCCATAGTCTTCCCCTGGACTAGTTTTGACTACCAATATTGAGCTTCTCCAATGATTTCTTCCACATATGTAGTTAATAGGGTTCCAGTGCAGCCCATCAGATGAGATTCACATGTAAAACTGCCTTTTGTGTCTTCTAAAAAATGTATTTGCAATGAATAAATAATTGTAAATAAAAAATTCAATCATTCTACATCCAGCCTCATTTCTATCATCAAGCTCATATTTTTGAACTACTGTTTCTTCTTCCCTGTTTCCTACTTTTGCATTCCAGGCTTCAATTATAATTAACACATCCAGATTACATGTTCGGTCAATTATGGACTGCAAAATTTGATAAAAGTTCTCAATTTCCTCCTCTTTGGGTCTAGGTATAGGAGAATATATTTAAATATTTTAGAGAACAGCTGTCTGGCCAACTGATTGGAAGAGGTCCATATTTGTTCCCATTCCCGAGAAAGGTGATCCAATTGAATGTGGAAATTTTTGAATAATATCATTGATATCACATGTTAGCAAAACACTGCTGAAGATCATTCAAAAGCAGCTGGAATAGTGCATAGATAAGGAATTTGCAGAAGTTCAAGCAGGATTTAGAAGAGGCCATGGCACCAGGATATAATTTCTGATGTCAGATGGATCCTAACAGTAAGTAAGGAATACCAGAAGAATGTCTATTTGTACTTTATGGGCTATGTAAAGGCGTTTGACTGTGTGGATCATGACAAGTTGTGGTTGAATGGGAATCCTAGCATCCTGGATTGTGCTCATGTAGAGCCGATACCTGGACCAGCAGGCTGATGTGTGATAGAGCAGGGGGGCATTGCATGGCTTTGGAATTGGGAAGGCAATGTGCCAGGGTTGTATGCTCTCTTCAAATCTATTCACTCTGTATTCTGGGAAAATTATCCAAGAAATGACTCTAAGGAAGAGTGTGGCATCAGGATGGGAGGGAGACTCATCAATTACCTGCATTATGCATATGGCACAACCTTGCTTGTTGCAGAAGATCAAGGAACGCAGCTTTTGGTAAGGATTACATCTCAATGTTAGGGAAACAAAGATTCTTACCACTGGACAGTGTCATGAAGACTGAAACTGTCAACAGCTTTATCTTGCTTGGATACACAATTAATACCCTTGGTACCAGCAGTGAGGAAATAAGGAGACACATTGCACTGGGAAAAATCTGCATTTAGGGACCTTTCTAAATTATTGAGAAGTCATGATGTCAGCTTGAAGACTAAGGTACGTCTGATTCAGACCATAGTCTTTTTGATTACTTGCTATGCATCTGAGAGAGGGACAGTGAATAAGGATGACAGAAAAAGAATCGATGCCTTTGAGCTGTGGTATTGGAGAAGAGCACTGAACATCCTATCGACCACCAAGAGAATGAACAGATATGTCTTGGAAAGGGTACAGCCAGAATACTCTTTGAGGCTTTGCCTCACATACTTTGGATATGTTTCTAGGAAGTGCTGTTATTTAGAGAAGGACATGATGCTGGGAAGGGTGATGGGTCAGTAAAGGAGAGAAAGAACCTCAACCAGGTGAATTGACACAGTGACTGCTGCAATAGGCTCTTGTGTGTCAGGAAGTGACAGGATGTCTCAGGATAGAGAGTGTTCAGTTATTTTGTTCATAGAGTCACTATGAGTTGTGCTCAACTCGATGGCACCTAACGCAACAATAATACTATAACATAGTTCATTAAGTTTGTAATAGAATTATAAAAAAACTTTAAATTTTGCAAGAATTATCAAAATGTGACAGAGACATGAAGTGAGCATATACTATTGGAGAAATATCACTGAAAAAAACCCTGTTTGACACAAACCTTCATACTTTAGTTATGTGTGAAACATCAAAAAACTAGACACTATAAAATGAGATTTGTTGTTGTTGTTGTTAGGTGCTGTTGTGTTGGGTGTGACTCATAGTGGCTTAGGAATAATAGATCTGAACCCTGTCCTATCCTGTATCATCCTCCTCATCTCTGACATAGTTAAATCTATTGCTGCAGTCACTGTTTAAACTCATCTGGTTAAGGATCTTTCTCTCTTTCACTGACCCTCCAACTTTCCATGCATGATATTCCTTTCCAAGGAATAGTCCCTCCTAACAACATACCGGAAGAATGTGAGATGACGATTCACCGTACTTAGAGCACACTGCACTTTCTCCAAGACATACCTGTTTGTTCTTTTGGCAGCCTATGGCATATTCAATACTCTTTTCTATCACCACAACTTAAAGGAATGAATTCTTCTGTCATCTTTATTTATTGTACAGCTCTCAAATGCATAACAAGTGATTGGAAATACTGTAATCTGCATCAAGGGCAACTTAGTCTTTAAACTTATGTCATCACTTTTTAATATTTTAGAGCAGTTCTTGACAACAGAATTTCCCAATGTAGCATGTCTTTTGATTTCTTGACTGCTGGTATCAAGCATTGATTGATGATAGAACTAAGATGAAATCCTTGATAATTTCAATCTTTTTTTCCATCATGATGTTGCCTATTGGTGCAATGTTGAGAATTTTTATCTTCTTAATGATAAAATGTATTTTATATTGAAGACTATAGTCTTTGATCATCTGCAGCAAGCATTGAATGTCTTCCTCACTTCCAGCAAACTAGGTTGTGCCATCTGCATAAGGCCAGTTGTTGATGAGTCTCTTCCTCCAATCCTGATACTTTTAATCCTGATATTTTTAATAATAAAATCTAACTTCTTGAATTATTTGCTCAGCATGCACAATGAAGAGTTATGAAGAAAGGATACGCACAGATTTCCTGATTTTAAACCAAGTAGTTTTGCCTTGCTCTGTTTGCACAACAGCTTCTTGGTCTATGTATAGGTTTCATATAAGCATTATTAAGGGTTATGGATTCCCATTCTTTTCAATGTTAGCCAAAATTTGTGTTTACTCACACAGTCAAATGCCTTTACATAGTCAACAAAACACAGATAGACACACTTCTGTTATTCTCTGCTTTCAGCCAGGATCCACCTGACATTAGCAAAGATGCCACTGATGCCACAGTCTCTTCTACTAACACAAGCTTGAATTTTTGGAAGTTCTCTTTCAATGTACTGTCCAGTATCCAGTTGATATTCATGTTGGGTTTCAGGTTTATTGTTGCTTTTACTGTGCCATGAAGTCAGTTCCAACTCAGAGCCATGCCATAGGACAGAGAAGTGCTCTATAGGGTTTCTTAAGATAAAGACTTTATGGAACAGGTTGCCAGGTCTTGTCTTCTACAGAACCACTAGAAAGTTGTCCTTTTGGCTTTTATTTTAAGAGTCAAGTGCTTAATCATTGTAACACAAGAACACTTTCCTAAAAGTCTTGTTGTTATATGCCATCGAGTTGCCTGCGACTCATAGCGACCCTATGTACAACAGTCCTAAATCATGCTCTATTTCATGCCTATCTCATTGTTTCTGACATGCCTACCCCCATTACCCCAGTCACTGAATCAATCCATCTCATTTAGGGTCTTCCTCTCCTGTGCTATCCCTCCATCCTCCCAAGCATGACGTCCCTCTCCAAGGACTGGTTCCTCCTTGCAACATATCCAAAGTCAGAGGAAGCTTCAGAATCCTTGCTTCCAAGGAGCAGCCTTGTTTCAACCTCTCCAGGATAAACCTGTTCATTCTCTTAGTAGTCCATGGTATATTCAATATTCTTCTCTAATACCACAGCCTCAAAGGCATCAATTCTCCTTCTATCCTCCTTAGTCATTGTCCAACTCTCTGACACATGACAAGTGATTGCAAAGACCATGGCCTGTATTAGGTGCACTCTAGTCTCCAGAGTGATACAATTGCTCTTAGGTACTTTGGAGAGGTCCCTAAGAGCAGACTTTCTCATCACAATATGTCTTTTAATTTCCTTGATGCTGGTGCTGAGAGCAAAAATTGAAGCCAAGCAAAAAATCTCAATCTCTTCACCATCCATCCTGATGCTGCCAATTGGCCCAGTGGTGAGAATCATTGGTTTCTTGATGTTGAGCTTCAATCCATATTGAAGGATTGAGTACTTGACGTTCTGCAGCAAGAGCTTCAGGTCCTTCTTAGTTTCAACAAGCAGGGTTGGGTCATCTGCATAATGCAGGTTGTTGATAAAACTGTGTAGATCATAATAAATTTGAAATATTATTAAGGAGAGTGGTAGTCCCAGAACATTCAATGTGAAATCTGTGTATAGATCAAGAAGCAGTAATTATATTAGAACAAGGGGATACTTGATAATATGATGAGAAGTATGTGTCAAGGTTATATGCTTTCATTATTTTTGTCCTATCTGTTTTCTTAGCAAATGATCTGAGGAGCTAGACTATATAAAGACTAATTTGTCATCAGGACTGGAAGAGATTCAATAGCAACTTGTATTATATTGTTGTTGTTGTTGTTATGTGCCGTTGAGTCATTTGCGACTCATAGCGACCCTATGTACAGCAGCCCTAAACCCTGCTCTATCCTGTACCAATCGCATTGCCTCTGACACACCCATCCTGATTACCCCAGTCACTGAATCAATCCACCTCATAGAGGGTCTTCCCCTCCTGTGCTGTCTCTCCACCTTCCCAAGCATGATGTCCCTCTCCAAGGACCTGTCTCTCCTTACAACATGTCCAAAGTATGTCAGACGAAGCCCCAGAATCCTTGACTCCAAGGAGTAGCTTGGTTTAATTCTCTCCAGGATGAATCTGTTTGTTTCCTTGGCATTCCATGGAACATTCAATACTCTTCTCCAGCACCACAGCTCAAAGTTATCAATTCTCCTTCTATCCTCCCAAGTCATTGTCCAATTCTGATGCATAACAAGTGATTGCAAAGACCTGGGTCATTTAATATTCTGCCCAAAGCATCCTTGATTATAGCAACTCTAGGTTTGAATTTGTTCTTCAGTTCCTTGAGCTTAAGAAATGCTGAGCGAGTTTGGCCCTTTTGATTTCCTGACTCTAGCTCCTCGCACATTTCATTGTAGTATTTTGCTTTGTCATTCTGAGCTGCCTTTTGGAATCTTCTGTTCAGCTCTTTAGTATCTTGAATTCTTCCTTGTGCTTTGGCTTCTCTACACTCCAGTGCAATCTTCAGAGTCTCTTTTGACATCCATTTTGGTCTTTTGTTCCTCTTCTGTCTTTGTAATGACCGTTTGCACTCTTCCTGGATGATACCTTTGACATCCTCCCACAACTCATCTGGTCTTCGCTCATTAGTGTTCAAGGCCTCAAACCTGTTCCTGAGATGATTCTGAAATTCAGGTGGTATGAAATCGAAGTCTTATTTTGGCTGCTGTGGATTTGGTTTAATTTTCCTCAGCTTCAGCTTGAACTTGTATATGAGTAGTTGGTGGTCTGTTCCACAATCAGCTCCTGGCCTAGTTTTCACAGCTGATATTGAGCTTCTCCAAAAGTTTTTTCCACAGATGTAATCGATCTGATTCCTATAGATAGAAAAAAAACCACAGAAAAAACCAAAACCAAAAACAACTTTAAAGGACCTCTTTAAAGTTCAAATGAGCAAGAATACCACTTTTCAGATTGAGCTGCCTCTTATCCCAACTCTGACATCTTCAGTTAATTCACATGCAAGTGAAAGCAGGACAAGAAATAAATACCAAGAGGAATTGGTGTCTTTCAGTTGTGATGTTGGTGAAGAACATTAGCTATGCAATTGATTACCAAAATAATTAATAAATGTTGGAGGATGTGAAGTACCCCTTAAAAGAAGAGGCAGTGAGAGAGATATTGTTCACATTTTTGTATAAGTTATTAGTTGGAGATACATCCCTGAAAAAGGACATCATGCTTGGAAGACTTAGAAAAGTCATCAAAGGACAGTAAGACTCTTAAAAAGAGGTGGATTGATAGTGACTTCAATATTAGATTTAAGCATTGCAGAGATTGTGAGGATGGTGCAAGATTGAGTACTGCTTTATTCTATGTTACACTGTTGTTTTTTTTAGGTGCTGTCAAGGAGACTCTGACTCATGGTGAACCTATATACAGTAGTTTCAAATCAAAGAGTTTATAAGGATGTAAATATGAACAAGATTATCTTCCCCTCTGGGTCACTGGTGGATTCAAACACATGGAGACACATGAGTTTTTGGTTAGCAGGGAAATATATGATGAACTGTGCCACCAGAGCGCCTCAGTGCTTTTCTGCTGTACATAGAGTGGCTATCAGTCAGAATTGACTCAACGGCATCAAATTTTCTCAAATATATTGCTTCTTTTTCTCATTCATATTTTTTTGTCCGTCTCTTAATAGTTCTTTCAATAGTTTCTACATATTTCTTTGCCTTCAGACCGTTACAGTTATTGTTAGGTGCTATTGAGTCTACTATGAGTCAAAGCCACCCTGTGACTTAACTGTATCCTGGGTCTCTTATATGCTCTAGTTCATTGCTACAGTCACTGTGTCAATCCATCTTGTTGAGGGTCTTCCTCTTACTCTGATCCTCCCCGTTTCCCCAGATGCTGTCTTTTTTCTGATAAATGTAACATGCCTGAAATATATAAAGTTTCACTATCCTTGTCTCTAAGGAGCATCTTGATTGCACTTTCTAGCTCTCCTTAAACATCAAACTTCTTTATCATTGATAAAGTTATCTGTCTGAAATGGAAATAATACCCTCTTATTCTACAATCCAAAGTGCTTCTCTATTATGTATAGTATTCTGAGTCCTTCAAGATCTGAGCTCTAACTGCCTCTAACATTATGCTGCACCTCTTCTGGAGATTTGCAGCTCACACACAATCCATGCCATTCTAGCCTTACATAATGACTTGTGCTTATCTCTCTCCCTGAATTGTCCTTCCTATTCTATTTTTAATGCTGACATATTTTTTCAGGTCTTGGATCAAGTTTCATTTATTTAAATAAATGAGACAGAATTAGGTATAAGCACTTCCATATTTATTGCAGCATTATTCACAAAACCAAAATATAAACAACCAAAGTAGTCATCAATTGATGATTGGATAAACAAACTGTGATGCATACGTACAATGAAATACCTTAAAACATTAAAGAATAGCAAAGGATTAGTGAAATGATACATACCATGGAGGAATCTAGAGATAATTACACTGAGGGAGATAAATCAGTTACAAAATGATAAATATTATGTTAATCGGTTATTATATTTTTAAACCTGATTTCTCTGTTTTGTTTTGTTTTTTATGTACTGTTGAGTTGATGCTAACTCATACCTGACCATCCAGCAGGTTTGCAGAGGTTATAAAAATTATATGTAAGGAGATTACTCATTTTTCTCCCATGAAGCAAGTGATGGTTTCAAACTGCCAGTCTTTGTGTTGGCAACACAACTCCTTACACAAAGCCACCAGATTTCCAAAAATACAGATGGCTTGTACCCAATCCTAGAAATTACGATTTGGTAATGTACTCCAACATCAGTATTTTGAAAACAGTTTTCAAGATTATAATAATGTAGAATTTAGTTTGGGAGCCATTGATCTAAAGTAGTGGTATTCAAAGTATAGTCTCAGACAGCTCTCAGTATAGTCTCAGACTATACTGAGGAATCAGCATTCCTTGGGAAATTATACACGTGCATATTCTCAGACCCCACCACTGACTTAGAAACTTCAATTCTCCTAAATTATTCTACTGCATTCTAAATCAGGGTCTATCCTTGACTTCTTCTCTCTGAGCTCATCAAATGGGAATTAGAGTTCTCAGTACATGAAGAGAGAACTGCCAAAATACACACTGTGTTTAGAAGAGGCCATGGCACTAGGGATATCATTATTGATATCAGATAGATCATGGCTGAAAGGAGAGAGTATCAGAAAGATATCTGCTTGTATTTTATCAGCTATGGAAAGGCATTTGTCTGTGTGAATCACAAGAAAGTGTGGCTAACATTGAGAAGAAAGGCTGATTGTGCTCACGTGGAATCTATACATAGACCAGAAAGCTGTTGTATGAAACAGAAAAAGGAAACACTGCATGGTCAAAATCAAGAAAAGAGACCATCAGGAATATTCTTTCTCTATATCTTTTCAATTTATATGCAGAACAGATAGTTTGGCTGGTTTGTCTTTATGAGGATTGGAGGAAAACTCGTCAACAACCTGTGTTATGCATGTGACATGCATGTGACACAACTTTGCTAGAAAAACAAAAAACTTGAAGTGTTTGTTGCAGAAGTTCAAAGATTGCAGCTTTCAATATGGATTTCGTCTCAACATCAAGGAAACAAAGACCTTCACCACAGGGTAAATAGGCAGTTTCATGGTAGATGGATAAAAGTCCGAGTTTTGTTAATTATTTCATCTTGCTTGAACCCACAATGAACACTCTTGACACCAGGAGTCAGGAAATCAGAAGATGAGTTGCATTGGGAAAATATGTTGCCAAGGATCTCTCCAGAGAGCTAAAGAACAATGATGCCAGCCTATAGACTAAGGTGCATCTGATCAAGGACATGTTCTTCTCAGTTGCTTACTATGCTCTGAGGGCTGAACAGTGAATAAAGATGACAGAAGAATCGATGCTTTTGAGTTGTGGTGCTGAAGAAGAGTATTGAATATAACATAGACTGCAAAGTGAGCAAATAAGTCTGTTCTGGAGAGGATGAAACCAGTTAGCTTCTTGGAGGCAAGGATGGTGAAACTTTGTTTCACATACTCTGGGCATGTTTTAAGGAGGGATTAGTCCTTGGAAAAAGATATCCCACTTGGAAATGTGAAAGGTCAGTGGGGAAATGAAGACCTTTAACAAGATGGACTGACATAGTGATTATAGTGGTAGACTCAAGTATGTCAGAGATAGTGGGGATGGCACAGGAAAGGGTAGGGCTCCGATCCATTGTCCATAGGGTCACTATGAGTTGACTTGATGGCACTCAATAAAAACAACAGCTGTAATTTCAGAGAATTACATTTCTGCGTATTTATCTCTAAGGATATTCCCACCACACAACCAAAATCAACTTCAAAGGAATTGTTTATGTCAACTTCACGTGCTCCTAAGAAGGAGGCTTCTTGCCTGGATCAGCTGTTGCTGTTGTTAGGATGAATTGAATGGCTCAGCTAATGTGTTAAAAAAGCTTAGGTCAGGGCATAGAGCGCAGTGACCAGATTTATCTTGGAGAGCCTCAGGACATATTTCTGGTTGGCTGGTGTGAGGGAGAGAGAATCAGGCATGCCAGTTGTCCACACAGGCAGGGTTCTTGGAAGCAAGCCCAGTGGAATTGCCATGACATTGTCTTTCTTTATTTCCTATAGATCTTTGACTTTAAATTTTATTTCTTCTCACAGACGTTCACATGAAATATGCGCTCTGGGGTAAGCAAGCCAACATCCAGAGAATTGAATATTTGTCCTAATTAGTCTCCTGAGGAACAGAAAGAGCACTAGTTTGAAAGCTATGTATCTGACTGCTTGACCTTGCATCAGCATTGATGATAGCTCAGATTCAAGGGGAATTTAGTCACACTATTCTCATATTTTCAATAAAAGGGGATGAACAATAAAATAATTAACTACTTTCCATAATCTCACTCCATTCTGCCAACATTAGAATAGCACACAATTTCACTATCAGGGCTGGAGACCAATCCCAATGCTGTTTTAAATTTCCATATACATGAGCAATATCTCTTCTGTAAATGATAGAGCTTTGAAAATTTATTTATCTTATCATTAACTGAGCTCTGGTAGCCTAGTGGCAAGAAGTTGCACTGAAATCCCAAAGGCACTTAATTTGAGGCTATCAGCTGCTCTGGGGGAGAAAGATGGACAATTAATTGCCTTAAAAACCCATTGGAGTGCTCGCTTCGGCAGCACATATACTAAAATTGGAACGATACAGAGAAGATTAGCATGGCCCCTGCGCAAGGATGACACGCAAATTCATGAAGCGTTCCATAAACAAACAAACAAACAAACAAAAAACCCCATTGGAAGGTCAGCTATAGGTCCATTCTGACTCAACAGTACACAACACCACCACCACAATATGACTAACTCAATCTCGAAAAATTGTTTCATTCAGAAAACAGCCAATTTATTTCATTTTTGTGCTATTTTGAATTACAGTTATTTATTTACCTATTAAAAATACTTTGCTCAGGAAGACAAAAAAAAAGCATTTTACTGGAATGTGTACAGAATTAGAATTGGAGACTAAAAAAGTAAGAAGCTGCTCTGCATTTCTCAAACTAAGAGAACTGAAAAATAAATTTAAGCCTTGAGTTGCAATATTGAAAGATGCTATGGGCAATATATTGAATGACCTAGGAAGCATCAAAAGAAGATGGAGGTGAAAAGAAAGCCTACCAACTGGGAACATACATTTGGTAATATCATCTCAGACAAGAGTCTTATAACAAAAGTTTACAGAGTACTCCTGGGCCTCCACAAGAAGAAGACTGATAACATAATTACAAAATGGGCAAATGACATGGAAAGAATTTTCACAGAGGAAGATATTCTAATGGCCAACAGACACATAAAGAAATGCTCCAAATTACTGGGAATAAGAGAGATGCAAATCAAAACCATAATGACATATCATCTCACTCCAGTAACAGTGGCAAAGTATAAAAGGACACAAGTATTAAATGGTGGAGAGGATGTGGTGAGATACGAACCCTTATACATTGTTGGTGGGATTATAAAATGGTACAGCCATTCTAGAAGGCAGTTTACCACTTCTTCAAAAAGCTGAACATAGAAATTCCATATGACCCAGCTATTCTACTACTTAGAATATACTCTGAGAAAATGAGAACTGAGGCACAAATGGAGACTTGTAAAGCAATGTTCATAGAAGCATTATTCACCATCTCAAGACATGGAAACAGCCTAGATGTACAAGCACAATCAAATGGATTGAGAAATTATGGTACATCCATACAATGGAATACTATGTAGCATGCAAGAGCAATGATTTTGTAAATTATTACCTGTCTTGGGAGAGACTGGAGAGTATTATGCTGAGTGAACTAACTCAGTCCCACAAGGACAAATAATGTATAAAACCATTATTGTAGATGAGGATGAAGATCGAAGGTGTGGGGGGGGGGCGTGCGTGGGTGGGTAAGGGTGGAAGCAGATGATTGAGGACATGCAGCGGGTAGGGATTAATCATGGGGATGTGCAATTTGATGGGGGGGTGAGGGAAATTGGAAGAACCTGGTCTGAAAAACAATGTATTAGAATTTTGTAAATAACTAGAATAATAATAATAATAATAATAATAATAATAATGAAAATGGAGGGAATACGTAGAATTTTTGTGTTAAAAATAACTGACACTGAAAAATTTCAGGAAGTATCATATGAGCAGAAGCCTATAGTAATGAAGGAGGATGTTGAAGCTGCTTTGAAGGCATTAGCAAAAATAAATAAAAAAATAATAAAGCCCCAGGAATCGATGAGATACCAATTGACTTGTTTCAATTAACAGATGCAGGCTTGGATGTGCTCACCAGTCTATGCCACAAAGTTTGGAGGACAGTGGTATGGTCAATGGATTGAAAGAGGTGTATATTTGTTCCTATTACAAAGAAAGGCATTTAATAGAGTGTGAAAACTATCAAGCAGTATCACTAGTAACACATGCAAGCAAAGTACTGAAGGTGACCAAACAATGGCTAGAACAGTACATAGATAGGGAACTGCCAGAAGTTCAATAGGATTTAGAAGAAGCCTGGGCACCAGGTATATCATTGCCTATGTCAGATGGATCCTGGCTGAAAGTAAAGAATACCAGAAGAAAGTCTTTTTATCTATTTATGTTTTAATACCTATGCAAAGGTATTTGACTGTGTGGCTCATAACAAGTTATGGCTAACATTGAGAATAATGGGAATCCCAGAGTGATTAATTGTGCTCATGCAAAACCTGTACCTAGACCAAAAGGCTGTAGTGCAAACAGAGCAAGGGAATGCTGTATGGTTTAAGATTAAGAGGATAGTGTATGAGGGTTATATTCTCTCTCCATACCTTTTCAATCTTTATGCTGAGCAAAATATTTGAGAAGCTGGACTTTATAAAGAAAAAGACTGGAGGAAGGTTTATCAATAATCTGCATTATGCAAATGATGCAACCTTGCTTGTGAATATGAGAAGAACTTGAGGCACTTGTTGGAGAAGATCGAAGAATACAGCCTTAAATATGGATTACCTTTCCACATCAAGAAAACAAATATTCTTACCACTGCATCAATAGGCAACATCATGATAGATTGAGAAGACAAACTGGCAACAACTTCATCTTACTTGGATCCACAATCAACACCCTTGGTGCCAGCAGCCATTAAATTAGGAGATATATTACACTGGAAAACTCTGCTGTTAGGCATCTTTCCAAATTATCGATGACTAATGATGTCAGTTTGAAAACTAAGGTGTGTGTGATTCAGGTCATGGTCTTTACAGGCACTTGCTATGAATCTTAGAGCTGGACAATAAATAAAGATGACAGAAGAAAAATTGATGCCTTTGAGCTGTGGTGTTGAAGAAGAGCACGGAATATCCCATGGACTGCCAAAACAAACGAAGATATATGTCTTTGAGAAAGGACAGCCAGAGTTCTCTTTGGAGGCAAAGATAATAAAGCTTCGCTTCACATACTTTGAGCAGCTCCCCAGGAGGTGTTATTCTTTGGAGAGGAACATGGTGCTGCCTCAATGGGCTCCAGTGTGTTAGGAAGTGTGCAAATGGCACAGGATAAGATGGGGGTCAGATCTGTTGTTCTTAAGATCGCTATGGATCATACTCGACTTGATGTCACATAACAAGACGTGCATTTAACAATGCAATTGGACTGAATTAAAGGGACATGATTAAAAGGTTGAAATTGTGAACAATTTCCTCTTACTTGGACTCAAAATTAAAACCATTGGTACCAGCAGTCAGTAGGTCAGGAGACATATTGTCTCCAAAGATATCTTCATATCATTGAGGAACAATGATGTCATTTTAAAGCCTAAGGTGCACCTGATTCAGATTATGGTCTTTTTTTCTTTTTTAACATGTTTACATCTTCTCTTTTTGATGTTATAAGTAGCAATGCAAAAAAGAACAATAAAGTTGAAGAATTGGCAACTTAGAAATAAACTCTTAAATCTATGGTTAGTTGACTTTTAAAATTTTTATTTAGTATTTCTTAAGCTCAAGGAATTGAGGAACAAATTAAAACCTTGAGTTACAATACTTTGGAAAGAATATTAGATGATCCAGGAAGCATTAAAAGAAAATGGAAAAAGTATAAAGAGTCATTGTACCAAAAGGATTTGATGTTCACAGAAGAATTTAATGAAACAATGTATGAGCAAGAGCCTATGGTAATGAAGGAAGAAGTTCAAGCTGCTCTGAAAGAACTGGAAAAAAACAAGGCCCAGGAATTGATGGCATACCTATTGACATATTTCAACAAACAGATGCTGCCCTGGATGTACTCACCAAGTTATGCCAAGAAATTTGGAAAACAACCATCTGAATATAGTGACTGGAAGAGATTGATATTTGTTCCAATTCCAAAGAAAGGTGATCTGACAGAGTGTGGAAATTATTGAACAATATCATTGATATCACATGCAAGGAAGATTCTGCTGAAGATTATCCAAAAACTGACTAGAACAACACATCAACAGAGAACTGCCTGAAATATAGGCTGGGTTTAGAAGAGGCTGTGGCACTAGGGATATTATAGCTAATGTCAGATGGATCCTTGTTGAAAGCAGAGAGTACTAGAGAAATGTCTATCTGTTTCATTGCCTATGCAAAGACATTTGACTGTGTGGATCACAACAAACTGTGGCTGACTCTGAAAAGAATGGGAATCCCAGAACACTTGATTGTACTTATGTGTAACATATACTTGGACCAGGAGGCAGTCGTCAGAAGAGCAAGGAAACACTGAATGGTTTAAAATTGAGAAGGGTGTGCATCAAGGATGTGTCCTATCTCCCTATCTTTTCAATCTATATGTGGAACAGGTTATCCAGGTGGCATCAAGATTGGAGGTAGACACATCAACGATCTGCATTATGCATATGACACAACCCTGCTTACTGAAACTGAGGAGGACTTGAAGTGCTTGCTGCAGAAGGTCAAGAATTGCAACCTTCAATATGGATTGAAGCTTAACATCAAGAAAACAAAGATTCTCACCACTGAGTGATTTGCAGCATCATGATGGATGATGAAGAGATTGATTTTGCTGACAGCTTCAGTTTGCTTGGCTCTACAGTCAACACTCTTGGTAGCAGCAGCCAGGAAATTAAAAGACAAATTTCAAAGTCTCTGCTGTCAGTAATGAAGAGCAACAGTGTCAGTCTGGAGACTAAGATGCGCCTGATCCAGGCCATGGTCTTTTTAATTACTTGCTATGCATAAGAACTGGACAATGACTAGGGATGACAGAAGGAGAACTGATACCTTTGAACTTCTGGGGAAGAGTATTGAACATACCATGGATTTCTAGGAGATGTAGCAAGTTTGTCCTGGAGAGGATGAAGCTAGGCTGCTCCTTGGAGGTAAGGATTCTAAAGCTCCATCTGACATATTTTGGACATGTTGCAAGGCGGGATCTGGCCTTGGAAAGAGAGTCATGCTTGGGAGGGTGGAGGGACAGCGCAGGAGAGGAAGACCCTTGATGAGATGGATTGATTCAGTCACTGGGGTAACGGGGATAGCCCTGTCAGAGACAATAAGATTGGCAAAGGAAAGAGCAGGGTTTAGAGCTATTGTACATAGGGTCGTTGTGAGTCACAGGCGACTCAGTGGCACATAACAACCACAACATTTTTAATTTTACCTTAGTTTGCATAAAAAAGTTTATACATATTGTGTTTCACAGAGCCATGGTCTTTTTAATCACTTCTATGCATTTGACAGCTGAACAGTGGATAAAGATGACAGAAAAAGAATTTATGCCTTTGAACTACAATGTTGGAGAAAAATACTGAATATCAACCAAAAATCCCAGGTATGTCTTGGAAAAAAAGTACAGCCAGAGTGATCTTCTCAAACAAGGATGGTCAAACTTTGTCTCAAGTATTTTGTGCATGTTGTTAGAAGCGTCTATTCCTTGGAAAGGGATATAATGCTTGGAAAGGTAGAGGGCCAGCAAAATAGAGGAAAATCCTTAACAAAATGAAGTCACAGTGATTGTAGCAACGGGCTTAAGTGTGTTGAAAATTATGAGAATGGCACAGGACTCCAATCTGTTGCTCATAGGGTTGCTATAAGTTGTGCTCAATTCAAAGGCTCTTAACAACAACAGAAGTGCAGTGGTAAGACACTTGGCTACTAACCAAAAAGTTAACAATTGTAACCGACCACCTGCTTTCTGGGAGAAAGATATAGCAGTCTGCTTCCATAAAGATTTGCAGTCTTAGAAACCCTACTACTCTGTATCCCTGGCATCTACTTTGAAGTAGGTTTAGTTTGCATTTTGGAGAATGGCACAATGGTTAAGCACTCAGTTATTAATCAAAACTTCTCTGAAAGGAAACCTATAGCCATTTCTTAGGAAAGAGAGATAGTAGTCTGTTTCTGTAACGTTGTAAAGACTTAAAAACCCTGCAGGACATTTCCAAAATCCCAACCCACTGCCACTAATTTATTTTCAATTCTCAGCATCTGTTGTTGTTGTGTGCCGTCGAGTCACTTGTGACTGATAGCGACCCTATGTACAATAGCCCTGAACACTGCTCCATCCAGTGCCGGTCTTATTGTCTCTGACACACCTACCCTCCTTACCCCAGTCACTAAGTCAGTCCATCTCATCTATGGTCTTCCTCTCTTGCACTGTCCCTCTACCATACCAAACATGATATCTCTCTCCAAGGACTGGTTGGTCCCGCCTTGCAACATGCCCAAGGTATGTTGGACAAAGCCTCAGAATCCTTGCCTCAAAGGTGCAATTTGGTTTCACCCTCTCTAGGATGAATCTGTTTGTTCTCCTACCAGTCCATGGTATATTTAATACTCTTCTCCAGAACCACAAATCAAAGGTGTCAATTCTCTTTTTTTATCATCCTGAGTCATTGTCCAGCTCTCTGATACATAGCAAGTAATTGTGAAGACTATGGCCTGGATCCAGTGCACCTTAGTCTCCAGACTGACATTGTTGCTCTTCAGTACTCTGGAGAGGTCCCTGACAGCAGAGGTTCCCAATGTAAGTCCTCTTTCTATTTGCTGGCTTTTGGTATCAAGCATGTTGATTGTGGAGCCAAGCAAACTAAAGCTTTTAACAATCTCAGTCTCTACCATCTATCATAAAGCTGCCAGTTGTTTCAGTAGTGAGAATCTTTGTTTTCTTGATATTGAGCATCAATCCATATTGATGGGTACAGTCCTTGGCCTTTTGCAGCAAGTGCTTCAAGTCCACCTAGTTTCAGCAAGCAAGGTTGTGTCTGCATCATGTAGGTTGTTGATGAATCTTCCTCCAATCCTGATTACTTCTCACAGAGCCCAGTCTCCCAGGTGATCTGTTCTGTATATAGAATGGAAAAAGTGTGGCGATAGGACATATACCCTTCTCAGTTTTGAACCATGTATTGTTTCCCTGCTCTGTTCTGTTGACTGCCCCCTTGTCCAAGTATAGGTTTCACAAAAGCACAATCAAGAGTTCCGGTATTCCTATTCTTCTCAGAGTTAGCCACAATTTGTTGTGATCCACAAAGCCAAAAGTCTCTGCATAGCCAATGAAACACAGGTAGCCTTTCTCTGCTACTCTCTGCTTTCAACCAAGATCTATCTAACATTAGCTATCATATCCCTAGTCCCATAACTTCTTCTAAACCTAACATGCACATCTGGCAGTTCTCTGTTGCTGTGTTGTTCAGTCATTTTTGAATAATTTTCAGAAGAATATTGCTTTCATGTGATATTAATGATATTGTTTGATAATTTTCACACTCTGTAAAGTCACTTTTCTTTGGAATGGGAATAAATATATTACTGAAGCTATAAGTCTTTATGAGAGGAAATTGCTCATCGTTCTCCCTTTGAATAGCTGGTGGATTTGAACTGTTTACTGTTGGTTAACAGACTGACCTGAAACATGTTACACAACTGGGTTTCTGTTCTTCTCTTTAGAACCTCTACAAGTTGAAACTGACTCAATGACAATTTTGTTGCTGTTACGTTCCGTCAAGTAAACTATTACTCACAGAGACCCTATGAACAATGGCTTTGAACCTTGCCCTATCCTGAGCCAACCTCACCATCTCCAACATCTTACCCCATTGCTACAGTCACTGTGTCAGTCTATCTCAACTAAAATCTCCCTCTTTTGTGCTGACCATCTACCCTTGCAAGCATGATGTTCTTCTCAAAGGGCTAGTCCCTCCTGACAATATGCCCAAAGTATGTGAGACAGGGTTTCAAAATTCTTGTCTCCAAGGAGCCACTGGTTCAGCACTCCAGGAGAGACTTGTTTGTTCCCTTGGCAGTTCATGGTATGTTCAATTCTCTTTTCCAGCACTATCACTCAAAGGCATCAATTCTTTTTCTGTCATTCTTATTGTCCAGCTCTTAGATGCATGGTAAACAATTGAAAAGACCATGGCGTGGATGAGGCACACCTTAATCTCTAGACTGATATAACTCTCTTTATCACTCTAGAGAAGTCCTTGGCATGTTTTGCCAATGTAACCCATCTTTTGATTTCCTGACTGTTGGTGCCAAAGGAGCGGATTATTTTTCCAAGAAAGGTGAAATTGTGACCAATTTCAATCTCTTCTCCATCTATCATAGTGCTGCCTATTGACCTAATGATTGATTGATAGATCCTAGTGAGGATCTCTGTTTTCTTGATGTTGAGATGAAATCCATACTGCAACCTGCAGTCCTTGATTTTCTTTACCAAGTGCTTCAGGTCCTCTTCAGTTTCAACAAGAAAGGTTGTGTTATCTGCATAATACAGTTTGCTGATGTGTCTTCCTCCAATTCAGATGATACATTTTTCTTTATAAAGTCCAGTCTTCCAAATGATCTGTTCAACATGTAGATTGAAATGGTATTGAGAAAAGATCCATCCATTTGGTTTTATTTTTATTTATTTGTCTCATTTGCTAGACTAGAATCTCCATTAAGATAAGGCTATATGTGATTTTTCTGGGATTCACAATCAACACTCTGGGCATCAGCAGTCAGGAAACCACAAGATGATTTGCATTTTAGAAGTCTGCTGTTAGGAACCTCTCCAGAACACTAAAGAGTAATGATGTCAGTTTGGAGACTAAGGTGTGCCTTATCAAGGTCACGGTCTTTTCAATTACTTACTATGCATCACAGAGCTGGACAATGATTAAGAATACAGAGGAAGAATCTATGCCCTTGAGTTGTGGTGCTAGAAAAGAGTATCAGACATATCATGGACTACCAAGAGAACAAATAGTTCTGCCCTAGAGAGGAAGAAACCAGGTTGCTCCTCAGAGGCAAGAATTTTGAAACTCTGCCTCTCATACATAGGGAATGTTGCCAAGAGAGACAAGTCCTTGGAGAAGGACATCATGCTTGGAAAGATATAGAGTTAGTATAGGAGAAGAAGACCCTGCATGGAATGGATTGGCACAAGGGCTGTAGTAGCAATGGGGTCAGATGTGTCAGAACCAGTGAGATTAGCTCATGATAGGGCAGGGTTCAGAGCTATTGTTCGTAGGGTTGCTATGAGTCATAGTTGACTTGACAACACATAACAACAAAAACAATAATGAGTATTTGTTAACCAAAGTATAGTCTATATCCTATATATAATCACTGCTAAATAAATTCTGAATGAACAAAGTACTGAATGATTGCTTTGAATGTAATATAGGAGAAGAAAGTGTCATGGATACACATGACATTCTTATAGCCTATTTGGTACAAGAAATAGGTAATTAGTGACCAGCTGATTGCATAGTAATGGTTATATCAGTAAAAACATAGAAAAACTGTTTAAGGCATGCAAAAAAAAAAAAGCCAGAATGTGCCAGAAAGGACTAACTGCTAGATGAATGCAGAGGTAGCCTCTTAAATTATGTGAAGGAACTTGGATTTTAGCACAACAAAATGGAATAGCACAGAATAGATCATCATAATAGGATTTGGTTTTAGGGACTACAACTTTTGGTTTAGTGTGAGAGAGTGTTAGAGAGAAATATAAAAGTGGATAGAGTTATGCAAGAAAGAGATTAAACTATTAAGATGGGCTATAATTACAATTTGAATAAGAAAAACCTGAAATTCACTGTCCTTAAGTTAGAATTGACCTATAGCTGACTCTTTATTGAGTTTCTGAGCCTATCAATCACTGGAGATAGACCATCTATCCCTTCAGGAGCAGTTGGCACATTCAAACTGTAAAAAGGTTTAATCTTTGGGTTGTCAGTGCAACTCACAACGAATTATACAACCAAAGTTTTGGTTGTCGTCGTTGTCGTCATCATCATCATCATCATCTCTGGTTTGAAACCGTTTCTGTGGCCTTCATTTGTATTTGTGTTATTTCCTAACTGTTGTGAATGTTGTTAGGTACGCTCCAGACAACTATAACTTATAGAAACTCTGTGAACAACAGAGCTGAACCTCATCCTATTTTGCACTACCCTTACTGTCTCTGCAAAGGCATTTGACTATGTGGATCATAACAAATTATGGCTAATATTGACAGCATTTGATTGTGCTCATGTGAAACCTATACCTATACCAAGATGTTGTTGTGCGACCAGAGCAAAGGAACACTGCATGGTTTAAAATTAGAGAGGTATGCATCAGGGTTGTGTCCTTTCTCCATACCTATTCAATCTGTATGTTGAGCAAATTATTTGAGAAACTGAACTTTCTGAAGAAGAATGTGACTTTAAGATTGGAAGAAGTCTCATCAATAACCTTTGGCAAGCAGATGACACAACTTTGCTAAAAGTGAGGACTTGAAGCACTTGTTGCAGAAGATCAAGGATTACAGCTTTCAGCATAGATTGCACCTCAAAGTCAAGAAAACAAAAATTCTCACATTAAACTGATAGGAGACATCATAGTAGATGGCGAAAAGACTGACACTACCAACAACTTCATCTTACTCAGATCTGTAATCAATACACTTGGTACCAGCAGTCAGGAGATCAGGAGATGTAGTGTACTGGGGAAATCTGCAGTCAGGGACCTCAAGAAATTATCGAAGCGTAATAATGTTAATTAGGGAGCGCTGCTGGCCTAGTGGTAAGAAACTGCCTTGCAATCCCTAAGACATGTGGTTCAAATCCACCAGCTGCTCTGTGGGAGAAGGACAGGCAATCTCCCCCCATGCAGTTAACAACAGTCTCTCAAAACCTGCAGGAAGGTCAGCTAGGGGTCAGTTCCAACTTGGTACACAGCAACAACAATGATGTTTGAAGACTAAGGTACACCTTATCTAGGCCATGGTCTTTTCAGTTGCTTGCTATCCATTTGAGACCATGATAATGAACAAGGATGAAGAATAATAATTAATACTTTTAAACTGATTTTGGAGAAGAGTATCCCATAAACTGCCAAAAGAACAAACAGATATGTGTTGGAGAAATGTAACCAGAGTACTCCTTTGAGGCAAAGATGGTAAAGCTTTGTCTAATATACGTTGGACATGTTTCTAGAAGAGGTTATTCAACTATGATTCATAGTGACCTATGAAAAATACCAAGACCCTACCTTACCCTGAACCAATCTCACCATCTCTAATACACCTGCCCTTATTGCTATAGTCACTGTGTCAATCCATTTTATCTGGAGTCTTCCTCTCCTGTTTTTCAGTGCAGCCTAGTATTCCATTGTGTGAATTTACCAGAGCTTCTCTATCCATTTGTTTGTTGATGGACACTTGGGTTTTTTCCAACTCCTTGCCTTTATGAAAAAGCCGTGATAAATGTGGGTGTTCATATATCTGCTTGGTGGCAATTATGGTTTCTTTAGGGGTATATCCCCAGTAGTGGAATTTCTGGGTCAAATGGTATTTCTATTTGTACCTTTTTGAGAAACTGCCATACTGCCTTCAATAGGGTTGCACCATTTTACACTCCCACAAATAGTGACTAAGGGTTCCAGTTTCTCCACAACCTCGCCAGCATTTGATGTTTTGCTGTTCTGCTAAATTTTGCTCTTCTGACTGGGGTGAGATGATATTTCATAGTTGTCTTGATTTGCATCTCTCTTAGAGCTAGGGATTTTGAACATTTCTTCTTGTGTTTGATTGCCATCTGAATGTCTTCTTTGAAGAAGTGTCTGTTCATATCGAGTGCCCATTTCTCAATTGGGTTGTTTATCTTTATCTTGTTGTGGTGCTTGAGTACTTTATAAATTCTAGATATAAGTCCCTTATCTTACATGTCATTATCAAATATTTTTTCCCAGTCTGTGGCTTCCTGTTTTACCCTATTGGAGAAGTTTTTGGATGTGAATAGGGATTTGATTCTTAGAAGGTCCCATTCATCTATTTTATCTTCTCCTGGTTGTAGGTTTTTCGGAATGCTTGGAAGACTGTTTATGTTGTGGATTAGAGTTCTTCCATGCTTTTCTTTAATGAAGTTTATAGTCCCTGAGATTAGTTCTAGGTCCATGATCCACTTTGAGATGGTTTTTGTGTATAAAGTGAGATATGAATCTTGCTTGAGTTTTCTGCAGATATTTTTCTAATTTTGCCAACATTGTATGTTAAAAAGGCTGTTGTTTCCCCACTTATCTGACTTCTCCTTGTCAAAAATCAATTGACCCTACGCAGGTGATTTCTGGATTCTCAATTCTATTCCATTGATCAATGTGTCTGTCACTGTACCAGTACCACGCTGTCTTGACTACCACAGCAGTGTAGTAGGATTTGAAATCAGGGAGTGAGGTGCCTCCTACCCTGTTTCTCTCTTTAAGGAGTGCTTTGCTTATTCGGGGCCTCTTTCCATTCCAAATAAAATTGGAGATTGCCTTTTCCATCTTGTTAAAGAATGGAATTAATATTTGGATTGGGATTGCATTAAACGTGTAAATTGCCTTTGGTAGTACTGTCATTTTCACAATATTGAGTCTTCCTGTCCATGAGCAAGGTATATTCTTCCATTTCTCCAGGTCTCTTTTTGTTTCTTGTAGTTGATGTTGTTGTTGCTGTTATGTGCTGTTGAGTCCTTTGCAACTCATAACGACCTTATGTACAACAGCCCTAAAACATGCTCCATCCTTTGCCAGTCACACTGCCTCTGGCATACCCATCCTGATTACCCCAGTCACTGAATCAATCCATCTCATAGAGGGCCTTCCCCTCCTGTGCTGTCCCTCAACCCTCGCAGGCATGATGTCCCTCTCCAAGGACCTGTCACTCCTTACAACATGTCCAAAGTATGTCAGATGAAGCCCCAGAATCCTTGCTTCCAAGGAGTAGCCTGGCTTAACCCTTGCCAGGATGAATCTGTTTGTTTTCTTGGCACTCCATGGTACATTCAGTACTCTTCTCTAGCACCACAGCTCAAAGGCATCAATTCTCTTCTATCTTCCCTAGACATTGTCCAACTCTCTGATGCATAACAAGTGATAGCAAAGACCATGGCCTGTATCAGATGCACCTTAGTCTCCAGAGACACACCATTGCTCTTGAGTACTTTAGAGAGGTCCCTAACCGCAGACTTTCCCATCGCGATACGCTTTTTGATTTCCTGACTGCTGGTGCCGAGAGTGTTGACCGTGGAGCAGAGCAAACTGAAGCTGTGAACAATATCAATCTCTTCACCATCCATCCTGATGCTGTCATTTGGTCCAGTGGTGAGAATCTTTGTCTTCTTGACATTGAGCCTCAGCCCATACTGGAGGCTGTAGTCCTTGACCCTCTGCAGCAAGTGCTTGAGGTCCTCCTCAGTTTCTTGTAGTAAAGTTTTATAATTTTCTTTGAATAGATCCTTTGTGCTTCTGGTTAGATTTACTCCCAAGTATTTATTCTTGTGATTAGCCATTGTGAAGGGTATTGTTTTTCTTAGTTCCGGCTCTGTATTTTCTTTGTCACTGTAGAGAAATTCAACAGATTTTTCAACTTGTTTTTTTATTTACTGATTGCTGATGTTGAAAATGTTGATTGCAGAGCTGAGGATGATAAAAATTGTTAATAATTTCAATCGTTGCCATATGTCATGATTCTGCCAGTTAACCCAGTGATAAGGAGTTTTTTTTCTTGATATTGAGATGTAATCCATATTGAAAACTGCAATCTTTGATCTTTTGCATCAAACACTTGAAGTCTTCCTCAATTTTGGTGAGCAAAGTTGTGTCATCTACATAATGCAGGTCTTTAGAACTTTGGATAGGTCCTTATTGGCACATTTCCCCAGTGCAACACATATTTTCTATTTCTTCATTACTGTTATCATGGGTGTTGATTGTGGATCCAAGTTAAATGAAGTCATTGGCAGACGACTTCAATATTTTCTTCATCTGTTATGATGTTGCCTATTGATCTACTGGAAAGAACTTTCATTTTCTTAATGTTGAGATATAATATTGAGATATAATGTATATTGAAGGCTGTAGCAAGTGAATCAGTCCTTCTTTACTTTCAGCAAAGAAGGTTGTGTGCTATGCATAATACAGTTTGTTGATGAGTTTTCCTCCAATTCTGATGCCACATTCTTATTCATATAGTCCAGATTCTGGAATTAATTGTTAAGAATACAAAATGAATATGTATGCCTAAAGAATATAGGCCTGATGCACACCTTTTCTTATTTTAAACCATATACTACTCCTTTGTTCTGTTCAGACAACTGCCCCTTGATCTATGTATAGGTTTTACATGAGCCCAATTAAGTGCCCATTATTCCCATTATTCTCAGTGTTAGGCATAATTTGTTATAATTCATACAATCAAATGTCTTTACATAATCAGTGAAACATAGTAAACAAGGTTTTCTCTGCTTTCAGTCAAGACCCAACTGACATTAGCAAAGATATCACTGTTTCCCTGATCTCTTTTGAATCACGCTTCAATTTTTGGAAGCTCTCTTTCGATATACTATTTTAGTCACTTTTAAATAATTTTCAGCAACTTTGGACTTGAATATGATATTAATGATACTGTCTTGTAATTTCCACATTCTCTGTGTCACCTTTAAAAAAATAGGAACAAATATCTTCCAGCTACTTGGCCAGGTCACCATGTTCTGAATTTCTTAGTATAGAGTAGGGAGCACATTCAGGGCTGTTCCTGTTTGTTAAAACATGCTGATTAATACTTCATAAATTCCAGGTATCTTATTTTATACCAATTACCAAATTTAATTTGTTTTATTATTAGCTCTGTTTATTAATGAGGTAATTGAGGCATGTTGTTGTTGTTATGTGCTGTCGGTTGAGTCACTTGCAACTCTTAGTGATTCTATGTACAACAGATCTATCCTGAACCAAAATTATTGTCTCTGATACATCCCCATTACATTAGTCATTGAGTCAATCTATCTCAGGATCTTTCTTTCTTGCACTGTCCTTCCACCATCCCAAGCTTGATGTCCCTCTCAAAGGTCTGGCCCCTCCTTATAATATGCCCAATATATGTCAGATGGTGCTTCAGAATCCTTACTTCCAAGAAGAAGTATAGGTTTCACTCTCTCCAAAAAGAACTTGTTTGTTCTTCTAGCAGTCCATGACATATTCAATATTCTTCTCCAACACCACAACACAAAGGCATCCATTCTCTTTCTGTTATCCCTAGTCATTGTCCAGCTTTCTGATGTATAGCAAGTAATTGTAAAGATGATGGCCTGTATCAGGTGCACCTAAGCTCCAGACTGACATCGTTGCTCTTCAGTACTCTGGAGAGGTCACTGATAGCAGAGTTTCCCAATGTAATTAATCTTTTGATTTCCTGGCTGCTGGTACCAAGAGTGTTAATTGTGGAGCCAAGCAAATTGAACCAGTTAACAGTCTCAATCTCTTCACTGTCTATTATGATGCTGCCAATTGACCCAGTGTAAGAATCTTTGTTTTCTTGACATTGAGCTTCAATCCATATTGAAGGCTGCAGTCCTTGACCTTCTACAGCAAATGCCTCAGGCCCTCCTAAGTTTCTGCAAGCAGGGTTGTGCCATCTGCATAACACAGGTTGTTGAGTCTTCTTCCAATCCTCATGCCACATTCCTCCTCACAGCGTTCAGTCTCCTGGATGATCTGTTCTGCATATAGATTGAAAGGATATGGAGATAGGACACATCACAGGCACCTACATTTCCTGATTTTGAACCATGCAGTGTTTCTTTGCTCTGTTCTGAAGATTGCCTCCTGATCCAAGTATCAGTTTTGTGTGAGCACAATCAAGTGTTCTGGGATTCCAATTCTTCTCAGATTAAATAAATCGGGCCAAGGATAGTGTGAGTTCTACTTCTAGGGACTGTTCTTTTAACATCTGCACTCCTTCCTGGAATCATAATTTGTCACATTGATGGGTTAAGATGAATTGATTTGAGAAATACTTTGAAGGTAGAATAGACAGGGATTCTTTGTTGAATGATAGACAAGACCAGCTTCCTGTCAGTTCGGTCGGGCCATTTACTGAAACAGTAGTATCAAGCAGTTTTGAAGGGAAGCTGAAGAATTTGAACAACACACTTTACTGAAGAACTTGAGGGAATATTTTCAACAAAAGAGTCATTTTATAGCTCAAGACCTTAGAAGGAGGACTGGTGGCCTACTGGTAAGAACTTATGGCCTGGTGGTAAGAAGTTAGGCTGCAATCCCGAAAGTGCATGGTTCAAATCCACCAGCTGCTCCACAGGAGAAGGATGAGCAATCTCCTCCCATGCAATTACTGCCTCTAAAAACTTGCTGGAAGGTCAGCTCTGGGTTGGTTTCGACTCCTCGTTACACAACAACAGACCTTAGAAGGGACGACAACCTCGAGCATATTATTGACAATCGAAGCAGTCTCACTCTCTCTCATTGCCAGTTAATAGGAACTGATGCCTAGCTCATTCTTCATTGGATTTCCAAGGCTGTAAACTGCATAGGAGGACATTGTCCATCTTTCTCCTGAGCCACCAGGAAGTTATGGCCTTTGGGTAAGCAGCACAACTCCCTTTGCATGGCATCACCAGCGTTCTCTATTGAAGTAGTTGCTATTGCTGTTGCTGTTGTTGTGTATTGTAGAGTTGGAACCAACCTACAGCTGACTCTTTAGCGGGTTTTAAGAGGCAGTTAATCACACGGGAGAAGATTGCCTGTCCTTCCCCCCCGAGCAGCTGGTGACCTCGAAACACTTACCTTCGGGATTACAGTGCAGCTTCTTGTCACTAGGCTACCAGCACCCAAAACACCCAAAGAGAGTGAATACCATAAAAGAAAGTGTACAGGCCAAACCTGGGGAACACTGAGAAGAAGAGTAATGATAGAAGATTCGGAAAATTTTCTTAGAGAGGTTGAGTGGAAGATAGGAAAATTAATTATTTGTAAATCCCAGGGAGAAAAGAATGTTCCAGAAGAAAAGCAACTCACAGTTGTGTTTTAAAATTGTCTTTAATCTTCTTTGCCTCAGAAAGAAGAAATAGAGATTGTTGCACTCCCTGCCAAACTATTAGTAAGTATGAATTAAATGTAACCCAGTTCTTGGTGGCAGTATAGCTTGCCAATACTTCGATTTGATTTTTGTTTCAAATATTTAGACGGCTGTCATAGGCTCTCCCCTCCACAACTGTTATATTCTATTGCCTTCCTTCTCTGGTACAATGCAGAACGAGACATGAAAAATTCTCCTGCTGCCTCAAGAGGAAAATGCAGAAAATATAGACTGGTGCAGTATATACATCGGACCATTTGTCCTCAAAATGCTCAAACCAGCCATTTCCATAGTCAGCTCTTAAATTTACATCAACTTTAAACCCTCCCAGGTTTGTGATCTACATCTTCTCATTAATGTCTTTTTATTAGCTGGCAAGAACTTGACATTTTCATTTGGAATACTATTTAGGGTGAATTAATAACCTTATTTATGTATAAGCAGTTTGGTAAATGACTGAATAATGTTTCCATTCTGTGCACCTGGACAACTTCTCTTGATTTTACCTCCTAACTTTCAGAGATAGCTCTAAGGTTTCCTTTGCTCTCCTGTTAGTTCTTTCCCAAACTCCCTCTCCTCCACCCCTTCCATTATTGGATTGTTCATCTTTATTGGCTTGGAAACAGAATTGCAATGTGATTTTCCACTTGGTTTCTGATGGAATGGAATTTATAAAAGCTTTTATCTCTTCTTGCTACTTGTGAGTGAAGAGGAAAACTCAATATGTCAAGACTCAAAAGATATTAAAATGCTTACCTATCGGAAATACACAAAATAAACCCCCCCAAACTCAAATTCATTGTTGTTGTCAGAACCTTCTCACTGCTGATCCTCCAACTGATTTTCTGAGGGTGTAAATTGCATAAATGATGACTGCCCCCCTTTCTCCCTTGCAGTCTCTAGTGGACTTGAGCTGCCAAAAAAGGCACCATCGTCAGAGTCTCGCAGTTCAAATCCGCCAGATGCTCTGCTGGAGAAGGAGGGGCGGTCTCCTCCTGTACCAGTCAGATCTGATTTGACCATAGACACACACACACACACACACACACACACACACACACACATACATAAAATTTAAAAACAAAGGCACCATCTTTGCATTAGCCACCAACTCTCTACAGATTACCAGAGCATTCTATACAGAATAAATCTGAACTAAGATCTGAGGGCATAAGGAATAAAATGTGAGTCATATAGGGTTGAGAGATACTATATATATCATTTACTAGTGTCTCTATGGAGTCTTGGGTGTATGTATTTAATGTCTTTGGTTGGTAGTAGAAAGGACAGAGGTTAAAGCACACTCTAAGCAACTTTGGAAGAAAGGCTTGCTGATATACTTGTGAAAAATTGGTTATTTAAAATGCTATAGAACAAAGTTTTGCTCTGACATAGATGAGCTCACACATGAGTTACAACTCTACAATGACTAGTTCAAGGACACAGAGTTCTAGAACAATGAACTGATGTTGATTGGAATGCTTTGTTGTGAATTTACAGTTCTGTTTTCACTGTTGATATGGGTAATGATAACTTGAAATAAGATCGCAAGATAGAAACCAGAATACTGTGATAGAGAAACTTATTTTTTTTAAAAAATTGATCCCTTGGAGAACTATCTGAGTTTGGGTCCACTTAGTTCTGAGCACTCACTCCCGGGTTTGCCAGTCACTATTGTGTATTTCATGCATTCTGTAAGTGCACTGAGCACTGCTTCCCATCCTTTTCACACCCTCCCCTCTCCAGAGCAGTGAAGTGCTTTATTTTGTAGGATAGAGAAAGCAGTTCTGTGCTCACATTTCCTCAGACGGATTTCTTCTACTGAACATTAAGACACTATCCAGAGCACTTTTTACAGGAGCACAGGGAGCTACTACTTCTAAGTCCATAACTGAAGAGGAAATAAGCGTTCCTTTTTGGTTAGAGAAGTGTGACCTGTATAATAAGTCCCTTCCCGAGTGGGAAGTAGACTCAAGAAGGTGGAAGTAAATAAGATTTCTAAGCTTAGGAACCAATGGAGATAGGAGGACAGTGTCAAGCTGCAGGTGGCGGCAAGGCAAGGATTGGTGTCACCCTGTATGGTAATCCAAGGTATAATCTTTCCCTGCCTCCGTGCACCTTCTCCTCTGTCAGACAAAGAGAATACTTTCTAATGTTCATTATACATTTTAATTCTAGGATGTTGTTGTTGTTGTTAGGTGCCTTTGAGTCAACTATGACTCACAGACCCTATGAACAACACATCTGAACCCTGTCCTGTGCCATCCTCAGCGTCTCTGATATACTTAAGCCCGTTATTACAAGTCATTGTGTCAATCCATCTTGGTGAGTGTCTTCCTCTTTTTCACTGACCCTCCTCCTTTTCAAGCATTATGTCTTTTTTCTCCTCCTCAAAAAATAGCCCCTCCTAAGAACATATCCAAAATATGTGAGAGGTAGTTTCATCATCCTTGCTTCATAGGAGTGCCCCGGTTGTACTTCATTCAAGACATATTTGTTTCTATTCTTTTGACAGCCCATGGTAAATTTGGTATCTTTTGGCAACTCCACAGCTCAATGGCATTAATTCTTTCTTAGTCTTCCTTATTTATTGTCCAGATGATATGAATACTAATAACAATTTTTTTTTAAATTTTTCTATATTTAGTTACACATTCCTAATGACATTATTAATAACTGTGGGAAGCAGGAGTGACATCCACTTCCTAAACATGCCTTCGGAAACTCTGTGAACTTTAATAAATGTTGATATTTGTAGAGGGTCTTCAGGCCTTTTGTTCATAGGGTCGCTGTGAGTTGTGCTCAACTTGAAGGCAATCAACAACAACAACATTAATAACTGAGAAGAAACAGATTTTAATTTTTTTTCTTTATTTTTCTTTACTTGTGACCTCATTGCTCAATAGGTTTACAAGTACTACTTCCTACAATATTGTCACTAAAACATCAGAAAATTTGACAAAATCACTGGCTATAAAAACATTGGCAGCAATAATAACAACAGTGTGTATGTCTGGTGTGTATAGATGATAAAACCATGTGAGTAGAAGCATCATTGTAAGTAAGTAATAATGACAGCTATGACAAGCATAGCTTAGTAGTAGATGGTTCAAAGAGCAAATTAGCTTAGAGTTTTAGCTTTGTACTTATATTTATAGATATAAGCTAAAAAAGATTATGATAAATGTAGAAATATTTTTATTAAAAATGATAAATTTCTGCTGAAATGGTGCAACCCATTTTTATAGTCAGTGATTTTGGTGTCACTCCCTCTCATAGTGACAGTTGGTGTGTTATATACTCCTGCCCTCTTATTCTCTTCCCTCCTCTTTTCACTGGCTACAGAACATGTGACCTTTACCTGACAAGAAGAGATAAGGGAACTTGCATTGCCTGATCTTCTTGTCCATGCCAGGCACTCTGCTAGACAATTTTGCCCACTGGATCTTATATAAGAACTATTCAATGGGATAGACATTATTACACAAATCTGCTTATGCAAAAAATGGTACTCATAAAGGTTACTGAAGAATGCTGATAGGCATCTTGTCAGTTGTTCAAACATAAATCTAAGTATAAAGTCTATTCATTTTTCTAGTGCAATTTTCGGAGTCTCTTCTGATATATGCTTTGGCCTTTGCTTTCTTCTCTGTCTTTGTAATGACCTTTGCTGCTTTATTTATGGATGATATCATCTCCCAATTCATCTGGTCTTTGACCCTTAGAGTTCAATGCCTCAAACCTGTCTTTGTGCTCACTTAAGCAGCACATATACTAAAATTGGAATGGTATAGAGAAGATTAGCATGGCACCTTCAAAAGGATAACATGCACACCTGTCAAATTAAGACTCAAATTAAGATTTTGGCTTTTGTGGACGTTTTTCCATTTTCTTCAACTTCAGTTTGAGCTTGCATATGAGTAGTTGATGGTTTGTCGGCACTTGCCCTGATTTTGAATGTTGTTATTTATCTTCTCCAGCAATTCTGTCAACAGATGTAGCAATATGATTCAAATTCATCAGGTGTTGTAGCCACCAAATGTGTTTCTTACAAAGGTTCTTGCTATGAATAAATCATTGAAAGAAAAAACTAACTTCCTTAGTTCCTTCCTTCCTTCCTTCCTTCCATCTCCAGCCTCGTTTCTGTCTCCATTATTCATGTTTTCCAACTCCCTATCCTTTTGCAGCCCTATCAAGGGCCTTGATCACCAAAGCAGAGGTCTGTGAGGAATGAAGGCGAGGTTCCACTGGGGATCTAGAGCCCTGGGTCCGAGGTCTCCAGGCAATGGTGAGGGAAGATGTGGCTCTACTGACGATCCTGACCTCTGAAGCTAAGGTCTGTGGACAGTAAGAAATGCAGCAGGTGCTGTTGGTCCTTGGGCCAATTTGCGATCTGGTCTGTGCTAAGAACCAGTTCTAAGGATCCAGCTGAGCCATTGTCTTTGCCAATACCCCCCCATCCAGGACCATATCTTTCCTCGATGCCTTGGACCTCATCTAGGAAAGGATGACCTGTGGTATGATATTTTTATGCCTGGATATCTTCATTTTAGGGGTATAATATCTGTCAGTTTATTTATTGGGGAATGATTTGCATGTTGCCAATTATTTTCCCTCTTAGATGTTTAGACTTGGGTTGTATTATTTACTCCTCTAAGTACAGCACTTATCTGTCAGCACATCTATCAGATGTGGTTTATGAGGTGCTTTAATGCTGGGATCTGTGCCACCAGTAGCTCAGGTACCAGAAGCGTCACCCATGGTGGAATGGTTGCTACAGAGCTCCTAGGCTAAGACAGACTAGGAATAAGGTTTGGACATCCACTTGTAAACAATGGGTTCTCGAAAGCCCTATGAGCAGAGGAACATGGATTGTTATAATATTAGCAGTAGAACCCACATAGGAAATCACTAAAGATGAGTATAAAAAGCTGCAAATAATAATTAATACTTGGAACATGGAATGTATGAAGTATGAATGTAGAAAAACTAGAAGTTGTAAAAAATTAAATGGAACATGTGAAGATTAACATTCCAGGTTTTAGTGAACTGAGATGGACTAAAATGGGGACCACTCTAAGTCAGACAGTCATATGGTCTACTATGCTGGGAATGAAAAAGTGAAGAAGAATGGTGCTGCTTTCATTGTTGAAAAGGCAATTTCAATATCCGCTGTAAAGTACAACGCTGAAAGTGATAGGCTGCTCTTCAAATATATTCTAGGAAGATGTGTTAATATGTTGTTGTTGTTAACAACAAGATGTGTCAATATGACTATTCTTTAAATATATATACCACAAACTAAAGCCAAAGGTGAGAAGATTGAGAATTTCTGCTAACTTCTGCTCTCTGATATTGACCAAACACACAATAAAAATGCACCAGTAATCATTGGTAACTGGAACGTAAAAGGATTGGATACAATGAAGAAGGAATAGTTGTAGGAAAATATGGAGTTGGTGACAACAATAAGACCAGAGATTAAATGATCTAATTTTGTGGGCTCAATAATTTATTCATAGCAAATACCTTTTGTAAAAAAAATCACAAATGGCCATTTTACTTACCTGATGGACAGCACAGGATTGACTATATTTGCAGGGAAAAAATTGTAGGAAAAGTGCAATATTAGCAGTCAAAACTAGTGCAAAAGACTGTGAAACTATCAATTATTCATTTGGAAGTTCATCGGAAGTTGAAGAAAATGAAAACTAGTACACAGGAACCAAAATACTACCTTGAGTCTATCCCAGTTTAATTCAAGAATCAGCTCAAGAATATGTTTGAGGTGTTGAACATTACTGATTGAAGAACAGAGGAATTATGGAAGGACATAACTCAATGTCAAGAAGACAAAGATTCTCACCATTGGACCAATCGA
>NW_006399800.1:15303257-15305318 GCF_000299155.1 Elephantulus edwardii | reverse complement strand
GAATGGGATCTTCTAAGACTCAAATCCCTATGCACATCCAAAAACTTCTCCAGTAGGGTAAAAAGGGAAGCCACTGACTGGGAAAAAGTATTCGGTAAAACCTCATCTCTTACATTTTTATTGTGTTTCTAGCTAGGAGAGGCTTTTCTTTGGAAAGGGACGTCATGCTTGAAAAGGTGGAGTATCAGCACAGGAAAGAAAGACCCTTCACCAGATTGATTGACACAGTGACTACAGTACAGGGCTCAGGTGTGTCAGGTCAGAGATGTTGAAGGCAGCTCAGGATAGGACAGAGTTCAGATCTAGTTCATAGGGTCCTTATGAGTCATAGTCAACTGGAGGGTATTGCCTTTCCCTTTATCCTACTTATTTTACTTACTTTCCCTTAACTCTACTTCTTTTATTAATTTTACTTCTTTCCTTTTCCATCCCAAGAGACCTTTCTGGTGGCCTAAGGAGAAGGAATCACACTGCTAAACCAAAGTCATACTGTTCAAATTCACCAACTGCTCTATGAGAAAAAGACGAGCAATCTCCTCCCGCCCAATTTACTGCCTCTGAAATCCCACTTGTCAGTCAGCTACCAAACAGTTCTGACTAAATGGTATTCAATCTGTCATCCCACATCTGGTACTCCTTTCCGGAGGCTCTAGGGGAGAATTCATGTCCCTGCATTTTCTAGTTTCTAGAAGCTAGCTGCCCATATTCCTTGACTGTCAACTACGTTCCTCCAAATTCAAAGCCAGCTGATCTAGAACTTCTTCCCTCCTCCTCACATCTCTTTATCTGACGCTCTTCTTCTGCCTGCTTCTGCTACTTTCAAGGACTTTATTGCTACGTTTGGTCCAACTGGATAATTAACTATAATCTCCCTATTTTAAGGTTCGCTGATTGTTGTTAAGTACCTTTGAGTCAACTATGACTCATGTCAATGCTATAAACAACATATAGGGGAAATTGTGGGTAATAACGAACACTGCATTAGAACGGATGAAGGGAAGAATTGTTTGAAAGGAATATATGATTAAGCATTATATGTATGAGAATAATCTGGAACAAGGGGTGCATTTTGGGGTGGTCTAGGGGAGAGTGAGCAAAAATGTGCAAAAATGAATGAATAAATAAATTAAAAAAATTCAACTAAAGAAAAATCACCTCACAACATATAGCATTTTGCCCTGTTGTGCACCATTCTCACAATCCACCCCCCATGCTCTAGCCCATTATTATAGTCACTGCGTCAATCTCTTGGGTTGAGGGTCTTCCTCTCTTTCTCTGACTGTGTACCATTCCCAGTACAATGTCTTTTTCCTAGGACTGGTCCCTCCTGATAACATATCCAAAATATGTCGGATGAAATTCCAACATCCTTGTCTCTGGTTGGAATACTCTGGTTACATTTCCTCTAAGACATGCTTGTTTCTTCTTTTGGAAGTCCACAGGCTATTTAGAACTCTTCTCTACCACCACAATTCAAAAGTATCAATTCTTCCCCTGTCATCCTTTACTCATTTTCCAACTTTCAGATGGATGTGAAACACTTGCAAATATCATGGCTAGGATCAGATGTGCTTATTTTACTCTTTAAATGGATATTATTACTCCGTAACACTTTGGAGAGGTCCTGGACAGCAGATTTTCCAAATGCAATCTACATCTTTTGGGATTTATTTTTTTTTAAACTACTGTTTCCATGAGTGTTAATTGTGGATCCAAGTAAATTAAAATCATTGACAATGTCAACCTTTTCTTCATCTACCATAATATCGCCTGTTCATCCAGTGGTGAGGACTTTTGTTTTTGTGATCCTGAGATGCAATCCATATTGAAAGATGTAGCCTTTGATCTTCTTCAGTAATGCTTTAAGTCTTCACTTTTTAAAAAACAAAGTTGTTAGATTATTATTGTTGTCATGTATCACTGAATTGGAACAACTCATATCTGACCCTTTGTCTTCTTGACATTGAGCCTCAATGATTGAGGCTCAATGTCAAGAAGACAAAGATTCTCACCACTGGACCAATTGGCAGCATCAGGATGGATGGTGAAGAGATTGAGATT
>NW_006399800.1:15294353-15302762 GCF_000299155.1 Elephantulus edwardii | reverse complement strand
CAAAGACAGTGCGATTGGCACAGGACAGAGCGGAGTTTAGGGCTGTTGTACATAGGGTCGCTATGAGTCGCAAGCGACTCGACGGCACATAACAACAGCAACGTATCTGACCCACCAGCAGATTTTTGGAGGCAGAAAATCACATGGAGGGAAATTGCACATCTTGCTCTAAAGAAGCTACTGGATTTGAACCACATTTCTTTGTGTTGGCAACTTGAATTTCATCTGCTATTCTAACTCTTCCTTATTGAGTTCTGTAGATTAAAACTTAACCATTACTAATGCCTGTACACTAGACTCTTTCTCCAGTACACATTAGCACTCTTATTTCCACTTTTGTCTCTAAGTTTCTACTGTGATAACTGTCCATAATCAGTGACAATTTAAGTTTCTGGGTTTGTTTCTTATAGAAAATAGTTAGACCTTCAGGAAGAGGATCACTTTCTGGAAAGTAACAACTTTTTTGTTTAGGTGTCTTTTTGTTTTTACTAAAATTTTTTACTTTGATTGTGCTTTAAAAAAATGTTTACAGTAATGTTAGATTTTAATTCATTTATTGTTGCACTTTTTACCCCCTCCTCTTTCCTTCCCCCAGCTCTAGTTCATGATTTTTAAAAAATTATGTATATGTATATTTGTTAATTATTGCTCAATTACTTCCCTCTCCTTCTTCCCCTCAGTCTTCTTTGCAATGTACCTCTTATTCTGCGCTGTTGCCATATGTATAATGTTTACTCATACATTCCTTTTAAACAGTTCTTTCTTTCATCTGTTCTAATGCAGTGTTCATTATTTATTCCCTCTTAGTTTCCCTCTAACTCTTATATCAGTCTTGTTTAATAACAGTCGTGTTATGCAGTATTTGTCCTTTTGTGACTGAGTTATTTCACTTAGCATAATGTCCTCGAGGGTCACCCATATTGTCTATTATTTTATTAGTTTCTTTTCCGTGCTGTGCAGTATTTCATTATGTATATCATAGTTTTACCATCCATAAATTTGTTACTAGGCACTTGTGCTGCTTCCATCTCTTTGCTATTGTGAATAACAAAACAATAAATCTTGTTGTTTTTGTTGTTGTTAGGTGACATTGAATCGAGTATGACTCATAGAGACCCTATGAACAGAATATCTGAAACCAGTCCTGTCCTGTGCCATTCTCACACTTCTGACACACAAGAGCCCATTGCAGCAGTCACCTTGTCAATCCACATGGTTGAGGGTCTTCCTCTCCTTCACCGACCCTCCATCCTTCCCAACATCATGTCATTCTCCAAGGAATAGTACCTCCAAGTAATATGTCTAATGTATGCTAGGTGGCGAAGACCCATCAGTCCTTCCTCCAAAGAGCACTCTGGTTGCATCCTCTCCAAGACATAGCTATTCATTTTCTTGGTCATTCATGGAATGTTCAGTGCTTTTCTCCAACACCACAGCTCGAAAGCATCAATTCTTTTTTTTGTTATCCTTATTCATTGTCCAGTTCTCAGATGCATAGCTAGTAATTGGAAAGACTATGACCTGAATCAAATGCACCTTAGTCCTCAAACTGACCTCACTATTCCTCAATAATTTGGAAAGGTCCCTAACTGCAGATTTAAGTAGGATTTAAAAGAGGCTATGGCACCAGGGATATCTTTGCTGATGTTAGATGGATTCTGGCTGAAAGTAAGGAATATCAGAATATCTATTTGTGCTTTATTGATTATGCAAAGGTGTTTGGCTGTGTGGATCATGACAAATTGTGTCTGAAACTGAGAAGAATGGGAATCCCAGAGCACTTGTCTGTGCTCATGAGGAACCTATACCTGGACTGGGAGGCTGTTGTGTGAACAGAGCAGGGGAGTACTGCATGGTGTGGAATTGGGAAGGGAGTGTGTCAGAGATGTATTCTGTCTCCATACCTGTTCAATATATATGCTGAACAAATTATCTGAGCAGCTGGACTCTGTGAGAAGGAGTGTGCCATCAGGATTGGAGGGAGACTCATCAATAACATTCATTATGCAGATAACACAACCTTGCTTGCTGAAAGTGAGGAGGATTTGACGCACTTGTTGCAGAAAATCAAAGAATGTGGCCTTCAGTATGGATTGCATTTCAATATCAAGAAAACAATGATTCTTACAATTAGACCAATAGGCCACATTATGATGGATGGAGAAGAGATTGAAACTGCCAACAGCTTCCTCTTGCTTGGATCCACAACTAACACCCTTGGTGCAAGCAGTCAGGAAACAAGGAAATGCATTGCAATAGGAAAATCTGCAGCAATAAATATGAATGTGCATATATCATCTCTGATTGCTTTAGGGTATATTTCTCGTCATGGAATTGTTGAGTCAAATGATATTTCTATTTCCAACTTTTTGAGAAAATGTCATACTGCCTTCCATAGTGGTTGCCCTATTTTACACTCCTACCAGTGGTGAATAAGAATTCAAATCTTTCCACAACCTTGCAACCACTTGTTGTTTGCTCCTGTGTTGACCTTTGCTATTGTTACTGGGGTGGAATAATATCTTATAGTTTCTGTGTCTTAGGCCCCTAACACACTGTAGATGTAAAAAAAAATTAAATATTTGCAAAGTGAATAAAAAATGAAACTGGGAGTATTTAAAGTTTAAGAATAAACATACGCATAGTGTGAAACTAAAGACAAAAGGAAAAAGTGTTTTATCAACTGTCTTTTAGGCGAAAGATATGTTCTGGAACTGGGAACCTTCTGGAGGAAACATTCTTAGTTTAGGGGCCTCATTTTGTATGGTTTCTCTGTTTGTCTACAAAATGAGCAGCTTCACTCAAGTACAAAGGGCATGACTCGACCTAAATCTGTTTCTCTGAAGGATTCCTTGTAGAACTCTGAGGAGTCAAGTTTGTTGGGTGAGCAGTTTTATGTGCTGTCAAGAATACCCGTGTGACTCCTCAAGTTCTAATATATAGGCTTGGGGATTTTTTTCTTTGTTTGTTTGAAGAAGAAACTTTGGGATTTCCTTAGGGCTCTGAAGACAGCTATTTTTCTGAAATTCTTATTACATGGATTCAGAGTTACTGAGGCAATCGTTGCTTTAAATCCACTGATAGCTGAACCATGCTAGCAACCTTGACTGCTCAGGAATGTGCTACCTCATAAATCTTGCCTAAACTTTTAATAATCTAGTGTTAGGACTCTTCTAAGCAGTTTCTCCAGTTAAACATTAGCTTCCCCAACATTCAACATAAGTTATTAGTTGCCTCCTCCAGGTTGCTTTTCATGGGATTAGAAAAAAGTATAGATTTCTGTGAGGACAGCAAGGCCCTGCTATAAAAGCTGTGGTGCAAAGGGAAAAGAGCTGACTGCCTAGGTTGGGGAAGATACTCAGATGCCAATGTGAAGACATATCACTGTTGCAGAGAGACTCATCGATTACATGGTGAACTATGCTCAATGGTGGATCCTTCACAGGTCATTGATTGGCTCAGGCCAGTTCCCTTCATATACACTTGACAGAGGCAATGCTTTGCTTTTAAACTAGCACCTGCAAACAAACATCTATGAAAGCTAAAATTTCCTCTAATTTAAAAATACATACCTACCTATTCACCTTCAACTTGCACAAAGACATGGGCACCAGCTCTGATCTTCCCTGCAAGCACCTCATTTCCCAGCTGTCCATCTCTCCTCTGGCACGGGTCAGTTGTTTGTTTTACCCTGGGTAGTATGAAGAAATTCCTGGAGGATATGTTAGCTTGGTCAAATATTTATCCTAATTTGTGATTTTATTTTCTTAATTGATGATTTTCCTTATTGATTGATTTTACAACTTCAAATGGGAGGTGACATTCTATTGGGCTAGAGGATATGGCTTTCTTAGTACTATACTCCATGGTCATATTGATATTATCATGACCTTTAAAATCCTTTAATATCCAAATTTCTAGCTGTGTGACCCAGGGAGGTGAAGCTTTTCTGGTACAGGAATGTCATGGTCTTTTTAGTCATATCTGTGACTAAGCACCTTTGAAGTTTTGCTTCCTGCTGGATTGTTGCCCACTGTCCTCTATGGCTCTAGTCTCATCTTTAGCCTGCTGGAATTTTCCTTTCTTAGATTGGCTACTTTCAAAGGCTTTCTTGTATTCCTTTTCCTCACTAGCATCGACTGTTCAACTAGTTTCTGCCTCACAAATACAGCAAGAGTCACTGCCTCAAGATAGAGAAATCTCAAACCCATCTTTGTGCAATCACTTGTTATGCATCAGAGAGTTGGACAATGACTAGGTAGGATAAAAGGAGAATTGGTGCCTTTGAGCTGTGGTACTGGAGAAGAGTATTGATTGTACCATGGACTGCCAAGAAAACAAACAGATTCATCCTGGAGAGGGTTAAACCAGGCTACTCCTTGGAGGCAAGAATTCTGGGACTTTGTCTGACATACTTTGGACATGTTGTAAGGAGAGACAGGTCCTTGGAGAGGGACATCATGCTTGGGAGGGTGGAGGGACAGTGCAGGAGGGTAAGACCCTCTATGAGGTGGATTGATTCAGTGACTGGGGTAATCGGGATGGGTGTGTCAGAGGCAGTGCGATTGGCACAGGATAGAGCAGGGTTTAGGGCTGTTGTACATAGGGTCGCTATGAGTCGCAAACGATTCGATGGCACATAACAACCACAACCACGTGTGAGACAAAAAAAAACAGAATGAAAATCACTAAAATTACTTTCCCAATAAATAATCCTCACAAAGAAGTCTGATCTAACCTCCAGAGGGTATCCATTTCTGTTAGGCTATGTTGTTATTGTATGACATTGAGTGAATGTCTACTCATAGCAACCTCATGAACAACAGATTGAAATCTTGTCTGATCCTGCATAATCTGCACACAATCTCCACTGTAGTTGGAGTCATTGTGACAATCCAATTGGCTAAGGGCGATCCTTTCTTTTGCTGACATTTTGAGTTTCCATGCATAATTTTTCCCCCCCAAGGAATGAAAATATGCCCAAAGTATGTGGAATCTTACTATCCTTGCCTTTAAGAACACCTTGACTTCACTCCTTCTAAAATAGATGTGGTTATTCTTTCAGAAATCCCTACTATATTCAAAACTTTCTGCCAACATGACAATTCTAAGGCATCAATTCTTCTTTAACCTTTCTTACTTGTCCAAATTCAGCATGCTTATTATCAACTGAGTCATTACTTATTACATTGAACATATTGTTGTTGTTGTTGTTGCTGGTGGTGGTGTTATGTGCCGTCGAGTTGCTTGCGACTCATAGCGACCCTATGTATGACAGCTCTAAATTCTGCTCTGTCCTGTGCCAATCTCATTGTCTCCAACACACTCATCCCGATTGCCCCAGTCACCGAATCAATCCATCTCCTAGAGGGCCTTCCCCTCCTGCACCTGCCCTCCACCATCCCAAGCATGATGTCCCTCTCCAAGGACTGGTCCGGTCCCTCCTTACAACATGAACAAAGTATGTCAGACAAAGCCTCAGAATCCTTGCCTCCAAGGAGCAGCCTGGTTTAACCCTTTCTAGGATGAATCTGTTTGTTTTCTTAACAATCCGTGGCACTCTCAGCACTCTTCTCCAACACCACAGCTCAAAAGCATCAATTCTCCTTCTATCATCTGGGAGGCTGGGCTGTATGAGGAGAAATGTGGCATCAAGATTGGTGGAAGATCTATCAACAATTTGCATTATGTAGATGACACAACCCTGCTTGATGAAAGTGAGGAAGACCTGAAGCGCTTGCTTCTGAGGGTCAGGGACTGCAGCCTTCAATATGGATTGAGGCTCAATGTCAAGAAAGCAAAGCTTCTCACCACTGGACCAATTGGCAGCATCAGGATGAATGGTGAAGAGACTGAGATTGTTCACAGCTTTAGTTTGCTTGGCTCCACAATCAACACCACTCTTGGCACTAGCAGCCAGGAAATTAAAAGATGTATTGTGATGGGAAAGTCTGATGTTAGGGACCTCTCTAAAGTACTGAGGAACAATGATGTGTCTCTGGAGACTAAGGTGCATCTGGTACAGGCCATGGTCTTTGCAATCACTTGCAAATCACTTGTACATATTACTTTGTTTATTACAAATGTATGTTGTTCATTGCAGCTTGAATCAGGGGCACCTCAGCCTTTAGGCCATTCAGACCCTACAAAACCAATCCAAACTCACTGCCATCAAGTTGATGCTGACTTCTGGAAACACTTCATCTGATTTCTCAGGATATAAATCCTACTGGGAGGAGGTCACTTCATCTTTCTTCTGAGGAGTGCCTCATGGGTTCAAACTGCTGAGCTTTTGGTTACAGCGCACTTCATCTAGCATGCCATGGGGGCCCTACAGAATTGTTGTTAGAGATAAACAGTTCCTAAAGTTGAATAAGAGATTCCATATTCCATTCCTGCAACACTAGGATGTGAGTGTTTATTGTAGAATAGGTGCGAGAAATTGAGCAGTATATTTTTGTGGAATTGTAATGAGAAGTTGAGTCTTGAGGGGTTCTTGAGGAGTGTTGTTGTTGTTCAGTGCTATCAAGTCGAGTGTGACTTCTAGTGACCTTGTGGACAAGAGGTCAGAACACTGTCCTATCCTGTGCCATTCTCACAATGTCTGAGCCCATTGCTGCAGTCACTATGTCAATCCACTGGTTGAGGGTCTTCATTTCATTGTCCCTCCACCTTCCCAATCATGATGAGAATGAATAGCCTTCACCAGGGTTGTATACTTATTCCATACCTATTTAATCTATGTTGTGCGTGTGTTGTGTACCACAGTCAGAACCGATCCATAGCTGACCCTTTGGCAGGTTTTCAGAGACATTTAATTGCACAGGAGGAAATTGCCCATCCTATTGTTAATCAGACACAGAAAGAAAATGGTGACATAAGAAAATGAACCCTGAGAAAGAGGAATGTTAAGGCAGAGATCCTTCCACAGCTTAGCACTGTTGAAGGCCTCTTTCTTAGTCTTCCTATCATTTTTATTTCATTTAAGTCAATAATTAAAAAAAAATCCTGTCTCACGAGGCTATATTTTCTTTTTACCTAAGTGATGCCAACATAACAATGGGTAAGCTTAATTTTAAACCAAGACCAAAGTTCAGACACAGCATCCCCTCTGATAGGAGGCTGGAAGGAATCTTCTGTTTGCAGAGGGCATACAGTATCTCCTCTGACGGGCTGGGAAAAATTCTCTGTTTGCAGAGGGTGCTCAATCCTTCCTGGACTATGATCTCAGCTGTGGCCCAGCTGTCACTATGCCAAGCTGTCCACACCATCCTTCTTATGTGGAGCAACAGGTGGCCTCAAACCATATGCCTTCAGAATTTCAGCACAGCATCTTGCCACTAGGCAATCACAACTTGAGCAAATTATTCAAGAAGATGGACTCTATGAAGAAAAATTTGACATTAGAATTGAAGAAACAATTGTCAATAACCTCTGTATGCAGATGACATAACCTTGCTTGTTGAAAGTGAGTAGGACTTGAAGCATTTGCAGAAGGAGATTAAACACTCCAGCCTTCAATATATGTTTCAACACAGCATTAAGAAAATTAAAAATAATCCTTGCCAGTGGACCCACAGCTTCATGAATGGAGAAAGGATTGGGACTTTCAATGACTTCATCTTCCCTGGAGCCACACTCAATATACTTGGTACCAGCAGTCAGGAGATGAGTAGAAGTATTGCACTGGGAAAGGCTATAGTCAAGGACTTCTTAAAATTTTGAGGAATAATGATGTCACTTTTTACAGAAAAGAGGAGATGAAATACATTTACCCAGTTAGAAAAATGACCAATAGATTCAATGAACTGCCAGATGTGCAGGCTGGATTTAGAAGAGGCCATGGTACTAGGGATTTTATAGCTAATGTTAGATGGATCTTACCTGAAACCAGGGAGTACCAGAGGAATGTCTGTCTGTGTTTCATTGACTATGCAAAGGCTTTTGACTGTGTGGATCACAACAAGCTGTGGCTGACTCTGAGTAGAATGGGAATCCCAGAACATTTGATTGTGCTTATGCAAAACCTATACTTACACCAAGAGGCAGTTGTCAGAACAGAGCAATGAGACACTACATGGTTCAAAATCAAGAATGGGGTCAATCCAATTAAAACAGACATTCAGGGGGTGGGGGAAGAAGAACGAACTGGGGAGGAAGGTAGAGAAAACAGTACAACAATGAATGAATGAGAACCCCAAATCTCTGTAAATGTTCATTAAAGCTAATAAAATTTAATAATAATTTTAAAAAGAGCTGAATAAAAGATTAAAAAAAAAAAGAATGGGGTCAATCAGGGATGTGTTTTGTCTCCAGACCTTTTCAATCTGTATGCAGATACAGATCATCTGAGACTGGTCTGTATGAGGAGGAATGTGGCATCAGGGTTGGTGGAAGAGTCATCAACAA
>NW_006399800.1:15290886-15293438 GCF_000299155.1 Elephantulus edwardii | reverse complement strand
TGACACTTTTGAACTGTGGTTTGGGAGGAGTGTGCTGAAGATTTCATGGATAGCCAAAAGAGCAAGCAGGTATGTCTTGGAAAAGGTGCGGCGGGCAGCATGCTCCTTGAAGGCAAAGTTGATGAAGCTTCGTCTCCCATACTTTGGGTATGTTGCTAAGTCAAAAGGTGATGAAAGAGAGGAAGACCTTTTAACAGCTGGGTTGACCTGGTGACTGCAGCAATGAACTTGAGTGTACCAGAGATTATGAGGATGGCATGGGACAGGACAGTGTACAGGTCTGTTATTCATAGGGTAGTTATGAATTGTTTTCTACTGAATGGCACCTAACAACAACAAGAAGCCACATGGCCAAAATAGAGTAGGTTGAAAATTTTCCATCATAACCACTGGCTCTTGGTCACCTGGTACTTCCTGAAATATTCCTGGATTTTTATGATACAGTTTCTGTGTATTGCCTCCATCTTCTTGTGATGCTTTCTGGATCATTCAAGATTTGCTCATGTTGTTGTTGTTATATACCATGTACCGTCAAGTCACTTGCGACTCATAGTCACTCTATGTACAACAGCCCTAAACCCTGCTCTATCCCTTGCTAATCTCACTGTCTCTGACACGCCTATCCCCATTTTCCTAGTGACAAAATCAATCCAACTCATTGAGGGTCTTCCTCTCCTGTGCCGTCATTCCACCCTTTCAAGCATAACGGCTCTCTCCAAGGACTGGTCCCTCCTTGCAACATGTCTAAAATATGTCAGATGGAGCTTCAGAATCCTTGACTCCAAGGAGTAGCCTGGCTTCACCTCTCCAGGATGAACTTGTTTGTTCTCCTAGCAGTATATGGTGTATTCAGTACTCTTCTCCAGCACCACAGCTCAAAGACATCAACTCACCTTCTATAATCCCTTATCATTGTCCAGCTCTCTGAAGCATAGCAAGTAATGGCAAAGACCAAGGCCTGTATCAAGCACACTTTAGTCTCCAGACTGACATCATTGCTCCTCAGTACTTGGAGAGGTCTCTGACAGCAGACTTTTCCAATGCAATTTCTTTTAATTTCCTGTCTGCTGGTACCAAGAGTGTTGATTGTAGAGCCAAGCAAACTAAAGCTGTCAACAATCTTAATCTCTTCACCATCTATCATGATGCTGCCAATCAGCCCAGTGGTGAGAATCTTTGTTTACTTGACGTTGCTTCCATCCATATTGAAGGCTGCAGTCCTTGGCCTTCTGCAGCAAGCGCTTCAGGTCTTTCTCAGTTTCAGCAAGCAGGGTGGATCTTCCACCAACCCTGATGCCATGCTTCTCCTCATAGAGCCCAGCCTCCCAGATAATCTGTTCTGCACGTAGACTGAAAAGATATGGAGATAGGACACATCCTTGATGCACATTCTTCCCAATTTTGAATCACGCAGTGTTTCCTTGCTCTGTACTGATGACTGCCTCCTGGTCCAAATAAAAGTTTCTCAAAAGCACAATCAAGTATTCTAGGATTCCTCTTCCTCTCAAAGTTAGCCACAGTTTGTTGTAATCCACATTGTCAAATGCCTTTGCATAGTCAATGAAACACAGACATTCCTCTGGTACTCTCTGCTTTCAGTCAAGATCCATCTGACATTAGCTATAATATCCCTAGTGCCACCACTTCTTCTAAATCCAGCCTGCACTTCAGGTATTTCTTTGTTGATGTTCTGTTCTAGTAGTTTCTGGACAATCTTCAGCAGAATCTTGCTTGTATGTGACATCAATGATATTGTTCGACAATTTCCATACTCTGTTGGAGCACTATTCTTTGTAATGGGAACAAATCTAGATCTCTTCCATTCAGTAAGCCAGGTGGTTGCCTCTCTAAATCAGATTAAGACAGACTAGGAAGTAGGATTCATCATCAACTTCTATAAAAGTGGGCCTCTGAACATCTTATGAACAACAGAAGAGTATGGATAGTTATAGTATTAGATGTAGAGCCTGGAATGGAAGGCAATAAAAACTAAGTGGAACAGCTACAAACATTCTTTAATAGTTGGAGTATGGAATGTATAAAGTATGAATGTTAGAGAACTAAAAACTGTGAGAATGAAATGGAACACATGAACATTAGCATTCTAGACATTAGTGATATGAGATGGATTGGCTTTGGGTATTTTGAATCAGACAATAATATGTTATACTATGCCTGGAATAAAAAAAACAGAGAAATAATGGTGGTGTAGTCATATTTGAAAAGACAATTTCAAGTTCTATTCTAAAATACAGTCTTGTGAGTGATAGGATATTCTCCATACTCATACAAGGAAGACCTATTAATATGACTATTATTAAAATAGAGGCACCAGCAGCTAAAGCCAAAGAGGAGGAAACAGAAGGTTTTTACCAAGTCTTACAGTCTGAAATTGACTAAACATGCAATCAAGATATGCTAATGACTATGAGATATCATCTCACCCCAGTCAAAATAGCAAAATTTAACAGAACAGCAAGCAACAAATGTTGGCGAGGTTGTGGAGAAACTGGAACCCTGATTCACTGTTGGTGGGAGTGTAAAATGGTGCA
>NW_006399800.1:15268985-15289751 GCF_000299155.1 Elephantulus edwardii | reverse complement strand
CACTAGCCAGAAAGCATGGATTTTGTGACATAAATGAGGCTGGAAATAGAATAATTGAATTTTGTGCACTCAATGATTTATTCATAGCAAATACCTTTATAAAACAAAGCAAAGCAATCACACATGATGACTTTACACATGGATGTTACCAGATGGACTGCATAGGAATCAGACTGACTTCATCTGTGGAAGGAATTGTTGGAGAGGCTCAACATCAGCAGTCAAAACAAGGGCAGGTTCTAACTGTGGGACAGATCATCAGTTACTCTTGTGCAAGCTCAAAGTGAAGTTGAAGAAAATGAAACAAGTCCTTGAGAACCAAAATATGATGTCTCTTCCACCTGAATTTGAAAATCATTTTAGGAATAGATTTGAAGCAGTGAATGCAAATGAGTGAAGACTGAATGACTTGTGGTATGATGTCATGTATATCATCCATGAAGAGAGCAAGAGGTCACTACAGAGACGGAGGAGAAAGAACAAAGCCAACACAAAAGTAAAAATTGACCCTGGAAATTGTACTAGAGCATTGAGAAGCCAAAACAAAGGGAAGAAATGTTGACTTAAAAGAGCTCAAGAGAAGATTTCAAGGTGCAGTTCAAGAAGACAAAGCTAACTAATATAACAGAATGTTCAGGATCTAAAACTGGAAAATAAAAAAAAGAACTCACTGGGAATTTCTCAAGCTATAAGAACTGGAAAGAATGAATGAATGGAAAGTCAGGTTCTCTATAACTTTCATCAAAATCTCATTTAAAGAAATAACTGAAAACAAATTTAAGCTCAAGTTACAATACTTATAGACACTATGGGAAAAATCTTGAACAATCCAGGAACCGAAAAGTATTATGATCCCACTCTTCATTATGCAGATAGTGTCAAAAGTGGAATTGCAAGATTGTATGAGACTCTAAGAAAGATAATATGCAGTTTGTATTATTGTGACTTTCACGTCTGAACAATGAATTTCAATATTAGAAAGATGTTTATTTATGTATTATTGAAAAAAAATCAAAGGCATTCAACTAAATGGATTATAGCTCCCTCCTGGACCATGCTGCTGCTCAGAGCTCTAGAGAGGTGCCCCAAGGCCATGAGGAGACTGGTGCTGGGTGGCCTCATAGAGACCACTGCTCCATCACTACGTGGAGACCACTGCCACACCATTGCTGCCACGTGGAGACTGCTGCTGCATGGAGACCACTGCCCCAGCACTCTTCATTGTGGAGACTGCTTCTCTGCCAGCCAGCCTTTGCCACACGGAGACTGCCCTGCTGTCCGGCACCAGGAGCACCAACATCACAGGTGAAGCCATTCCCTTTTGAAACACCACCTCCATACCACTGGTCCCTCCCAGAGCCAGTACTTGAGTGGTAGACACTTTGGACACCACCTAGCTGCTGAAGTTGCCTGGTTTAGAAGGCTACTAATTCACAGGCAATCTCTTCCCCCAACTCTACAATTGCGATGACATGGACGAACCATAATTTACATCTTCAACAAAACCAAAGCAAGATGTTACCCCCCAGAAGTGATCAAAGCACAGAATCAATGGATTTCCTAAACCCAGAAAGTCTGATGAAATTTTCTGAAACAGAATTCAAAAGAACAATGGGTGAAAGACAAAATGAAGAATTACTGGATCCTGCAAGCAAAAGCCAAGTTGTTGTTATTATGCATTGTCTAGTCATTTGTGACTCATAGCTACCCTATGTACAATAGCTCTGAAACCTGCTCTATCTTGTGCCAATCTCATTGTCCCTGACACTTCTAGGTTAATTACCCCAGTCACTGAATCAATCCCTCCGACCAAGGGTCTTCCTGTCCTGTGCTGTTCACCCTTCCAAGCAAAATGTCCCTCTCCAAGGACTGATCCCTCCTTGCACCATGTTCAAAGTATGTCAAATGAAGCCTCAGAATCCTTGCCTCCAAGGAGCAGCCTGGTTTCACCCTCTCTAGAATTAATCTCTTTGTTCTCCTGGCAGTCTATAGTATATTCAGTACTATACTATAGTATATTCTCCAGCACCACAGCTCAAAGACATAAATTCCCTTTCGATCACACCTAGTCACTGACCATCTTTTTAAACACATTGCACCTAATTGTGAAGACTATAGCTTGGGTCAGGCACACCTTAGTCCCCACACTACAGTCATTGTTCCTCAGTACTTTGGAGAGGACTCTGACAGCAGACTTCCCAATGCAATTAATCTTTTGATTTCGTGGCTCTGCTACTGTGTTGATATATTTATTACACAAGGAAATCTGTTACTGAGGACTAACAACTTAGTATATTGGGATTTAAAAAAAAATATTTATCTAAGCCTCATGTTTGAAGTCAATGAGACCTTGAGGAGGGCCTTTGTATTTAAAAGTCGGTTGTTATCATATTTTTGTGGAACATTCTTCTAAGTTGTACAGCACTCTTCTGTCAATATGCTTGCTGTACTGAGGTAACCTGGGGTTGCTGTGATGCTGAACCTTGTACCACTGGGGTGTCAAATGGCATAACGGATGCCCAGGATAAATAGTGTTTGGTTGAGCTTCCAGTTAAAGACAGATTTGGAAACAGGAGTGCAATCTACTTCCTAAACAACATGCCCTAGAAACTCTATGAACTTTAAGAAATGGCGATGGTCATAGAAAAGCTTTAGGCCTTTTGCCCAAAGGATCACTATGATTCATACTCGATCACAATCAACAACAATACCACCAAGAACTATTTTAAAAGGCTGATGAGCAAAAAAGTGCATTTAAAGACCAAAGCATGCCTGATCCAAGCTGTCATATTTTCTGTTTAGTTATATTTATCAGAAAGTTGGACAATGAGTAAAGAAAACTAAAGAATTTGTCTTTGAATAATAGTGTTGGCAAAGATTGTTGAATATCTATGAACTTCCAAAAGAACAAACAAATCTATCTTAGAAGAAGAGAAACCAAGGTGTTCCTCAGGGTTAAGAATGGTGAGACTTAACTTCACGTATTTTAGGCATGTTTTCAGAAGAGGTCTTTCTTTGGAAAAGAATAATTCATGCTTGTAAAAATAAAGGATCAGAGAAGGATAGGAAGGCTTTCAACAAGATGGATTGTGTAGATTGTAATGATAACGCAGGATCAAGCAAAGTTTTGATCTATTGTGCTAATTTTGTGTTATTATGTGCTGTTGAGTGGACTATGACTCATAGCTATCTTATGAACAACAGCTCTGAACTTTGTGCTCTCATGAATGAATCTCAACAAGCTGACACACCTGAACCCACTGCCACAGTCAACTCATCTCACCCAAGGTATTCCTTTCTTCCACTGACCCTCCACTCTTCCTTGGAGGAGCACGATGTCTTTCTCTAAAGACTGGCCCTTTCTGACAGCACACCCAAAATAGATGAGATGGACCTTCATTGAGCTATGAGTAGGAGTCAATTAAATTACATCTAACAATAACAACAACTGGTTTCCTATAGTATCTATGATCTGCATTCTTTGTAAGATATATTCCTGTATGCTCTATGGAAAGAAGTCTTTGTAATCCTTTTTAAACTTTCACTCTTTGAGCCATATTGAAGGCTTTCAATATGACTATCAGAATACCTTTGTGAATCAAAATCAGTATATCAAAAGCAAGGTGAACTAGGGAGAGGTCATACAGGACATTCCTTGCATCAGCTTGACTACACTGAGACTCTTCAGTTCAAGTAAATGTCTATAAAAATGTAACAATTTCTTTGAAATATACTTTATTCTCTTTAACTTTTTCAATGTATATGTACTAAAGAGTCAGTGCTTTTTTAGTACATTCTCTGAATTGTGCAACCATCATCACAATCTAATTTTAGAATATTTTTCACAATTCAGAAAGAAATCTTGTACCTGATTCTTCCTTTCCCTCAGACTAATATAATTTTATAAATATGATTGTTTCTATAAATTTTCTTTTTTTTTGCATTTTATACAAATAGAATAATAAAATATGTAGCCTTTTGGTGATACATTTCTTTCAGCATATTTTTAAGGGTGATCTATGTTGTGGCATGCTATCAATATTTTATTTCTTTATATTGATGAAAAGTAATTAAATTGTATAAATATACCATATCTTGCTTCTTTGCTCATCCGTTGATGTGCAGCTTTTTGCTTTTCACCTATTATGAATGATGCTATGTAATATTTTGTTTAAGCATTTGTGTGGACAAGGCTTTTTATTTCCCTTGAGCACGTACTTAGGAGTGGAATTTCTAGGTTATATGATAATTCTCCCAGAATGTGAGATATCTCAATGATGATGAAAGATAGGGCAAGGTTGTTCAAAAGGTCACTCTGAGTCATAGTGAATTCAATGCCACATAACAACAGCATGTTAACTCTATATAATACAGTTTGAGTGACTCTAAACTTGTTTCTCACATGAATGTCTACTATTGAAAAGAATATATTTCTTAGAAGCTATCACTCTTCTGTCTATAGGGGATTTTCCCCAGCTGTCTGGTTGTATAATTTTTTCAAACTATCTTTTTGACCAGAAAGTCTTCCTCCACAATAAATAAAAAACCACTATTTTATATTCTTGAGGGTCATATTTAAAGAAGCATCTCTTTGTTTTACTTCTCAGGTTCTGACCTCTGTCAGTGTTTAACAGAAAGATTTCCTTTATGATAACAGCACCTATTTCTTTCTCATTTATACTATAATATCTTTAACCATCAGGCTATTTTTGTCATATTTGTGTAAGTTGTGATTATCTTTTATATCTGTGGTTTTCCATGTATGTCTTTTAAAAAATGTGACAAATATAACAAAACACTTGACATTTCAACGTTTTTCACATGGTTATTCAGTGACATTAATTATATTTATCATGATATGTGACTATTATCATTGTCTATCTACACATTTTCTGTTTAACAGTGATGAAACACAATACTTTTTGTTTTTACCTGCATCATCTGCAAGCCAGTGCTTGAATCTGGTGTCTGTTTATCCCTTGAAACTGGGACTTGCATTCTTGTCCATTTTAGACTAGTTGATGAAATTTCCATTTACTTCTCCATTTTTACTCCATAGCACAAGTGCACTTTTTTTGAGGCCAGAAGTGTCCTTTTCTGTGAGCTCTACGATCTCTTAAATTCTAATCTCTCACTGGATTCTTTACTTTTAAGTAAGAGAAGCTGAGTCCTCCTTGCTCCTATGTTTTTAAAAAAACAAGGGAAGCACAGGGATGGCCGAGTCTAACCTCTACTAACTCCACAAGGGAGAACTGACCCCATCAACAACATCCACAACCCAAAACCATTTCACATGAGATCAGATGTATCCTTCCATACTCCTGCAACTACTTACTGAGTCCAAAATTCATTGCAGTAACTACAAAGACTTCACAGAACTCTCCTCATTGTTACTGGGATGATTAGGGAAATTAGCAGGCTATAATTCAGGTTTGTCATAAGAATTTCATGAAACAACATATGAGCAAGAGCCTTGATGAAGGAGGAAGCTCAAGCTGCTCTGAAAGAATTGGCAAAAAACAAGCTCCAGGAATTGATGGCATACTATTGACTTATTTCAACAAACAGTGGCTGTTCTGGATGTGCTCACTAAGATGTACCAAGAAATATGGAGGACAATCACTTGGCCAACTGTCTGGAAGAGATCTATATTTGTTCCCATTCCAAAGAAAGGTGATTCAACAGAGTGTGGAAATTATCGAAAAATATTATTGATATTAGATGGATCTTGGCTTAATAAAGCAGAGAGTACCAGAGGAATGTTTGTGTTTCATTGACTATGCAAAGGCATTTGACTGTGTGGGTCACAATAAACTGTGGCTGACTCTGAGAAGAAGGGGAATCCCAGAACACTTGATTGTGCTTATGTGAAACCTATACTTGGACCAGGAGGCAGCCATCAGAAGAGAGCAAGGAAATACTGTATGATTCAAAGTTGGGAAGGGTTTACACCAAGGATGTGTCCTATCTTCACATATTTTCATTCCATATGCAGAACAGATTATCCGAGAGGCTGCGGTCTATGAGGAGAAACGTGGCATCTGGATTGGAGGTAGACTCATCAGTCTGTGTTATGCAGATGACACAACCCTGCTTGATAAAACTGAGGAGGACCTGAAGTGCTTCCTGTAGAAGGTCAAGGACTGCAACCTTCAATATGGATTGAAGCTCAACATCAATAAGACAAAGATTCTCACCACTGGGCCGACTGCATGGTAAAGAGACTGAGATTGTCAACAGCTTCAGTTTGCTTGGCTCTACAATCAACGCTCTTGGTACCAGAAGCCAGGAAATTAAAGGACAAATTGCATTGGGAATTTCTGCTGTCAGAGACCTTTCCAAAGTACTGAAGAGCAACAATGTCAGTCTGGAGACTAAAGTGCCCCTGATACAGGCCATGGTCTTTGCAATTACTTGCTATGCATCAGAAAGCTGGATAATGACTAGGGATTATAGGAGAATCAATGCCTTTGAGCTGTGGTGCTGGATAAGAGTATTGAATCTACCATGGACTGGTAGGAGAACAAACAAGTTCATCCTGGAGAGGGTGAAGCCAGGCTGCTCCTTGGAGGCAAGGATTCTGGTGATTCATCTGACATACTTTGGTCATGTTGCACGTCCTTGGAGAGGGATATTATGCTTGGGAAGGTGAAAGGACAGCACAGGAGAGGAAGATCCTCAATGAGATGGATTGGTTCAGTGACTGGGGTCACAGGGGTAAGTGTATCAGAGACAATATGATTGGCACAGAATAGAGCAGTATTTAGGGCTGTTGTACATAGGGTTGCTATGAGTCGCAGGTGACTCGATGGCATACAACAACAGCAGCAGCAGCAACACCAACAACAATAATTCAGGTTTACAGCAAGATATAATCCGAGTTCAGACAGTTTCTCAGTTAACTGCAAGATAAAATCCTTGCCATAGGAATCTCTGTCCTAAAAGGATGTGCTGCATTGTTTCCTCTTTCCTGGTGTTAAGATTCTCCCTTTCTGCTGCTGAATCTTTTCAATTTAACAAGATTAGCCTTGTGGTCACATGTTATACTATAGTACACCCTATATGCATGAAGAAGACATGGCTTAGTTAGCTGTTTATGATATAGGCAGACTACATGTTTGCAGGGCAGACAGAGTTAAGGCAGCTAATCAGATTAAGGCTAAAGACAATGGTCTAGAAAAGACAAGCTTTGAGCAAGAGATCACTTACACCACATGTTTCCAGCTGAATTGTCTTGTTTGGATAACAACAGCTACATATAAGCCAGTGCTTTCTGGTCAGTCACTTATCCATTCTTTGTTCAACAAATATTTATTGAAAACTAGGCACTTTTCAAGATGCTGGAGTTAGAGTAGTAAAGAAACTATACTGAGACTCAGCATGTTTGATTTATATTGTAATGAAGGCTATATGATTTAAATGTAGACAAGTTTGAGCTGTGGATCAGACCATTTCAAAGATTTTATATATTTTCTATGAAGTTCAACCACTCTTTCTATAAAGACAAAGCCATATAATGGAAGAAATACTTGTATCGATAAATTTCTAGTTGAGTTAAAGGACACCTGATGGCATATATGTAACACATGAGGCTACTACCCATGACATTAGTAAAAGAAAGATGAACAGTCTTTTTCTGTAAAGATTAAAAGCCATAGACACAGAGTTGAGTAAATGGCAGTGAGTTCAAGGCTTCTAAGCTGAGCTAAAGGAGCTTTTGTGGCATGGTGCATTCAGTTACAATGTTAATTAGAACGTCAGGTCAACAGTCACCAGATGCTCCAAAGAAGAAAGATGGATAAACACTTAACTTATAGCTTTGTAAATACAATGGAGGGTCAAGAATCAAACTAAATGGCAGCGGGTTTTTGGCTGTGTTGTTGTTAGGTGTGGCCGAGTCGAGTATGACTCATAGCAACCTATGAACAACTGATTTAAACCTTGTCTTATCACGTACCATCCTACAATCTCTGACAGACTCAAGCCCATTGCCACAGTAACTGGGTCAACCTACTTGATTTGGGGTCTTCCTCTCTTTCACTGTCCCTCCAATTTCCCAAGAAGGATGTCCCTCACCAAGGAATAATTTATCCTAGCCACATGCCCAAGTATGTGAGATGAAGTTTTGTCTTTGCCTCCAAGGTGCACTCTGGCTTCCCTTTCACCAAGACCATCTGTTTGTTCTTTTGACACTTCATGGGATATTAAGCACTATTTTTCACATTCTGCTGGATCGTCTTTTCTATTTTTTTTTTTGGAATGGGAATATAAACAGATCTTTTTCAGTTAGTTTGCCAGGTTACCCTCCAGATTTCTTGGCACAATTTGGTGAGCACTTTCAGGGCTGCATCTGTTTGTTGAAATATGTCAATAGGTATGTCATTAATTCCTGGGGATTTATTTTTTGCCAATCCCTTCAGAGCAGCTTGAATTTCCTCCATCATCATTGTTTCTTGGTCATATATTGTTTCATGAAATTCTTCTGTGTCAGCCAATTCTTTTTGGTTCAGTGACATCTTCTTTCGATGCTTTCTAGAACATTCTGTGTCCTGCCCATTGTTGTTGTTGTTGTTGTTGTCATGTGCCATTGAGTCACTTGCGAATTATAGCATCCGTATGTATGTACAACAGCCTTAAACCCTGCTCTATTCTGTGCCAGCCTTATTGTCAGTGACACACCAACCCCATAACACTCTTAAGTAATCTAATTTGAGGCTTGAATTTGTTCTTCAGTTCCTTCAGCTCAAGAAATATTGAGTGAGTTCATCTGTTTTGATTTTCCAACTCTAGCTCTTCATATATTTCTTTATAATACTTTGCTTTGTCTTCCTAAGCTGCCCTTTGAAATCTTCTCTTCAGCTCCTGAACTTCTTCATTTCTTCTTTTATTTTGACTTCTCAGCACTCTACTTCAATACTCAAAGTCTCTTCTGAACCTTCATCTTGGTCTTTTATTCCTCTCTGGTGTTCATAATGACCTTTTGTGTTCTTAACAAATAATATTCTTGATATCCTTTCACAGCTCATCTGGTCATTTCTCATTAGTGTCCAAGGCCTCAAACCTGTTCCTAATATGATTTTTAAATTCAAGTGGGATAGAATCAAGGTCAAATTTGGATTCTTTGGATTTGATCTAATTTTCTTTAGTTTTAGTTTTAACTTGCATATGAGTAGCTGATGGTCTGTTCTGCAATTAGTACTGGGCCTAGTTTTCACAGTTGATAATGAGATTCTCCAATGATTCTTTACACAGATGTTATAAATCTGATTTATGTGTAGACCATCAGGTGAAGTCCATGTGTATAATGACCATTTGTGTTTCCTACAAAAGTTATTCACAATGAATAAATCATTGATTGTGCAAAATTTTATCATTCTATCTCCAGCCTTATTAATGTCACTAAGTCCATGTTTTCTAACTTTGATCCTTCTTCCTTGTTCCCAACCATTGCATTCCAGTCACCCGTTATTATTAATTCATCTTGATTGCATGTTCAATTGATTTATAACTGAAAAAGTTGATAGAAATAATCTGTTTCCTCCTTTTTGCTCTGGTTGGTGCATATATCTGAATGATGGTGATGATAACAGGTCTTCCTTGTATGCTGCTGTTTGCCACTGAGTTATAACTGACCCTCTGGTGGGTGTTTAGAGGTAGTTAATTGCATGTGAGGAGATTGCACATCATTCTTCTGTGGAACATTGATTGACTCTGAGTGTATTTGAGATCACAGGACAGCTTTCTTGTATGCATATGAATATTACCTTGTCACTCATAGCATTGTATTTCAAGATGGATCTAGAAATCGTCTTTTAAACTTTGAATCTGACCCCATTTTTCCTCATTTTTTTATTTCCAGTATGGTAGATCCTGTGATTGTCTGACTGAAAATGTCTCATGCCAATTCATTTTATTTTGGCAAAGCCTAGTATGTCAATAATTATGTTTCATTTTTTCCTTAACAATGTCTAATTTTCCATATTAATACTTCTCCCATTCCACGTTCCAAACTCAAATGTCTGCAGCTATTCCTCCCACTTTGTGATTCCCCAGAAGAGGGCTCAGTCTCTGGTGTCATATCTGCTAGTCTATCTATTGTAAGTGCGCTCTACTGTATACAGGATATTTGAAGTCCTGTTATTTCAGAAGTGAAAGGCCAATCCTACTTCCTAGTGTGTCTTAATTTGGATGGTCAGCTTTAGAACAATATCTGACAGACAAGCATTTTATTCAAAATAGCAGCTGAAAGACCTTTCTCTATTACACAGGTAATAAACCTGGTATTGGTCTTGGCATTCCCTCGCCCCCCACTTCAGTGCATGTTGGTGTTCCTACTCCTACCCCACCCTGCCAACATCCAACTTAGTTCTCTTTCCTCACCCCTCTAACACCTCCCTCCTCTCTGTCCCCAGCCAAACCTGATATGATGGCTCAAGCCTCACTCAGTTATTGAAAAATGCATGGCATATTAGTACATGTGTTTTGTTAATGGGTTCTATCAAGTTAGAATGAACTGACTCTCTAGTGTGTTTTTAGAGGCTATAAATTACATAGGAAGAATCTGCCTGTATTTCTCCTAAGGAGCAGCTGGCAGATTCAAACTGTTTGCCTTTGGGTTGACAGTGTGATTCCTTACCCACTAGGCTACCCAAGCTCTCCAGATGTTGTTATAGATCTTATAAAGAAAGAACGAAAAGAATATAGAAGAGAGGAAAAGCAAAATGTCATATTTGAAGCTTCTTTTAAAAGTCTAGACATTTTACTTAGATGAGTTTTGACCAAGTCAGAGGTCCTATGTTTTAGTAAACAGTCTTTGAGAACTTGTATGACTTACTGAATCGTTCACAAACAGATCTCTTCTGTTTTCTTCAAGAGGCTATGAAAGTTACTTTCAGAGGGCAAGTCAGGCAGTGAATTTTCCTGTTTTAGTTTCAAAGTTCAGCATGTTATTTTATGTTCCCGAGAGCTTCCTGTTTCTCCTTTCCCTCAGAGTACAAGATTAACAGCAATTTTCCATTTTAAAAGCAATGCAAATATACCTCCCTTATGGATTACAGGGAGACTGGGCTCTTGGTGGATCTATGCTCCCTCTGGGCCTTTATAAAATAGCTTGTGCTTCCTTTAGAGGGGACAAGAAGGTGGGGTTTTTCATTGACTTGGAGAAGAATACTTTTTAAAAGTATGCTTATTAGAAGCTCATGTGCAGAGTGCTCTGGGGCTTCTAGATCTGCAGCCTAGAAAAACAGCTCCCTTTTTGATGTCTGACGCTGGGTGCCATGAGCCTTCCTGCATCTCCCAGACCAGACGCTGCCCACATTGACCCCACGTGATTGGGCCACTCATTTCATGTTTACAAATTTCTACTTCCACCATCATTTTATTCTCTTTTCAAGCCTCAGGGAAAATAAAGGGGAGTTAATGGAGATAGATAAAACTAGATAGAGGCCAAAATACACACTGAGGAAATGAAAGGTTTATCCTCAAAAAAATGGAAAGAAATGAAAGGGGTAGTGTTATGGCAGTTCAAAGATGAAACGCTTTTACAATTAGGAACAAATTCAGAAATGTAAGACTGCTCAGAAAAGACAGTATCTGTAAAGCAAAACAAACCAAAAAAAATCCCCACTTCCACACCCTTTCACATTTTCTCAGTTGACGTTTTGCCCCACTAAAATCATACCCTTTTCCCAACAGACCTTCCTAACCTATGAAATTTGCTAGTATTGAAAGAATTCTTGTAGTAAGTGGCAGCAAAAGAGAGTAATTTCCTAAGTGAGGCAAGGGAAGGTCTCCCCTTTGTCTCCAGTATTTATGACTCACATGGTGTCAAACGATGTTGAAAGTGAAAATTGAAGCAATCATGTTTCTTTATAGAACTCTCTTGGTCTACACGTGTTTACCTAAAGATGCCATGTATTCTAGGTCTGTCAGTCACCTGCACTCATCTTTCTGTGATCACTGAGGTAAACTGACATTCTTTCTGATCAAGTAATACTTACTGAATATTTATTATGTGCTATTTTTTCCATGTGAAGCGTGTCCTTTGTAAGAGATAAATATGCGGACTGGTAGGATAGTTGGTAGTTTTGGTCTACTAACCTGAAAGCCTCTCTGGCAACTCTAATCCACCAATAGCCCTGTGGGAAAAAGATGGGCTCTCTCCTCCCATCATCATTATGCATTATGCATCATTATGCATCAGAGAGTTGGACAATGACCAAGGAGGATAGAAGGAGAATTGATGCCTTTGAGCTGTGGTGCTGGAGAAGAGTACTGAGAATACCATGGACTGCTAGGAAAACAAACAGATTTGTCCTGGAAAGGGTTAAACCGAGTGGCTCCTTAGAGGCAAGGATTCTGAGGCTCTGTCTAACTTACTTTGGACATGTTGTGAGGAGAGACCGGTCCTTAGAGAGGGACATCATGCTTGGGAGGGTGGAGGGACAGCGCAGGAGAGGAAGGCCCTCTATGAGGCGGATTGATTCAGTGACTGGGATAATTGGGATGGGAGTGTCAGAGACAGTGCGATTGGCACAGGACAGAACGGAGTTTAGGGCTGTTGTACATAGGGTCGCTATGAGTCGCAGGCGACTCGAGGGCACATAACAACAACAACAACAACATCTCCTCCCAAGAGATTTACAGTCTTGGGAAAACCTGAGGGAGTGTCAGCTATTAGTTTGTTATAGATCAATTGTGAAGATTTTTAGTTTTTTGGTTTTTATATTGTGGTGGGCTTTTTTTGGTTGTTTTTTTTTCCTTTAGCTTCATGTTGCTTACAGACTGGTTCTTACAAAATGAACAGAAACAGGATTATCTGAGGAGTATTTTGATTTATACTCATTATTTCCAACAAAGACTGTTAATTTTTTGAATAGAGTTATTAAAGGTGAACTATTCCTTTTTCACCCAGACCAAGAGCCACCTCTCTAGCTCCTGGATAGCCTGTAGACTCAAATTAGACTGTACCCAATAGACTTAGCCATGGAAGACTTCAGATGTCTCAGGAACTTCCCAGGAATCCACGGGCTATTTTTCATGCTTCAGGCAAGCATATCAGTGTTATTTTTACTGACAAAAATCTCCTTGTAGCTTCTGTTCCTTCATTCTGAGAGAGAAGCAGTACATTTTACAACTGAACAGAGCAAACAATAGGAACACAGAAAAAGTGTCCTAGTGTAGACCCAGTAATTCCTCTACTGGGAATATACCCTAAAGAAACCATAACTGTCACCTAGGCAGATATATGCACACTCATAATTATTGCTGCATTGTTCACAATAGCAAAGAGATGGAAACCACCTAAGTGCCCATCATTAAATGAATGGATAGAACAGCTCTGGTTTATTCACACAATGGAATAGTACACTGTTCTGAAAAACAAGGAAATCATACAATACTATTCAAAATGGGTGACCTTGGAGGACATTATGCTGAGTGAAATATTTCAGTCAAAAAGTACAGGTGCTGCATGGTGACACTACTGTAGAGTGGGACTGACATCAAGGTTGGAGTGAGACTGAGAAAAATGGGATAAATTATGTATACTGCATTGAAACAGATGAGGAAGAGAACAATTTAAAAGCGATATATGATTGGACATTATGGTTATGACAAGAATCCAGAATGAAGGTTGCATAGTGAAGTGTACTGGGGAGGGGGAGCATAGTATATACCAATGGAAGAATTTTACTTTTCAAAGAGAAGAGCGAACTCGAGGGAAGGGTGGGCAGGGAGAAAAATGCAACAATGAATGAAGGGAAATCCAAAATCACTGTAAATGTTCTTTAAAATTAATAAAATCAACAACAACAACAAAACCCACTAAGGCTCTAGAGTTAAACTTTCTAGAGTGGAATCCTGATTGTGTTACTTACTAGTGGTATGACCTTGGAACATTTTCTGAGGGTCTTTCAGCACCAGTTTCGAGTTACTCAATAAGGAAAGTAAGCATGGGTTTACATGTACTTATTTACTAAAGTTTCTAAGAAAAAAAACCCCTTTCATTCCCATGGAAACAGAAACTGACTCATGGCTGACCCTCCAGTGGATTTTCAGAGGCTGTATATCACACGGGAGGAGATTGCCCGTCTTTCTCCTGTGAAGCAGCTGGTAGATTCAAACTAACTATTTTGCGGTTGGCAGCACAACACCTTACCCATTAGGCCACAAGTTATTAATACAGTTAGGTGCCATCAAGTGGAGTATGATTCATAGCAACTCTATGAACAACAGATCTGAACCCTGTCCAATCCTGTGTCATTGTCATCATAAATGATACACTTGAGCTGATTGCTACAGTCACTATCCATCTTCTTATGGACCTTCCTCTCTTTCCTTAACTTGCCTCCTTGCCAAACATGACGTCCTTTTTTAAGGGATAATCCCCCTAACAATATGCCCAAATTATGAGGGATAAAGCTTGGCCACCTTTACCTCCAAAGAGCCCTCTGGTTATACTTTCTCCAAGACACCTGTTTGTTTGTTCTTTGGGCAATCAGACATTGAATACTCTCTTCCAACACCACAATTCTTCCATCATCTGAAGAGCAATGATGTCAGTTTGAAGACCAAGGTGTGCTTGATTCTGGCTATAGTATTTTCAACCACTTGTTATGCATGTGAGGCCACCAGAGCACCCACAATTTCTAGTAAACAATTTCTTACCATATTAAAGATTCTGCTGCTGGGTATGACTGATATCTGTCTCTCTCTGAACCAACCCCATAGCATCTTTCTATATAATGCTTTCAATTTACAATTTCTGAAAAGGACAGAATACTCTGTGTTATTTGTGTTTTCTTACTAATCTTAGTGAATAGTTTCACATGTTTTTGATAGCAACCCATGTGAAATTATATATTACAGATAGTAACTCAGTCTAAGTAAGCTCGTTTTCCTCTTAATTATAGGGTAATGTGTTCCTACCTATGCCTTGCTTATCTCATTTGTCTCTTGTTGTTTACCATCAAAGAGGAACCGACTCATAAGCAGGTTTTCAGATGCAATTAGTCACATGGGAAGAGATTGCCCATCCTTCTCCCACAGAGTAGCTGGTGGATTCAAACCGCAACACTTCAGGATTACAGCACAGGTTCTTGCCACAAGGCCACCAGTGTCCTTTTTTCTGTTGAATTAGAATCCTTATAACAAACCCTCTACTTGGTTTCCAAGACTGTAAATAACATGGAAGGAGACTGCAAAATCTTCTCTTCTTGGGTAGTTGGTGAACTTGAACCTCGAGAGAGGCATGGCCTTTGGGTTAACAGCACAACTCCAGAGTTCCTGATATCACCGGTAAAATCAGAAGGATAACTGTGGAATCTACATTATGCAGTTATTACGATTAGTGAATTAGTAGTACACTGAAGTATTTTTTACTATGCCATCTTGAGGACTCAATAAATATTAAGGTCACCAACATTGACATGGAGTTGATTCTGACACATGCTGGCCCAGCGTGGTAATCAGAGTGTGACTGTGCTCCACAGAGTTTTCAAAAGCTGGTTTTTTGGAAGAAGATCACAAGACCTTTCTTTCTCGGTTCCAGAATAGACTTGAACCTTCAATCTTTTGGCAATAGCTAAGTGTGTTAAATATTTGAATCTCTAATCCAACATCTCAAACAAATTGAAAAAGAATAGTAAGAAAACCCAACACACTCTAAAAAACCAAAACTGATAAAAATTAGGGCAGAAATAAAATAGAAAACAGAAAAAACAAATGAAATCATAAACTAAAACCAGGAGTTGGTTCTTTGAAAAGGTCAATGAATTTAACAAATCACTAACTAACAAAGGAAAATAAAGAAAAGACACAGATAATTAAAAAAAGAGATGAAACGGGCAATGTCACAAAAGAACTAAAATAAAAAGGCTAACACAGCGAATTGGTCTCTTCCATTCAGATTCGCGCACAATTGTTTTTATGATCTTGATTGAAACCCCTACATGATGACAGCACTCTATTTCCTGCTTGTGTTTACCACTTCCATTAATCCTACTCCCCTGCCTCTTCTTGACTCCTGAGCATCAATCCTGGTGTGTGCTGCCCTTTATTAAGCTTGGAAGCAGGAGTGGCATCCACTTCCGTAATAGCTTGCCTCAGGAAACCCTAAGAACATGGAGAGAGAATGAAAATCATTCAAGTGTTGAAGACTTTAGCTCATAGGGTCGCTATGAGTCACCTACAACTCGACGGCACTTAACCACAACAACGTATAAAAACAACCCTTAACCTAAGCCGCCTGATTCATAATGATACAAGATGGAGCAGCTTTTCCATAGGTTCCTCTAGATTTTCCATAACTATGCAAAAACAGACTACCACATTCTTTTCCCATGGAGCAGTTGACTGGTTTGGACTACTACCTTTGCATTAGCAGTTAAGCACTTAGCTGCCATATTGCCTTACTGTATTGCTAGTGTGAACAGAAGGGATTCTTTCTGCTGTCATGTGCCAAGACAAATAGATTGCAAGATCCAAAGCATTTTAATGAAGATCTGGGAGGAGCAGAGAAAATTCTCTAAATATTGACTCCTCATTTAAAGAAGGTTTTTTTTATAGTTGGCTATTATACTCGGGTTAAGTACTCATTTATTTAACATGCTAACTAGTTCAAAGTTGTAGGGTTTTTGAAATAAAGGAATAGTTTATAAACAGTGTCTAATAAACAAACAACTTAAGGCACAATTTACATATGACAGAAAAATCCAAATGCTAATTCAGGAAAGATGTATTTCCATTCGTGGTATACAGTTTAATATAATCTGCATGACTAAAAAGAAGTTGAAACAAGATTAAACACATTACAATTAACAAATGTTAATTAGACCATTCAACCAGTTTTGCAGGATGGAAGCACAGGGTGTCAGTTTTTAGAGCTAAACTATGTGTTTGAATAATCTGGAGATATATTGCACTGGGAAAGTCTGTAGTCATGGACCTCTCCAAATTGTTGAAGAACAATGATGTCAATTTGAAGACCAAGATGCATCTGAGTCAAACCATGGTTTGTTTCAATCATTTGCTATGCATCTGAGAGCTGGACAATGAATAAGGATGACAGAAAAAGAATTGATGCCTTTGAACTGTGGTGTTGGAGAAAAGTACTGAATATCATAGACTGCCAAAAGAACAAAGAGATGCGTCTTGGAAAAAGCACAGGCAGAGTGTTCCATAGAGGTAAAGATGGTAAAGCATCTTGGCCATATTGCTGTGAGAAGTTATTACTTGGAGAGGGAAATCATGCTTGGAAAGCTGGAAAGATGGTGAAGGAGAGGAAGACCCTCAACCAGGTGGATCGACCCAGTGACTGCAGCAATGGATTTAAAACTGTGTCAGGTATTGTGAGGATTGTATAGGTTAGGAGAAATATCAGTTCTCTTGTCCTTTTTGGTTGCTATGAGTTGACTTGATGACACTTAAAGACAACAGTGTTAATTGTTGTTGTTAGGTGTCATGGAGACAAAAATTACTCATAACTGAACCTCCATTGGGTTTTAAGAGGGTGTAAGTCACACCAGAGGGGTCTTCCTCTCCTTTTTTGACCTTCCATCTTTCCAAGCATGATGTCTTGTTCCAAGCAATAGTCTTGCCTAGCTGCCCATCCTAAGTATGAGAGATGGAATTTTATTGGCAATTGACTATGGAGCTAACCCCTTGCATTCGGTAATATAACTCCTTACCTACCAAGCTACCAGAACTAGAGGTATATAAATCAAAGTTCAAGGGGAGCTCTGGTGACCTAGTGGCAAGGAGCTGCAACTACAATCCCAGGGGCACATGGTTCGAATCCACCAGGTGCTCTGCCGGGAGAAGGAGGGACAATCTCCTCCTGTACCAGTCAGATCTGATTTGACGGTACACTCACACACACACACACAAAATCAAAGTTCATTTTATTTTATGCAGAAAAAGAATTTAATAAGGAATATTAACTACTTAGGACCCCTGGTATTTTGTATATTGTGTAGCTAGTCAAAGATCTGGTGGGCCAGTGCTAAGAAACTGGACTGAAATCCTGAATGCACGCCGTTAAAATTGACCAGCTGCCTTGCAGAAGGGCAATTTCCTCCCATATACTTAATTGCCTCTGGAAAATCTGTTGCAGGGTCAGCTGTGTGTTGATTCTAACTTGATGGTTTAGAATAACATGAACAATGAAAAGATCAGCAATTCAAATCCAGCAGTTGCTCAGTGGGAGCACAATCAAGCAGTTCTCTGTAACAGCCTGGAAACTCAATACATGGTCTTTATGAGTCAGAAGGAAGAGAAGAATAACTTGTAGAAGTTGCTGTTATTACTGATGTTGTTAGGTTGAACTGAGTCAGTGCTTTACCTAACAGTGGCCTTATTATGTACAACAGAACAAAAGTCTACCCAATCCTATATTAGTGACCCTTTGAACAGCTGACCTGAACCCTGCCCTATTTCTGCCATCCTCATCATCTCTGACATACTAAATCTCATTGCTGAAGTCACTGTGTTAATCCATCTCATGAGGGGTCTTCCTCTCCTTCTTTGACTTTCCATCTTTCCAAGCATGATGTCTTGCCTAGCTGCCCATCCTAAGTATGGGAGATGGAATTTTGCCATTTTTCTCTCCAAGGAGCACTTTCCCCCAGACATTTCTGTTTACAACACCAGAACTCAAAGGCATCAAATCTTCTTCTGCCCTTCTTTTTCATAGTCTAGCTCTCTGATACATAGCAGGTGATTGAGATGACCATGGTCTGAATAAGTTGTACCTTAGTCTTAAAACTGACATCATCACTCTTCAGCATTTTGGAGAGATCCCTGAGAGCAGACTTGTCCAATGCAGTACATCTCCTGACTGCTGTTACCTATAGAGCTGATTGATAATCCAAGGAAGATGGAACCACTGACAGCTTCAATTCTTTCTCCACGTATCGTGAAGCTGACTGTTGGTGTTGTGGTGTGGAGATCTGTTTTCTTGATGTTGAGATGTATGCAATCCATACCAAAAGCAATAATCCTTGATCTTCTGCAGCAAGCATTTAATATTCTCCTTACTTTGAGCAAGCAAGATTGTGTTTTCTGCGTAATACAGGGTTTTGAGAAGTTTTCCCTGATCCTGATGCCACATTTCTCTTTATAGAGTCTGTACTTGTGTACCATAGAGTTGGAACCACTCTCTAGTGGTCTTTCAGAGACATGGCAGGAGAAGTAGGAGATGGCCCATCCTTGTCCTGCAGAGCAGCTGGTGTCCTCGAACTACATGCCTTTGGGATTGCAGCATAGCTTCTTACCACTAGGCCACCAGGGCTCCCTAGCTTTGCAAAAATAATATTTGTTCAGCATGCCAATTCAATGGGTATGGTGAAAGGATACACAGCACCAAATAATTCCCAATGATAATGGGCTTCTCTAGTTAAAATTCAATTTATAGGGACCATAATATTATCTGAAGATTTATAATAGTAAGATAATTACTAAAACACCACCTAAAATGAGTTGCCAAACTTAACACACAAATTCATAGTGCAGGCATGGAATAATGTATAAAGATGATAATAAGATGATTATTAGTGCGCTAAAACCAGATAGTGGATAATCTAACATGTACATACCCTCTTGACTGCAGGAAAAATTAAATATACACCTTAATAATAATTTTTATCTCTATATCTACCCTAAAGTTTATTCATATACATTTATAAAGATGAAGGTTAATATGTCTTTGCCACAAAATAGGCTCTCTGGTGGCTTAGTGGTAAGAAGTTGCACTGCCAACCCCAAATCTGGTTGTTCGAATCCACTGCTTCTCTGCAGGAAAAGACCTAAGAAAATAACAGACTTCAGAACAGGGGGCTGCAATCAAGTGATAGACTCATTTTCGGAGCCGGCATATTGTGGTGCTTGGGAGTGAGGGGTCTGAAAATCTTCAGGAGAAAAATAGCTCTAAGTGGAAACTTGGTTGCCACTGGGGCCAGCCCACAGATTAAAGAAGATAATGGAATTTCGGATAGGGAGCTGCAATTAGGCAAGAGGTTCACTCTCAGAGCCAGCACACTGAAGTGCCCAGAGGGAGTGGCCTCCACTCCCCAGGACAGAAACTGCTCCAGGTCAGGAATATGACCATGCCACTCTGCAGACAAAGAGGAAAAGAAACCTTAGGAGAGGGGGCTACAAAAGGCAGGGTTCCCACAGAGCTGCAATATAGACCAAGAGGGTATGAAGGACTTTTTTTTTTAAAGACAACTTTTTTGTTTCCTCATCAATCAACACATGGTTGTGATTGCAAAACCTTTTTAGATTACACAAGGAGCTCAAGACCCACAGAGAATATAGGTAGACTGGGGAGGTGGTAAGTAACTGTTATCAGGAAAGTCCTAATAACATAAACCTTGGGTACATGTTACAGAGTCAGATTATAAACTGCTCCAGCATCTAAACTATTGAAGAGCTTTCCTATTGATTATTAAATGAGTGAAAATAGTTGATAGTTAGAAAATCTCATTTTAGTTGTTTATATACATATTTCTATGGTCAACATCTGAATATATCAACTTTATCACAAATTATCTTATGCAAGTGTAGACAATGCTTTCGACAAATCTAAGAGTGTCCTAATAACATGTCACTTATAAGTTTCACTCTAAGATAAAAATAAAAGCACTAATTTTGTTTGATTCCAGAAACTAAAATAAGACAACAAACAAACAAAATCAATGAGAATTTTCTTTTACCACCTCTGCTTCACACAGGGTGTTTGTTGTTGTTTTTGTTATGTGCTGTCGAGTC
>NW_006399800.1:15261791-15267665 GCF_000299155.1 Elephantulus edwardii | reverse complement strand
AGGGCAACATCTGTTAACTGAAATATGTCAATTGGTATACCATCTATTCCTGGGGCCTCATTTTTTGCTATTTTCTTAGGCTGATTTGCATCATGGGTGAAACATGACAGTCATATATTCACTAATCCACTAAAAATAGTTTTGGGAATTTTCTATTTAGTAGTGGAAGCTAGGACATGAATCAACATGCTTAAAATTCATTTAAAAAGCGAGCAAATAAAAAATAAATTAGAATGCTGGGGTTAGGAGTTAATAAATTCTAGAACTTTAAAAAACATTGAGAGTGAATTTTGACATGGGATAAGTTACCTTATACTTTAGCAGAGGTAACAGTGGAATTGAGAAACATTACAAAGAGATTTTTCTATACTTTATTTGGAGATCTTTTAAGTGTTTAAATAATGTTGAACATAATTACCTGCTCAGACAACAAGAGTATTTTTTGTGGGGTTTTTCTTTCCTCAGTCACTTCGATTTAGACTTATAAAGTACACATACCTTAGAAATCCTTTTGACATTTGATATGTTCTCATTCTGAGTAATTTACATTTAAGACTTAGCAATTGTTGAGACTTCATGACAGAAACAGGCTGAAAAGGTTGATAAGGGGCAGCATGCCCTCTTGCCTTGATAAATTGTGCTACACATAGAACCCACATTTTCTGAAGCATTATCTACATTAAAGAAAGCCATTTAATTTCATCATAGAAGTCATCGACTTCCATCTCCTCTACTTCCATCTCCTCTCTTTTGTGTTTAGCAGAGGTATGGGAGACTAAGGTGCGTCTGATACAGTCTATGGTTTTTGCAATCACTTGCTTTGCATCAGAGAGTTGGACAATGATTAGGGAGAATAGAAGGAGAATTGATGCCTTTGAGCTGTGGTGGTGGAGAAGAGTATTGCGGGTACCGTGGACTTCTAGGAAAACAAACAGATTCATCCTGGAGAGGGTTAAACCAGGCGGATCCTTGGAGGTAAGGATTCTGAGGCTTTGACTGACATACTTTGGACATGTTGTAAGGAGGGCCCTGTCTTTTCAGAGGGATATCATGCTTGGGAGGGTGGAGGGACGGCACAGGATGGGAAGGCCCTCTATGAGGTGGAGTGTTTCAGTGACGGGGGTAATTGGGGTGGGTGTATCGGAGACAGTATGTCTGGCACAGGACAGAGCAGAGTTTAGGGCTGTTGTACATAGGGTCGCTATGAGTTGCAGGCAACTCAATGGCACATAACAACAACAACATGGTTGCACCCACTAGGAGATGGCAGAAGGCTGCTTGTACCTCTGACTGGCACTTCTGGTTTGCTGTTGTCCTTGGAGAAATCTGGGCTTGGGACATAGGAGGAATGTAATCTGAACACTCCTTTGTCACAGGTCACCAGAATATGCTTGTAGGGATGGTAGACATAATGGAACTTAGAGGCAGAAGAGACTGCAGAGCAGAAAGGTCATGTGCCACAAGCTCCCGGCAGTGGATCAAGTGGGAGAGATGCATCTGTGCTTTTGGAAGCAGTTTAATTATTAACAAAAAAAGCCAATCAGGAATGAGTTTCTCAATTTCCAAACTAACCATAGCCAAAGCAAGCATGGATCCTTTGAATTGCAGAAGTTGCAGGCCATACAGTTGAGGAGTTGCCAAATGTTGAGATATACTGGGTATGTAAGAGTAACTGAGGCCTGGTTGACACTGCAATGGTATGGGAAATGTGAAGAAAATAGAATGGTGTTGCTGTGTGAAGATCTTAGTTCAATTTACCCAGAATAGTTCTTTCCATTCTTACAATTTCAGATGAAGAATAGCCACAGAAATTGTCTCTTGCTAACACCTTCAATACTGGAATTCTCTCATCTTCCTCAATGGTCTTGGCAGCTAAGAAGAAACAGCTGATTGCAATACAGTTCAAATATTTTGTGTGGGTCTTTACAGTAGCTAAAAATCTGTCCAAACGACTGCTAGCCAGAGCAAATGTTTCTGGGGAAACGTTAAATAGGTATTTGAATTTGGCCGGAACAAATCAGAAACATTCTGATTTGTAGGCATTTTGGGCACATTCACCTTCATCTTTTCTGTAAGACCTTCTTCAAAGGTCCTGGAACCTTCATGATCTGCCTGTTACCTAGTTTAATGTAACTCCCTTGTTCTCCCAGTTTATCCCAGCAGAACTGTAGACCTCACAGTGGTGATGCGGGATCATCCACAGGCCCACATTACCACCTCTTTTTCCTCTGCATATGGCAGCAGGGTATGCGGGCCAAGGACAAGGCCAACTGAGGAGGGAGAAGAGGGGGAACCAGGTTGGGGGACATGGATGTAAGGGCTTGAGTGGGACGCATGGCTGCAGATGGTGGGTTGGTCAGCAAATTAGTTTTATGATGATCCCAAACCTGTGGACACCACCACGGGTCCCACTCCTCCAAATGCTGCCAAAGCCATCTGTGGTGGGGAAGAGGCTCTCTATCACCACAGGGCAGTGGGAGGCCAGGAAGAGGTCGAGGAGGAGAGCTGCTCTGCCCCTAGGAAGGGGGGGGATGAGCTTTTGAGGGGATATAGTGAAAAGAGGGGAGGGAGAGAGAGGAAGTGGGGGGAGAAAGATAGGAAAAGCGAAACAGAGACAATGCTGGGTCCCAGATATGAAGGAATTTATGAGAGGCAAACTTTCCTACTCCACAGGACCAGAAAGGATTTCCTCATCCCCATAGACAGAACACATTAAGCAGACAACTAAGTCACAGCACTATAAAAATAAAGAACTGACAATAACCTACACAGACACAATAGAAACAGCCTAACACATAAAAAGACAAATTTCACACATTGTCAAAAAAGGAGAAGATAACTTTAAATATTGTGAAAAACCAAAATAATCATTCTCCTACAAGAAACACTGTATATTTCAGATCCAATGATTACCCCAGGGACATGAAAGAAGAAAAAAATATATTGGCAGAGAGTCATGTGAACAGTTACAGAAGAAGGTACAAATGATGGAAGAATGGAAGCCATAAACAAAGGGAATATCCTAGAGACAAGTAGCCAGAAGAAATATATTGGTGTGGAAGAACATGACAGCACCACAGTAGTTGTAGGAGACTTTAACACACCACTCTCATCAAAGAATAGGTCAACTAGAAAGAAATATAACAAAGGTTGAAAAGATCTAAATGATACAGTCAGCCAACTGGACCTTGATATATGCAGAGTTTTGCACCCAACCCAAACTCAGTTTACTTTTTTTCAAGTGCACATGGTACATACTCTAAAATTGATCGTATATTAGATCACAAAGCAAGCCTCAAGAAATTAAAATAAAACAAATCAAAAAAACCCAAAACCTTAACCCATACATTGAAATAAGATAAAGTATCTTTTCCCACAGCAATGCCATGAAACAAGAAATTAGTTACAATAGGGTAAAGCTTATAAAATTACTCACATGGAAGCCAAATAACACCTTGATAGATCATTATTGGGTCGTGTTGTTGCTGTTGTTATGTATCGTGCAGTCATCCATGACTCATAATGACCCTATGCACAATAGCAGTGAACTCTGCTCTATACTAAGCCAATCTCACTGTCTCCAACACACATATTCCCATTGTCCTAATTACTGTGTCATTCCATCTCATCTGGAGTCTTCCTCTCCTGTAATGTTTCTTTACTCTTCCAAGCATGATGTCCTTATCTAAGGACTGGTTCCTTCTGGCCACATGCACAAAGTATGTAAGATGGAGATTCAGAATTTTTCCTTCTGAGGAGCAGCCTGATTTCACCCTTTCCAGGACAGATCTATTTGTTCTCTTGGCAGTTCATAGTATATTCAATACTCTTCCCCAGCACCACTGCTGAAAGGCATTAATTCTTCTGTCACCTTTGGTCATTGTCCAGCTCTCTGATGCATAGCAAGTAATTGTGAAGGCCATGGTCTGAATTAGGTGTACCTTTGTCTTTAGACTAACATCATTGCTCTTCAGCACTTTTGAGAGGTCCCTGATTGCAGTTTTACCCAGAGCAATTAAGTTTTCGATTTCTTGACTCCTGGTGCCAAGAATGTTGATTGTGAGTCTGAGCAAGCAGAAATTGTTAACAATCTCAAACTCTTCTCCATCTATCATGGTTGTAGAAGAAATAAAAATATTAAATAAAAATGTTCCTCAAAACAAATTATAATGAAAATACAGTATAACAAAACCCTTGGGATATAGCCAAAACAGGCCTCAGCAGTCAGGTCATAGCAATAAACAAACACATAAAAAAGGAAGAAAAAGCAAAATTTATGTCCTAACACAACACCTTTATCAAATAGAAAAAGAAACTACAATCTAACCCCGCAGCCTCTAGAAGAAAGAAAATTATAAGGATAAGAGCTAAAATCAATGGGACAGAAAACTAATTGAAACTATAAGGCCAGGAGCTGGTTCCCTGAAATAGTTAATAAAATAGACAAACCATTGACAAACTTAACAAAACAAAAAGAGAAGACACAAATAGCTCAACTTAGAAATGATAGAAGTGGCATCATATCAGAACCATATGAAATTAAATTGATAATACTGGTATATTATAAATAGCTATGTTCTTGTTGCTGTTGATTGCCTACGAGTCAAGCACGACTCACAGTGATCCCATGAACAAAAGGCCTGAAGCCCCTCTACAATTATCAACATTTATTAAAGTTCATAGAGTTTTCTGAGGTATGCTATTTAGGGAGTGTCCTGCTTCCAAACCTGTCCTAGTATGTTACTGTTGTTATGTGCTGTGGAGTCACCTGTGATGTATAGTGACCCTATGTATAGCAGCTCTGAACCCTTCCCTGTGCTGAGCCAATCTCACTAGTTCTGACACAGCAACCCCCATAGCCCTAGTTTCTGTATCAATCTATCTCATCCAGGGTCTCTCTCTTTTGGTGCTTTCTGTCTACCCTTCTGAGCATGATGTCCTTCTCCAAAGACTTATCTCTCCTGGCCACATGCCCAAAGAAAGTGAGGCAGAGCTTCAAAATCCTAGCCTCCAAGGAGAAAATTAGTTTCACCCTCTCCAAGATAGACCTATTTGTTTTCTTGGCAGTCCAGGGAATGTTCAAGACTCTTCTCCAGCACCACAACTCGAAGGCTTCTATTCTTCTTCTTTCATCCTTAGTCATTGTCCAACTCTTTGAAGCATACCAAGTAATTGAGAAAAGCATGGTCTGTATAAGGTGCACCTTTGTATCTAGCCTGACATCATTGCTCTTTAGCACTCTGGAGAGGTCCATGACAGCAGGTTTTCCCAATGCAATTGGTCTTTTGATTTCCTAACTGCTGGTGTTAAGAGTGTTAATTGTGGAGCCGAGCAGGCTATAATTGTTAACAACCTCAATCTCTTCTCCATCTAACATGGTGCTGCCAGTTGGTCCAGTGGTGAGAATATTTGTCTTCTTGATGCTCAGGTTCAATCCATAATCTACAGTCCTTGACCTTTTGCAGCAAGTGCTTCAGGTCTCCCTCAGTTTCAGCAAGCAGGGTTGTGTCCTCTGCATATTGTAGGTTGTTGATGAGTCTTCCTCAATTCTTGATGCCACACTCCTCTTCATAAAGACCTGCTTCCTGAATTATCGCTTCTGCTTACAGATTGAAATTATATGGGGACACACTCCTTTTCTGATTTTGAACCATTCACTGTTTCCTTACTCTGTTCTAAGGGCTGCTGCTTAGTCCAAATATAGGTTTCATATAAGCATGATCAAGTGTTCTGAGATTCACATTTTCCTGTGATAAATTTGAAAACCTAGAGGAAATATGAGCAAGAGCCTATGGTGATGAAAGAAGAAGTTCTGGCTGCTTTGAAGGACATGGCAAAAAATAAGGCTCCAGGAATAGATGGTATACCAATTGA
>NW_006399800.1:15252358-15260432 GCF_000299155.1 Elephantulus edwardii | reverse complement strand
GGATAATTGGGATGGGAGTGTCAGAGACAGTGCGATTGGCACAGGACAGAACAGAGTTTAGGGCTGTTGTACATAGGGTCGCTATGAGTCGCAGGCGACTTGACGGCACATAACAACAACAAGAGGAAATGGACAAATTCCTTAAAACTTCTACCCTAGCCAGCTTGATACAGGCAAATGTACAACACTTGAGTTGACCTATCACAAAAAATAAGTTGAGCAGCTCATAAAAAGACTCACTCATAAAAAAAATGTCTTGACCTAGATGACTTCATGTTGAATTCTACCAAATATTCAGAGAATATCTATTTCCAAATCATCTTAAATTATTTAAAAAAATAAGAAAAGAGGGAATATTCCCAGGGCCATTGTATGAAGCAAATATAACCTTAACACCAAAACCAGGTAAGAAAACTACAGATCAATATCTTTCATGCATATAGATGAAAAAGTCCTTACAAAAATGCTGGCTAATACAATCCAATAGTATAGCAAAAAACCAATTCATCATGACCAAGTGGGATTCATAGCAGATATGCAAGGCCAGTTCAAAATAAGAAAAACAATGTAAATCCTCACATTAACAAAGTAAAGAACAAGAACCACATGATCCTGTCAATTGACACAGAAAGGAGTTTGGCAAAGTCCAATACCTCTCCTGATCAAACCACTCAGCAAAATAAGAATAGAAGGAATTTCTTCAATATAGTGAAAAAGTATATACAGAAAACCAAATCCAACGTAATTGTCAATAGAAAAAGAATAAAGGCATTTCCATTGTGAAGAGGGGTCATACAGGAATTCTCTTTTTCACCACTCCTCTTCAATGTTGTATTGGAAGTACTTGCTAGGGCAATACAACAAGAGAAGATAAAAAGAGGCTTCCAGATCAGTAAAGTGGTGGTAAAACTGTCACTATATCCAGATGATATAATAGGGTATACAGAAAATCCCAAGTATTCAACAAAAAACCTTTTAGACCTAATAGACCAATTTAGTAGAGCGGCAGGTGACAAAGTCAGCATACAAAAATCAATGGGTGCTCCCTACAGTACCAAATAAATCATAGCTAAGAAAACAAAGAGTGCAATACCGTTTACAGTAGCCAGCCACAAATGAAGATCCTTGGAAATAAACATAACTAAAGACACAAAAGACCTTTGGAAAGAAAACGGCAAACTATTAGGAGAAACAATGAAGATATCTAAATAAATGGAAAAACAGTTTCTGTTCATGGGTAAGAAGACTCAATATAGTGAAAATTCTACCTAAAGCAATCTACATGTTTAACACTCTGATGCCAAATTAATTTTTCAAAGAAATAGAAAAGTCATTTGGTAAGTTTATTGGGAAAGGAAAGAGACTCCAAATATGCAAAACACTTCTGACAAACAACAGTGAAGTGGGAAGCATATCACTCCTTCATCTCAAAATCTACTGCACAACGGGAATAAATGAATCAGCATGGTACTGGTACAATGACAGACACACAGACAGACTCATAGAACAGAACCAAGAACACGAATATTATCCCATCTACTTAGGGTCAAGAGGTATTCAAAAAGGAAACAAAACCTATCAAAAGGGGAGATAGCAAACTCTTCAACAAATACTGCTGCAAAGCTAAACCTCAACCTGCAGAAATTGAAGCAGCATTCACATCTCACGCTGCACAAAATCCACTCAAGTTGGATTAGAGACCTAGGCGTAAAGACCACATAAATATCATAAGAGACAAAATGGGACCAAACTTAGAAGGCTTTACCTATGGTATAAATATATTGGCAATTTAAGTCAGAAATGTATGACCAGGAGAAGATAATATTGATGAATAGAGTTGTGTAAAGGCTAAATCCCTGTGTACATCAAAACCTTTTCCAATAGGATGGAAAGGATATCTACTAACTGGGAAAATACATTTGGCAGTACCATCTCAGACAAAGGTCTCATAACAAAAGTTTATAGAATACTACAGGGTCTTCACAAGAAAAAGACTGACAACTCAATTATAAAACGGCAAAAAACATGGAGAGCCTTTTCACTGAGGAAGACATTCAGATAGTCAACAGACATATGAAGAAATACTCCAAATCACTTGCAATAAAAGGGATGCAAATCAAAATGGCAATAAGACCCCAAGTAGCAATGGCAGAGTTAAAAGGACAGCAAGCAATAAATGTTGGAGAAGAGGTGGAGAGATTGGAATTGTCATACACTGTTGATGAGATTGTAAAATGGTACAACTATGCTAGAAGGAAGATCGGCACTTCCTCAAAAAGCTGAACATTGAAATTCCATATGACCCAGCTATTCCACTGCTAGGAATCAATCTTGAGTAAAATAGAACTGAAACACAAATGATGATTTGTACCCCTATGCTCATATCAGTGTTATTCACAATAGCAAGGAAATGGAAACAGCTCAAATGTTCATCAACAAATGAGTAGATTGAGAAATTGCGGTATATTTACACAATGGACTACTATGCTCAGGAGCAATGATTTAGAACTATATAACATGGGTGAGGCCAGAGATCATTATGCTCAGTAATTAAATATCATAAGGACAAATACTGCATAAGACCACTGCTGTAAAAAGATAAAGTTAAATAGTAAAAGGTGTATAAATGTCTAAAGGGGTAAGTAAGAGTGGGCGGAGAGACTGAGGATGGGGAAGGGGGTGGAAATCATAAGGTTGCAGAGTTTGGTGGGCAAAGGGAGAGGGTGAAGATATCAGGAAAGATACAATGGAGACCTGAAAAAAGGAGGTTATACGGGGTTAATCAATGGTGATTCGTTTTATAAAATATAATGTATGGGACTGATCATATGAAACAAAGTGTGAATAAAGGAATGTGTGAAGCACAATGTATATGAATTAGACTAATATTTATGAGTTTTGTATATAAACCAATATAAAACAAAAATTAAGTATATTCTTAAAAATATGTATACGGCAGGCCATGTCTTCCTGAAGACTTTGAAAGTTGGAAAGAATAACTCAGACTTAATAAGCTAATAAGAAAATAATAAGAGCCACTGTAAAATCTTCAACTAAAATGTGACTTCATCCAAAAGATGCTTTAGAAAGATTAGTTTGGCAATTCTGAAGGGAAAAAAAATCAAATCTGTTGGCACCATTTCCCCCTCTTCTTCAGTCTATATGGCTGCAGTATAAAATTGGAGACATTTATAATGTACTGTTTCACCTGTATTTTTAGACATGGTCTAGTTGAATATCTGGGCAAAGAAAGGTCTCCATAGAAGCCCATAGCTGTGTAGCTGTATTTGATCATCTCATAATCAGCATGGTGGCTGTGCTCCAATGGAGTCAGTCCCTCTAATTGCTTTTAACTAGGATAGTCTATTTTTTCTTTCCAAGCCACCAGTGCTTATATTGAAGTGTAAATAGCTGTTCATTTGTAAACTGAAGGACACTCTAAAGGTAAACCTTTTTCAGCCAAAGCATAAAACTCTGCCATCATGGATATGTAAAAAATACTTCCCAAAGCTAGGATAGATTTTCTGTGTTTCCCTGGATGATAGCTGTAATTCTGAAAAGATTATACCCATATCGTATGCTTATACATGCCTAATTGAAGCCCAGGTTTTCTAGTTTGGTCAATTTGGTTAACTAATTTTCATAACCACCTAGACAATAGCATTTTTTTCCCTGAGGCCCCCTTAATGATGATAATGGTAATAATAGTGATTAAATGTATAAAGCATCTTAGAATTTGCAAACTCTTTTGTATGATTTTACTCTTGAGTTTTTAGAAAAGCTTCATATGGTATCTACAAAAGATAAATAGATTAGCCCTTAGCATTCTTCTTCCTAGGACTTTCTCACTGTTTCTACATCTTCTCTCCATTCTAGAAACCATCTAGATTGAATATCCAGATGTTGGTGGTTCTATACTCAGAAGGGAGGGAAAAGAGATTAAATTTATTGGTGACCACTATACTATAAAATTATACTACTGTTCATGTTGGTTACCAATGCCTTTTAAGTTCATGCTAAAAAAAATAGACAGAATACAGAGAACAGACAGAAATGGGTGAAGTGTTAAGGAAACTACTTCTGTGTACATCTTAGTATACTTTAAAAACAGCCCAGTATCTTGCTCTTAGAATGATAACACTGAAAAGTCTTTTTCTGCTTTGAGATGAATATTACAATTTATAAAAGAGAACAGCAAGATACCCTGTGTGCTGTCTTACTTAGAAGATATAGATGCCAATATAAACTGCTTAGACTTTGGGAGTGGGAAGGAGAGAATAGATGACACAAATTTCATAATTCAAAATTGGAATCACTACCATTGTTTTTGGCATTGATTAGGTCTCTTCTGGAGAAGGTGAAACCAAGTTGCTCCCTGGAGGCAAAGATTTTGAAGCTCGGTCTCACATACTTTGGATATGTGGCCAGGAAGCACCAGTCCTTGGAGAAGGACATCATGCCTGGAAGGATGAAGGGAGACAAGAGGAGAGGAAGACCCTGGATGAAATGAATTGACTCAGTGATGGAGAAATGGGATTAGGTCTGTCAGAGATGATGAGTTTAGCTCAGAATAGGGCCGGGTTCAGAGCTAATGTACACAGGGTCACTATGAGTCATGGGTGACTCAATGATACATAACAACAGCCACCACAGTTTTAATATGGTTTTTTCATAGTATTCAGCTTAACTTTTACATCTTTGGTTCCATGTTCTCACTAGCTCTCTAATACAAGTCTTGGGGGAACTTTTTGAAACTTTTCTGAAGGCCAAGACCATGTAGTCTTGGAAAAGATATTATTTGTCATTGAGCTGGCAACAACCTATTAGCTGACCTTGGGAGTTTTCAGAGGCAGTAAATCAATGAGAAGAGAGTGCCCATTGTTCTCCCTCAGAGCCTCTGGTGGATTTAAAATGTCAGAGGGTCTAATAGATCAATTTTCTGCCGAAGAGGCAAGTGTGATATTGAGTCTGTCATTTCACATCTCTGAGGGAGCCTTCGTGGCCTACTAGTAAAAACAAACAAACAAAAAAACCACCCAAAAAAAAGGTACTGCAATTTTGAAGGCATGCAGTTTGAATCCACCAGCTGCTCCTTATCTCTGAGGTTCGGCCATTTCTCCTATAAAGCAGACCTCAGACATACTTGTAGAGATTTCTGCTTCTGATCAAGGTACGGTAACAAGATCAGTATATATCTTCCTCACTACATTAATTTTTAAAAACAGCAAAATATATGAGAAAAATGGCTCTTAAACATTGAATACTAAGCAATCAAAACAGTAAACTCTCAAAACAGAAATTGAGTTCTACAATTACCCTGCTTACTGTTTGGAGGTTTCCATGGTATAGTGTAAAGAGAGGGAATTCAGGAAGTGGTCAAGGGTATCCCTAAGCTGAGAAGATGGAGTTGTGTGTTCAATAAAGTATATTAAGGTAGAATTGCAAAGGTAGAATACCAAAGAGAGAGAGAAATTGGAAGATCTTTAGAGGGCCTTCTAAATACTATGTTCAGTATTAATTTCACATTCATGTAAGTAAAATACCAAAGGTCAAAGAGAAAATCACTGAAAGCTTAGAAGGAACACTGTCTAGAGCGTTTACAGGGCTAGGAACAGTTCCAGTTCCCATTAGCTAGAATAGAAAGCCTAAAACTTTATGAGGCATCAACTAAAGAACAAATAAATGTCTTGCCTCATTTAAAACAAAAATCTCAAAATCATTGCCATTGAGTTAGAACTGACTCATAGTTGACTCTCCATTGAGCTTCTGAGGCTATTAGTCACATAGGAGGAGGTTACCTATCTTTCTCCTGAGGAGCTATTGAGGAAGTCAAACCACCAGACAGGCATTGCTTTGGGCTGAACAGCTCAAATCCTGGGCTATACCGCCAGAGATGTGATCCTACCTAATGAATCTTAACAGTAAATCTACCTATCTTCATCCCTCAGCTCTCCCCTATCTTCACCTTGAGTTTCTGTATGTGTTTTACTAGTTATCCTGGTAGGTGGAGGGAGGAGGGGAAGCAAATGGGAAGGATCTGGGCAAAAAGACAGGGTAATAATCCAATGGTGATTAATTTTATAAAATATAGGGCAAGAGAATGATTGCATGAAACACAATGTGAATGAAGAATAGTGTGAAACACAAAGTATATAAACTTTTTAAGCAAACCAATTTTAAAGAAGTAAAATAGAATGTATATGAATTATAAGAAACACTATGCAAATGAAAGATTGTATAAAACACAATGTATATGAATGAAACATTATTGTTTTTATACATTTTATTGTATAGGAATTACTATATGAAAACCAATAGAAATATTAAAAACCCCCAAAACAAAAAGCCCCAGTAATCCTAAAAGGAATAAACTGGATGCAAATAGTATAACTTTGCTTCTTTTAAGGAATACAAAATACCACACGCATAAAATAAAATTATCAGTGAGTGCCATTCAATAAAAAATTATGAGCAATGCTAAGAAGCTAGAAAACACAAATTCATGATGAAGGTTAAATAAGTAAATAGAAATTAACTCATAAATGAGGCAGAAGATGGAAGCAGTAAGCATACATTAAATTATTTATTAGAATATTATCTCATATGTTTCAAAAACTAAAGCATTACATGTTGACTAGAGACATAATAGATAAAAAAGAAAAATTATAGATATGAAATTATGTTATCTGAGTAAAAAAATACAGTAACTAGACTTGCTCTATTAGACATTGAAGAACAAATGACTAGTGAACTTGAAGACATAGCAATATAAGCTATCTAAAATGAAGCAACAGTAACAACAACATAGAGAGAGTTCTGTTGGCCTAGAGATAGAAAGTTATGTTACCAAGCCAAAGGAGGGTGATTTTAATCTGCAGCCCTCAGGCCTGGTTTTAATTGTTTTTGGTCAAACATTCTTCTAAGTGGAATAGCACTGGTCTGTCCATTTGCTGTACAGAGGTACCTTGTGGTTGCTGTGATGCTGAACACTGTGACACTGATGTGTCAAATGAGAGAATGTTTACACGTGTGTTTGGTGGAGCTCCCCAATGAAAACAAGCATGGAAGCAGGAGTGGCATCCACTTCTGAAATAGCTTGCCTCCGGAAACTCTATGAACTTGAAGAAACGATGAAAGTTATACAAGTGTTCAGGTCTTTTGTTCATAGGCTCACTATGAGTCGTCAAAGACTAGACAAAACTTAACAACAACAACAACAACAAAATGAAACAAGAAGAAAAAAGCCAGGGGGAGGGGGGAAAAAGCAGCATCAGTGCATTGTAGAACACAATCATGAAGCCAAAACATGGTCTTTCAAGCCTCTAAAGGACAAAACTGACAAGGGGACAGATAAACATTTGAAGGAGATCTTAAAGGTGAAAAGAAGAGAATCTACTTTCTTCTGTTGTGTTGCTGATTGAGACAGACTAGCAAGCTGGATTGACCACCAACTTCTGAAATAATAAGCCTCTGAAAACCTTATCAACAATAGAAGAATATAGTATTAGTGGTAGAGTCCAGATTGGAAGTCACTAAAACGCAAAACAAAACAACCAAAGAGAAGCAGCTGCAGGCAACCTTTAATATTTGAAAAGTGGAATTATAATGTATGAATATAAAAATACTGAAGGTTGTTAAAAAGGAATGAAACACATATTGTTGTTGTAGGTACCATTGAGTTGATTCACAGCGACCCTGTGAACAACACATCTGAACTCTGTCCTAGCCTGTGCCATTTTCACAACCTCAGACACACTCATGTACATTGCTGTAGTAATTGTATCAATCTATCTGGTTGAAGGTCTTGCTCTCTTTTGTGGACCTTACATCTTTCCAAGCATGATGTCCCTCTCTAAGGAATAGACTCTCCTAGGAATATGCCCAAAGTATGTGAGATGTTGCTTTGTCATCTGTAACTCCAATGAACATTCTGGTTGCACTTTCCCTAAGACATAACCGTTCATTCTTTTGGTAGACCATGGGCTATTCAGTAAACTTTTCCAACACCACAGCTCAAAGGCACCAATTCCTCTCCTGTCATCTTTATTCATTGTCCAGCTCTCAGAGGCTTAGC
>NW_006399800.1:15249992-15250888 GCF_000299155.1 Elephantulus edwardii | reverse complement strand
GCTGAGAAAGAGGGAATAAATAATGTATACTGCATTTAAACAGATGAGGAAGAGAACTGTTTAAAAGGGATATATGATCAGATATTATTTTCATGACCGGAATCCAGAACGAAGGCTGCATAATGAAGTGGACTTGAGGGGGAGGGATTGTATAACAATGAAAGGATTTTTCTTTTACTTTTCAAAGAGAAGAGAGAATGGGGGGGAGGTGGGCAGGGAGAAAAGTGCAGCAGTGAATGAATGGAAATCCAAAGTCTCTGTAAACTTTCATTAAAATCAATTAAAAAAAGAAAAAGTGGAACCCAAATGGTGACATTATAAAAGTTGTGAGATTTTAAACTTGTTTCAAGGGACAGAAGGGAAAGTTTCTATTGATTGCAATGAAATACTCATGTAAGCTTCCATGAGCCACAAGCACTTAAAACCTGCAAACCTTCAGCTGGTCGTCCTTAGCCAGTCCAATCTCTACAAAGATCTGTTCTTGTGCTGGTCACTCTGTAGTTGAATTATTTCTCCATATTTTGGATACTCAATTATAGTACCAATGCAGGCAAATTTCTTCTTAAACACCTTCACTAATTTCATAGTCATCAGTGATCCCTTGAATAGTTGTAAGAGTTTTCCTGCTGTTTCTCTGTTATTCTTGTATGGATATACTCCTCAGTCCCAGCAGGAAGCAAATTATCACCCTTACTTGCAAAAGCAAAGGGGTGGTTCTTGACAGGGAACATACATAAGATTCCTTTTCCTCCATGAAAAAAGACTTGCAGACCACAGCAGTGGGAGAAGGCAATCAAGGGGGAGGGAGAGTCTGGAAGTGAGGGAATATACAAGGAGGCAGGTGAGTCCTGGGCTCAGCAACTGAGGCAAGTCCTCCTCACTTTCAGCAAGCAAGA
>NW_006399800.1:15218142-15230269 GCF_000299155.1 Elephantulus edwardii | reverse complement strand
ACCCTCCCTCTACCCATCAAATTGTGTGACCCTATGATTAACTAACACACCCCACCCATCCTCACCCTTCTGCTTCCCTTGTCCCTTGGAGCCTCATACACATTCTACAATAATGTGTTATTCAATGTTTTATGTATTTTGCAGGTCTATAATTTGGAGTGTGGATGTTAACCAAGGTTATTTCTACTTGATTTATTGTACCTTAAATTATTATATAGTGCCTTTATTTTTAATGATGGTTTTCATTCTGACATCTATTTTATCACTGTTCAGTTCTGGCACTTATGCTTTTTTGTGGATGCCATTTGCTTGGTATATGTTTTTCCATTCTTTGTTTTTTGGTCTCTCATCTTTCTTATTTCTTAGATGGGTCTCGCTTTTTAAATCCATTCTGCTACTTTTTTCCTCTTAATTGGTGCTTTTAAACCATTCACATTAATTGTAATTACTGAAAGTCTAGGATTTTATCATTGCCATTTTGCTGTGTTCCTTCTTCTGTTGTTGCTGGTTACTCTGGTCCACCCAAAGTATGCTATTTCCATTTGAAGTGCTTCCCTTAATATTTCTTGTGAAATTGGTCTTGTTTTCACATATTCCTGTTTTTCTGCAAATGATGTAATTTCATATTTGATGGATAGTATTTCTGGATAAAAGATGATGGGTTGGCAATGTTTTCTTTTAGCCTTCTCTATATGCCATCTCACTGATTTCTTGCTTGTATGATTTCTAATGAGAAATAAAAGCTTGATCTAATTAGTTCTTATTTGTAGGTGACTCTTTTGTTTTCCTTGTGCCACTTTTATTCTTCTATCCTTATCTTTGATTTTGGAGAATTCTACTGTAACATGCATTGATGTTTTTCTTTTGGTGTGTAGTCTGACTGGAGTTCATTGAGCTTTTTTAAATGTCGATTTCTTCATTTTTTGTGACACCTGAGAAGTTTTCTTCTAGTATTTTTTTCCACAATTTTCTCATTCCTTCCCCTCTCCTCTCCTGCAATTCTGAGCTCACAAATGTTGTTCTGTTTGATGTTTCCCACAGAATCCTAATATATTCTTTATTTTCCTTCTATCTTCTCTCTGGTAAGCTCCCATTGAAGTTTTTGTCTTCTAGTTCATTCTTTTTCTGTAGATGTGGTAAATTTGATTCTTATCTATTTCATCTGGTGAGGTCCATGTGTATAGTTGAATAATAAGCTGATTGTTGTCATTGTTGTTGATCACCTTCAAGTTGAGCACAACTTACAGCAACCCTATGAACAAAAGGCTTGAAGCCTTTCTATAACTATATACATTTATCAAAGTTCATAGAGTTTCAGGAGGCATGTTGTTTAGGAAGTGGATGCCACCCTGATAGTCTTGCAAAATTCTATCATTCAGTCTCTCAAGTGTCACTTTTAGCATCAAGGCTATATTTTTAAACTATTGATTCTTCTTTGTTGCCAATCACTAGTACTTATCAATGCACCTTGATGGCATATTTGATCAATTTCAAACCAGAAATGTTGGTATAAATATACATTCTGTGTACAGTAGACTATGTGATTGTCTGATTTAAAATACTCATTGGAGGCATTGGCAAAAAAATAAGGCCCCAGAAATCTATGGGATACCAATTGACTTGTTTCAATTAACAGACGCAGCCTTTGATGTGCTCACCAGTATATGCCAGGAAATTTGGAGGACAGCTTTCTGGCTAACAGATTGGAAGAGGTCCATCTTTGTTCTCATTCCCAAGAAAGGTAATTCAACTGAACATGAAAACTATCGAACAATATCATTGGTATCACCTCCAAGGAAAATACTGTTGGTGATCCTTCAAAAATAGCTAGCTATGGAACTGCCAGAAGTTTAAGCAGGTTTTAGAAGAGCCCATGGCCCCACGGTTATCATTGCTGATGTCAAATGGATCCTGGCTGAAAGTAAGAAATGCCAGAATAATGTTTATTTGTGCTTTATTGGTGATGCAAAGGTGTTTGAGTGTGAGAATCGTAACAAGTTGTGGCTGACACTGAGAAGAATGGAAGTCCTAGAACACTTAACTGTGCTCATGAAGAATTTATACCTGGGCCTGACTAGGATGCTGTTGTGTGAACAGTGCAAGGGGACACTGCATGGTTTAAAATTGAGAGTGGAGTGTGTCAGGGTGGAATGTTCTCTCCATACCTATTCAGTCTGTATGCTGAGCAAATAATCTGAGAAATTGGACTCAATGAAGAGGACTGTGGCATCAGTTTTGGAGGGAGACTCATCAATAATTTGTGTTATGCAGATGACACAACCTTGCTTGTTGAAAATGAGGAGGACTTGAAGCACTTGCTGGAGAAGATCAAGGAATGCAGCCATCAGTATGGATTCCATCTGAATGTCAAGAAAACAATGATTTTTACCCCTGGTCCAGTAGGCAACACCATGATGGATGGAGAAGAGATTGAAACTGTCACCAGTTTTCTCTTGCTTGGATCCTCAATTAACTCCCTTGGTACCAGCAGTCAGGAAGTAAAGAGACACATCACACTGGGAAAATCTGCAGTTAGGGTCCTCTCCAAATTATTGAGGAAATATCATGCAATTTGAGGGCAAAGGTGCATCTGATTAAGGCAATAGTCTTTCCCATCATTTGCTATACATCTGAAAACTGAACAATAATTAAGGATGACAGAAAAAGAATTGAAGCCTTTGAATTGTGGTATTGGAGAAGAGCATTGAACATCCCACAGATAGCCAAGGGAACAAACATATATCTTGGAGTGGGTGCATCTGGAGTCCTCTTTGAAGGCAAGAATGATGAGACTTCACCTTACATATTTTGAACCTTTTTACTAGGAGGGACTATTCTCTGGAGAGGGACATGAGGCTGGTAAGTGTGGAGGATTGGCAAAGAAGAGGAAGATCGTCAACTAGGTGAATTTGACAAGGTGACAGCAGCAACGAACGTTTGTGTGTCAGGAAGTGTGAAGATGGCACAGGATAGGATTGGGTTCCAATCTTTTGTTCTTAGGGTCACTATGAACGTTGGACTCAACGTTCACTTCATAACAACAATCAATCTTCAACTAATCCATTTAATTTTATACAACTTCCAATTTATCTTTGTTCTTATTTTAGAATTCCCTTTCCTAATTATTAATGTATATTTGCAGTTATTCTCATCTTTAGAAGCAAATGGAGGTTCTAAAAGTTTTACTAAATTTACACCATTAAAATGTTTTCTATATTGAGGAGACAATTCTTCCTCTGTCATATTTTTTTGTCCCTTCCAACCTAAAAAATTTTTGGCTTCCTCCCCACCCCCTGGCATTATGTCAGTTTTCTCATGTTATTCATAAGGTAATTTCTTCCCTGGTTAATTTTTAAGGAGTAGATCACCAAGTCTTTCCACTAGATTTTTCTAGTTTAGAAGTTATTCTAAAACCTATCTGCCATCAGTTGTTAGTGTTTAAAATACCCATGACGTAGCCCACCCACCAAGTCCTGATTATTTAAACAAAAGGCTTCTAGCCCACAGCTAATTATTATCTAAATCAAGACAACCAATCCACTTACTCCTGCTTGTTGACAAAATTGAAAAAAAAATCTATTAAACAGTTTACATGTGACTTTCAATTAACTCAAAATAACCTACCCTCAGAATCCAACTGCTCCAAACAGGATTCCTTCATGATAATAATTATAAAGCTGTTGCTTAGGCTATGCTTTCAACAGTGTCAGACTATGTGTGTGTTTGCATGCACTGAATAGATTATTATCCATTTTACACCATGATATAGTTGAGAGATCTTATAAAGATCTTTTAAAGAGGAGTGCCAGTTCTGCTGTTTTCTTAGAATTTGTTCTTGCCTTTCATTAAGTTTGCTTGTTTTCAGGAATCATTGACAGTCACTTCTCCTTTTTTGAAGGTTAATTTTAAAACAAAAAGAAAAGTATAGCCTACAAACTCACCAAACAAATGGAAATCAAAATATTGCAGCATTAACACTATGATAGATGGAGAAGAGATTGAGGTTGTTAACAGTTACAGCTTGATTGGTTCCACAATCAACACTCTTAACACCAGCAGTCAAGAAATCAAAGGACAAATTGCACTGGGGAAACTGCTGTCAGGAATCTCTCCAGTGTGTTTAAAAGCAATGGTATCAGTCTAGAGACTAAGGTGCGCCTAATCTAGGCCGTGGTATTTGCAATTATTTGTTATGCTTCAGAGAGCTGGACGATGACTAAGAATTACAGAAGAATTGATGCCATCTAATTGTGGTGCTGGAGGAGTTTTGAATGTACCATGGACTTCCAAGAAAACAAGTATATCTCTCTTGGATAGGGTAAGACCAAGTCTCTCCTTGGAGGGTAGGGTTTTGAAGCTCCATCTCACATACTTTGGGCACATGGCCAGGAGAGACCGGTCCTTGGAGAAGGACATCATGCTTGGAAGGGTGGGGGGACAGAGCAGGAGAGGAAGACCCTGGATGAGATGGATTGATACAGTGACTGAGGCAATGCAGGTTGGTGTGTTGGAATTAGTGAGACTGGCTTAGGAAAGGGCAGGCTTCAGAGCTACTGTACATAAGATCTTTATGGGTCGCAGGTGACTCTATGGCACATAACAACAACATCAATACAACAATTCTTAAGAGATTCTTCAGAAAGTAGATCAATATTGTAGAATTCTTTCTCTAGACTTAATCATAAAAATAGGAGCTGTATCACAGAATTTTGAGTTGCAGTCCTAAGCTAGGAACATGATCTATTAACACCACTTCTCCATTAGTCTAAGGATCTTCATTTAACAAAATTTAAAAGTATATATCTTACCGGAACTAATAAGAGTATAAGCTCAAACCAGGATGCCTGTCTCCATTGAGTAGGATCCTAAGAAAATAAATACAAGAAAATAAAGATCATGAGGGAGACAGCAATCTCTTTTAGACTAGCGCATTGAAGAGGTTAAGCTAAGGAATTAAGTTAATCTAAATTTCTCAGGGAAAAGGTAGTGGTAAATTAGGTATAATTTACATCATTTGAAACCTTTACCTATCTCCTAACTTTAATTTAGGAAAGCTGTGACTCTTGGAAATCACCCAAGAGCAGAAGGGAGTGTTACTACAGAGGGACATGATCTGAAGATCATGTAGAGAGTGATCTGAAGAGGAAGGACTTGCTCCTCACCCTTCACTGTTTCCTTTATACAGTCCATGGAGAACATATTTCTGCTTTGGCCATGTCTAAAAGTGCTTCCTCCTCCTATTTATGTCACCTGGATTTTGCAGATTCTTTGTTGATCTCTCCCTCTCCTCTTTAACCTTGCTCTATGTTCTCGGAAGCAGGAATGGCATCCACTTCTTAAACAACTTGCCTCCGGAAACTCTGGAAACTTTGATAAATGTCGATAGCTGTAGAGGGGCTTCAGGGCTTTTATTCTTAGGGTCCCTATGAGTCATGGTCAACTTGAAGGTAATCAGCAACAACTAACATTATATCCTCAGACCTTTCCAATGCCCACTTTGCCTCTGGAAATTGTGGAAGAACTGCAGTTTAAAAGCCAACTTTGCTTCCTCTTTCTTCCTTCCATAATCTTTTACTCTTTTAGTCTCTTTGCTGGTTCTAAACTTTCTAGATACATGCTTGTCCTGCAGCTTTGTTTATATTTTCCTTCTGTCTGCAATACCCTCCCTTATCTGCTTGATTTAATAATCTTTCTTTTAAGTTCCAGTTCAGGCACCATCTTCTCCCAAAGGAACCTTTGGGTCCTCTGACAAGAAATAATTCTGTCCTCTTCTCAATGCCTGTAGGGACTTTTTATTTTTTTTTTTCCAATTCCCTCCTACAGGGACTTTTGATGCTCTTCCTCATTTTGGTTTTTTTTGTTATAATTTATATTTTCCTCTATTTAACTAGATCCTGAATTGATGAGTAACCTAGTCAATAAATCTGTGTCCATCTCTATGCTTTTATTTGCAAAAAGGACACATAGTAGCTAAACTGTAGAGATAAGTCAGCAAGTGATGTCATATCACCTGAACTCAGAATATTTCACTCTTGCTTTCCATGGTAATTGAATTCTAACCTCTCCTTGACCTTATTCCTCTTGTCAAGCTGCCATGTACATGTCTGAACTCCCTTGTAAAACTATAGATTTTCTCTCTCACTTTTTCCAGAGACATCATTAGGGTTTGTGTTACCCAGCACAGTAACTCATGGTATTTTTTTCCCACTCAAGATCATCTTTCTGTACCAGAATACGTAAAACTATTAAATTGTTTTTAACATTAACACTAGAATAAAATATGAATGTAGTTGTAAAATTCTTAAATGTAACATTTCTTAGATTATATGAATATTAGCAACAGATAACAGAAGTCATTTTCATTTGATTTGTGGTGTTGGGAAAATTATTGAATATCTCACAGACTGCAAAAAAGAACAAATATATATGTCTAGAAGAAAGTACAGTAGAATGCTTCTTGGAGGCAAGGATGATGGGGCTTTGTCTCATGTACTTTGGGTGTGTTGTTGTTGTGTACCTTTGAGTCAGAACCAACCCATAGCTATCCCTCCAGTAGGTTTTAAGAAGTAGATAATCACATGAGAGAAGATTGCCTTTTCTTAGAAAGAGAAATCAAACCTGGAAAAATGAGAATCGGTTAAAACAGAAGACCTTCAATCAAGTAGATTGACATAGTGGCTGTAGCAATGGCTTCAGGTATATAATTGTTGATGAAGATGGTGCAGGATAGGACAGGGTTCAGATCTGTTATTCATGAGTTCCTTGACTTGATGGCGCCTAATAGTGACAGCATCTAGTAATATGCTGCCACCCAAATGAACAGCAGTTTGAATCCACAAGTTACTCCACAGGAGAAAGATTGACAATTTCCTCTTGTAAAGACTTACAACCCTCAGAAACCAATGAAAGATCACTATGCGTTAGGTCCACCTCAAGGGCACTGGGTTTTTGTTTTGATGTATCCTTCTGAAGGTGTTTCTACCGTTATTTTCTCAGCTGGATCAAAGGTCAATCAAGCATAACTTGTCCAGAGCCACCAGTTAATAAATATCAAAGTAAAAATTTCAAAACCTATTCCTTGGCTATAAAGAGTGTTCCCTTATAGCCCAAACACCTTCCATAGTGATCCTACTGCATTTTTTTTATCCTTTGAGTCACAACATTTTAGGTAAAAAATGTCCTTCCAGACAGCCCTCCTGAGTATGTAACTTGCTTTCCAATTCTGCCTGACGACAAATTGGCTGAATGAATTGTAATTCTTTGTCTACTTAGATAATCAAATATCATTCAGCCACCCACGCAGCCAAGGCCCAGGCTCAAGTGTGTACTCTTGCCAAGAATTCTTGGCTAGGCCTGGGGTTTTCCCCAAAGGGTTGACACATAATACTCATTCTTCAGTCTAATTTTCAGTCTGTGAAAGTTCACACAGGTAGTTGATTGTACAGTGTTTTCTTTGTGTGCAAAGATGCTTCCGTCATCAGCCCAGATTTACTCTCCTCAAGGGTGTCAGTGAAAGGTGGACACTTGTGGAAATGAGAGTGCTGATTGGAGAATCCTCAAATTGACATGGGCTACTTGGATTGGCAAGCAGGGCTACATTTCCAAAAGAGATCATCCTACATGGTCTCTTTTGGAGCTGAAATCTGGTTTGTAAAAACTAATATATTAAGGGCAATACCATTCACACTGATTTCGCCAAACCTTGAATCATGAAATATTCTCAGAATGTTGGCAATTCTTACTGGGTAACCCACTTATATAATTGTTCTCAAATCTCATAGACACGCAAGTAAGGTCAATAAACAATGTGGGAGTTCATGGTCATTCTCTGAAGCATCTTAATGATTCTAAAGAGGAAGATTTTGAATAGTCTTTCTTGCTGCAGAAACACACATCAGCATGTAACCATTCCTACCTGGTCCTGTATGCATGACATCACTCCCATAAGATTGCATAATATGGCTTTGTCGTATAAATGTTTTGCACTTATTTGTCCCTGGGCCCCCTCCTCATCTAAGATACCCTGGACAAATGCCAATAGCATTTTGAAAAATTTGTTCATGTTTCATCTTGGAGTCTTTGCCATGTAAAGTGGTTCCCAATGAAACATTCTTAGATTTACTGACAACTTCTTGATAACCAGATAACTTGAATTCTGAGCACTGAACTGTTTTTCAGAGTGATAGGCTATCTGAAGCCACTACTTAGGCATGTGGTTACTCACTCCATCTTCTTCAAAAAGGTCTTAGTTTCCTTGACTGGTGGATGTCCTTGTACTTACTAATACTTTATGCTCTCAGACTCCTCTCTCCCAGTCTATAAATGTGAGGATACTTCCCCTGCATCTTTATTTTTTACTTTCCCACTTTTTTTCTTCACTTTTTTTCATCAATCTCCATAGGTTCCTAGAATAACCTCAGAAGTTATATAAATTTAGTATTTCTTTACAAGAAAATAAGATATAGACTCCCTCATAGCAAAACTCGGCATCACATTGAAATATCTTCTTCAAAATCAACTGTAATCTAGGTATTTATTTCAGAATTTCCTGGCATGGGAGAGCTCTGGGAGAACAAGAAAAGAATACTCAACTGAACATTTTCTGAACTCACATGGAACTAGTTGCATGAAAAGATGTTTTTCAAAGTCAGAATTTTTGCCGTGAGTACCCAAAATTGCTGGCACAGATTAGTTCACGGTAAATGAAGCTTGGGAAAAATCAGTGAAAACCCATAACAGTATATTTTGCAAGTGATCTTTAACAAAGTCTAAACTTATGAGGAACGTGTTGGCAGTAAGGGAGTTGGCATTGATTAGGAAATCTGTGAGAATGAAAGATCTAGACAAGCAGCTGCTAAAATGTTTTTTTCTCTCTCTTCGTTGCTGATTTGTGATAAGGGAATAAAGATGCCTGTCCTTACATTCACATTTCCTAAGATAGTCTTTCTGGGGGCATCGGGAATTGAAAGACACGTTCCGATACATTCTAAGATAAAAGGAAAAGATATGTCTGGAAAACAGATTGGGGCGGTTAGGAAGACTTGGGCTACTCCCCTTATGCCTAAATCGGTGCCAGCTGAAACACTAAGCAAGGTGAAATCTGACTCTCAGCTTAAGCTGGTTGAGATAGGAAGCCAGATGGCCTCTTTCTCCTTCATCTGAGCCCAGCCCACCCAGCTGCCATTACAAGGACTTTTAAGACATTTCTATCAAGCTTCTCAAAAGTGGTTTTTAGGATTGGGATCATCTGTGTACGCTCTCTTCATTAGCCTGCCTGAGCCTTCACGCCTATGTCTGGAGGTGTCCTGGGATACAGAGATATGTAGTGAGTGCTTCAGTCAAGATTGCCCTAGAACTAGGGGTTTTAATCAACAGGACACAAGGATGTTTCTCTAAGAAACTTCCCCTAGAAGATGGAATTTATGTAGAAAAATAATAGCATGATGGTTTATAGCTTACAAACTGTCTCCTCACTTAAGAAGACAATAACTATGTCTATTTTATCACTACTGATTATACACAACCACAACTGCAATCTGACAACAAATGTGAATATATTTGTTGAATGTGGGAGTGAACAAGGAAATCAAATTTTTATTCATCATCTGTAAAAACAATGTGGCACAATTACCCAACAATGTACCCCAGCACAGGGGTAGCCATAATATCTGATCTTCCCAACTCCATCCTTAGTACATAGCCAATTCCTGAGAGATCAGATATGCTCTTACTCTCCCACATCCACTTCTATCAATTTTAATACCAGCTGTCCCTCCTAAGGTTCTTGTTGCTCTGTTACTGGCTCTAAAAATCCATTACAATGACCACACAGAGCTTGGAGGTGATAATGATTATAGCATTTATTAGAGAAGTTAACAGGCTGCAATTTAGATTTAGATTTGAATATGATAAAATTTTTCCAATCAAGACAGCTTCTCTGAAGTACTTGTAGGCCCTCAGACCTTCAGCTTCTTGACTTCAGGCCATAGTTACAACGCTATCTTAGTCCTGCCGATTTCAGCATCTCCTCATCCTGTTAACAGAAACCTCAGTCCTTCAGGAAGCTTAACCAAAGGCCCGTGGCATCTTCTCTGGCTCTGGCTCCAAGGATTGGCAGTCCTAAATCAGCTTTCTTTTTGGTCCCTGGTTTGCCACTGCTGCTGCTGCTCTTGTCTTGTCTGACCCCGCAGGAATCTCAATTCCAGCGGATGTGTTTTGGGCTTTCTATTGCTTCTTTCTTGCTAGACTTCTAGCAAGATTCACATTTTCTGCCTCTGAACCTGCTCAATTTAAGCCTAGCAGGATGACAAAACTGACCAAAGACTTCCACACATTGTGTTTACACGTTCCCACCCAAAAGCTGCTTTTTGTTGTTGTTGTTGATTGCCTTTGAGTTGAGCATGACTCATAGCGACCCTATGAACAAAAGACCTGAAACCTTTCTATAACTATCACTGTTTCTCAAAGTTCATAGAGTTACAGAAGCATGTTGTTTAGGAAGTGGATATCACTCCTGCTTCCAAACCTATCTTAAACTGAGAGTTCCACCAAATCCTGTCCACCATGGGTAACCGTTATGGCATTTGACATCCCAATGGCACAAGGCTCAGCATCACAGCAACCCCAGATTACTTTAGTACAGAAAATTCACAGAAGAGTGTTGTACTACTTAGAAGAATGTTCGCCCAAAATAAAATAACAACCAGCTTTTAAATACAAAGGCCTCCAGAGGTCTTTTTACTCTAAGCAAGAGGCTTAAATAAAAAACAATCAGTATAATATGTCATTGTTGTTATGTGCCTTGAGTTGCCTGCAGCCTATAGTGATCCTATGTACAGCAGTTTTGAACTCTTCCCTGTCCTGAGCCAGTCTCACTCTTTTTAACACACCAACCCGCTTTGCCCCCGATACTATCAATCCATCTCATACAGGGTCTTCCTCTCCTGTGCTGTCCCTCCATCCTTCCAAGGATGATGCCCTTCTCCAAGGACTGGTCTTTCCTGGCTCTGTGCCCAAAGTATGTGAGATGGAGCTTCAAAATCCTAGTCTCCAAGGAGAAACTTGATTTCACCCTCTCCAACAGATCTATTTGTTTTCTTGGTGGTCCATGGTATGTTCAAGATTCTTCTCCAGCACCACAATTCAAAGGCATCCAATCTTCTGTCAGTCATCCTTAGTCATTGTCCAGCTTTCTGAAGCATAACACGTAATTGTGAAGACCATGACCTAAATTAGGTGCACCTTTGTTTCTAGACTGACATCGTTGCTTTTCAGTACTGTGGAGAGGTCCCTGACAGCAGATTTTCCAGCTGTAATTCATCTTTTGTTTTCCTGCCTGCTAGTGTTAAGAGTATTGATTGTGGAGCTGAGCAAGCTGTAATTGTTAACAACTTCCATCTCTTTTCCAGTCATCATGGTGCTAGTCATCTCATTAACATCATTACATTATCCCATTTAGCCACATAATGAGAGTCAAAACCAATGGCTAGGACAGGAATTTTCAACAATTAATTTATATCATAAATACCTAGTGACATAGCCAAAGCTTTAGAATAAGATGAACAAGCTCCTCCCATGTAATTCACAGCCTCATAAACTCAACAGAGGGTCAGCTATTAATCAGTTTTGACTCCACAGGAATGAGTGTGAGTTTTGTTGTTGTTGTCTAAGGTGCTCTGGTGTTCCAGTCTGTGGGGCGTTGTACTGCTTGCTATCCAAAAGACTGGAAATTTCCTTTAGCTGCTTAGGGGAGAAAGATAATTTATCTCCTCCCAGTAAGATTTATAAGAGATTCCAAGATGGGGAGTTGTTATAAATAGGAATCAACCCTAAAGTAGTGAATTTAAATCATCACCTATACTAGCTTTGTAGTTTAGAAAATTGAGACTCAGGAAGAGTAACTATCTTTTCCTAGAACCTAGGCTGCTAGGTTGCATCACTAGAGAGCAAGTTCAGTTATTTTTATTCAAAATTCTGTGTTCTTTTCTTTATATCAGAGCAAGAGAAACATAAAAGAAAGAGACTAATGGTAATTTGGACCAGATGTAAGAAAAAGGCATTTCTTTTTTTTTTTCTATAATTATATTTTATTAATTTTCATAAACATTTACAGAGATTTTGGGTTTCC
>NW_006399800.1:15216279-15217457 GCF_000299155.1 Elephantulus edwardii | reverse complement strand
GGATATTTCACTCAGCATAATGTTCTCCAGAGTCAACCATTTTGAATAATATTGCATGAGTTCCTTGTTTTTTAATGCAGCATAGTATTCCATTGTGTGAATGTACCACAGCTTCTGAATATTTCCAATGGATGAAAGACAAACTTGATGAATTAAAGTTTGTACTAGGATATTTAGAGACTCAGCCACATCCAGATTTTAGTGAAATTCAGAGAGGTCAGTTGAAGGATGTTAAGTGTGTAGTAGGGTAGTGTGACCTACTCAGGCTTGATTAGAGGGCTAAGAGTAATGTTACGAATAAAGCAGCTGTAAATACTGAGAATAGATGTTTATGTGGAGGACTCATAATAAAAGAATGAAAGTAGAACTTTGGACTTATGACATACAAGGGCAATAATTGCCTTAGGGTCTTGGAGGATTCTAAAAGGGTTGAACACTAGGGTTCCTACAGAAAAGTGTCTTGAGTTGGACCAAAAGATGGGGGGGGAAAACCAGAGCAGGGTTATCTTGAAGAGGAAAGTAAACAGCCTTAATCAATGTACCTCTATCATGATCTAGAGTAATAAATTTTCTGGCCTGCTTCCTTTTGGATATTCTAGAAAAAACAAAAGTATTTAGATCTATAGAGGAGAGAGTGGTGGTAAATTATTGTTTTAGCTCTTTATAGTGCAAATGAAATTTTTGAGTCAAAGCACATGATTTTTGTTTTCTTATGTTTCATCTCACTCTAATGACCCCTTGTTTATTTTGAAAGAGACCCTCTCTGGGTCCCTATATTCAACCAGAAAGATATTGCGTTGAAAGGAGAGGATTAACAAAAGAGGTTGGGTGTGGTATTAGCAATTGTGGTGTTGCATTTATTGGATGAGTCGCTGAAATTTCCTGCACACCGTTCTCCTCATTTGTGAATGAAAGATTAAAATCGAGTTTATGTCATAGAAGGCCTTTGGCAATCTTTGATATAAATAGAGGAACCAAATACATGCTTCTATAGCATTTTTCTTCTTGACAGACAGGGAGGGTCTTTAGAGACTACATTTAGTGTACAACACTCAAGTCAGGGTGGATTACAGGTCATAATTAATTATGATGTTGTTGTTGTTATGTGCCGTCGAGTCGTTTGCGACTCATAGTGACCCTATGTACAACAGCCCTAAACCCTGCTCTATCCTGTGCCA
>NW_006399800.1:15187825-15215926 GCF_000299155.1 Elephantulus edwardii | reverse complement strand
ACCTTAGTCTCCAGAGAGACACTGTTGCTCTTGAGTACTTTAGAGAGGTCCCTAACCGCAGACTTTCCCATCACAATACGTTTTTTTATTTCCTGGCTGCTGGTGCCAAGAGTTTTGACTGTGGAGCCGAGCAAACTGAAGCTGTGAATTATGATAGGGATTTAACGAATGAATATTTCCACATTCAAACTGTGACTGCAGTGACTGCAGCAATGGCTTCAATATATTAGTTATGGTGAGGATGGCACAGGATAGGACAGGGCTCAGTCTGTCCTTCACAGGGTCCCTATGAGTCATAGATAATTTGATGGCCCCAAACAACAACATTTTTAAAATTAATTAATTTATTTTTATTTGTCTGTATTTGTATGGTCAAATTGGATCTGACTTGTACAGGAAGAGATTGTCCCTCCTTCTCCAGCAAAATGTCTGGTGGATTCAAACCACTCTCCTCTGGGATTGTAGTGTAGCTTCTTGCTGCTAGGCCATTAGAGCTCACCAACAACAACATTTAAAAAGTGAATATTGAATATACATGGCCCAGATGGACTTGTCTTTGGAGAAGGACATCATGCATGAAAGGGTGGAGGGATAGCACAGGAGGGGCAGACCTCAGATAGATGGAGTGACACATTAACTGGAGCAATGAGAGCAGATGTGTTGGAATCAGTGAGACTTGCTTGGGACAGGGTAGTCTCCCATATCTAGGGTTGTATGTATGTATCTAGGGTTCCTATGAGTCACAGTTGACTCGACAACACTTAACAACAATAACATAGACTGCCAAATGAATACACACATTTTTCCTGTAGAAAGTATAAACAGGGTGATCCTTAGAGACAAAGGTAGATGAAACTTCCAATAACATACTTTGGCATGCCATCATATGTACCAGTTCTTGAAAAAAGACATCATGTTAGGAAATGGAGAAGGGCAGTTAAAGGAGACATTCAACAAGATTGAGTAACACAGTTGACAGTTACAATGGGCTTGAGCATAGTGGAAAATATGAGAAGGATATAGTTGTTGATCTGTTGTTCATAGGTTTTCTAGGATTTATAGTTAACTCAGTGGCACCTAAATACAACATAATATATGAAAAAGTCAAATTTTCTTCCTTCTTCCTAGACTAGGACCAGTCAAATTTTAATGTTTTTAGGTACTCTCAAGACAACTACTATTCAAAGCCTTCCTATGAACAATAGATCTGAATCTTGTTTATCCTCTACTGTCCTAATTATTTCTGTTGTACTCAAGTCCATTGCAGTGGTAACTACATCAATTCTATCAATTAATCTTCTGGAATTTCTTCTCTTTCACTGACCCTGTACATTTCCCAGAATGCTGTCTCTCTCCAAGGACTGGTTTCTTCTGAAAATATGCCCAAAGTAAGTGTGATGACGTTTCACAATCCTTGCCTCTAGGGAACACTCTGAATGCACTTTATTTAAGACAGATTTGTTTGGGTTTTTTTGGTAGTTGTTGTTGTTGTTGTTGTTATGTTCCTTTGAGTTGCCTACAACTCTTGGTGGCCCTGTTGACAACAGCTCTGAACATTGCCCTATCCTGAGACATTTGACCCCATTACCACAATCCCGGTGTCTATCCATCTCTTAAAGGATCTTCCTCTTCTGTGTTGTACCTCCATCCTTCCAAGCATGGTGTCCTTCTCAGGGATTGGCCACACCTGAAAACATTCCCAAAGTATGTGCCCCAAATCCTTGCCTCTAAGAAGCAACCTGATTTGACACTCTCCAGGACATTATTGTTCTCTCAACAGTCCATGGTATGTTCAAAACTCTATTCCAGTATCAGAACTCAAAGGCATAGATTATTCTGTCACCTTTATTCATTGCCCAGCTCTCAGATACATGGTGAATAATTGTGAAGAACATGATCTGAATCAGGCACACCTAAGTCTCTAGACTGACATCGTTCTTTAGCATACTGGAGAGGTCCTTGACAGCAGACTTTCCCAGTGCAACTTTTCTTTTGATTTTTTTGACTGCTGGTGCCAAGAGTGTTGATTGTGGATCTGAGCAAGACGAAATTGTTAACAACCTGAATCTTTATCTATCATGATGCTGTGCATTGGTCTGGTGGTGAGAATCTTCAGGTTTTTTTTTTTTATATTGAGATAAAATCCATATTGAAGGCTGCAGTCCTTGATATTCTGCTGCAAACATTTCAAGTCCTCCTCAGATTTGGTGAGCAAGGTTGTTGATGAGTCTTCTTCCAGTCATGATGCCACTTTCTTCTTTATAAATTCCATACTTTTGAATGATGTATTCAGCATATAGATTGAAAAGGTATGAAGAAAGGATACACCTCTAACACACTCCTTGATTTTGAACCATGAAACATTCCCTTGCTCTGTTCAGAAAATAGCTTATTTGTCTCGGCAAAGAAGTTGTTGTTGTTGTTATGTGTCGTTGAGTCACCTGCAACTCATAGTGACCCTATGTATAGCATCTCTGAAGGCTACCCTGTCATGAGTCAGTATCACTAAGTCCGACACACCTACCTCATTGCCCCAGTTACTGTATCAATCCATCTCATCTTGGGTCATCTTATCCTGTGCTAGCAAGATGCACCTTTCCTAGAGTGATGTACTTTTCCATGATGTCCCTCCTGGCCACGTGCCCAAAGTATGTGAGATGGAGCTTCAAAATCCTAACCTCCAAGGAAAAACGTGGTGTCACCTTCTCCAGGAGGTATCTATCTGTTTTCTTGGCAGTCAATAGTATGTTCAAGACTCTTTTCCAGCACTACCACTCAAAGACATTAATTCTTCTTCTGTCATTCTTAGTCATTATCTAACACTTAAGCACCATCATATGCTCTGGAATTCTTATTCTTTTCAATGTTAGCCACAATTTGTTATGATCCACACCCTGAAACGCATTTTCATAGTCGATAGAACACAAATAGATATCCTTCTGCTTTCAGCCACGATCCATATGACATCAACAATGGTACCCTTAGTGCCATGGCCTTTTCTCAACCCCAGATGTATTTCTAGCAAACCTTGAGCATGATTTTGCTAGCATGTGATACTAATAAAATGGTTTCTTAATTTCTACAACCTGTTGGATCATCTTTTTTGGGGAAAGGGAATAAATATGGATCTTTTCCAGTCAGTTGGCTAGGTAGCTGTTCTCCAAATTTCTTGGCACAACCTGGTGAGCCCATCTAGGGCTGCACCCTGTTTGTTGCAATATGTCAGTTAATATTCCATCAATTCCAGGAGACATGCATTTTATCAGTTCCTTTAGAGCACCTTAAACTTTTTTCTTCAATACTCTTGGTGTTGATTATACACAATTTTCTAAACTTGGTCCTTGTCAGGCATTTCTTTTGGGTACAGTGCCTCTGTGTATTCTTTGATGTAGTTCTGATGCTTCCTGGATCATTCAAGAATTTGCCTGTGACATCTATAGGTATTTCAACTCAAGGACTGAATTTGTTATTTGGTCTTTCAGCTTGAGAAATGATGAATGAGTTCCTCCCTTTTTATTTTCTGATTTCAGCTCTTTGTGCATTTTAATACAGTACTTTTCTTTGTCTTCAGGAGCTGATCTTTGAGATCTTCAATTAATTTCTTCATTTCTTCCCTTTGTTTTGGCTTCTTGGTATTCCATATTCAGAGTCTTTTCTGACATCTGTTTTGGCCTTTTCTTCCTCTGTCTTTTAGTGATCTTTTGTTTACTTCATTGATGATATCCTTGATATCTTCCACAGCTCATCTGTGGTTTTTTGTTCATTAGTGTTCAATGCACTAATGAACAAAAAAAAAAATCTTTGTTCATTAGTGTTCAATGCGGGAGTCGACTGCTTTTCCAGGAATGTGTTTGATGTGCAGGTTTGCTCTGTCCCTGGAGTGAGGCTAGCCAGCCTGGGTCTAGGGTTTGAACCAGGAGGCGTCCCTAACCCCAAGGCAGCTGGAAAGAAGCGGCCATGTTGTTCCTGGTTTGGCCGGCTCCTCCCAGGCTCTTGGGAAGCTCTCCTTGCCAGAAGGCAGGAGCATGGTGGTGGGAGTGCAGGAATCGTGGCAAGCTTCTGGAGTCGACTGCTTTTCTAGGAATGTGTTTGACGTGCAGGTTTGCTCTGTCCCTGGAGTGAGGCTAGCCAGCCTGGGCCTAGGGTTTGAACCAGGAGGTGGCCTTAAGCCCAAAGGGCCCTCGTGCCTGTGGCCCTCGGGCCAGGCCAGGTTCAAATTGTTTTCCTGTCAAACATTCTTCTAGGTGGTATAGCACTGGTCTGTGCATTACTGTACAGAGGTAACTCATGGTTGCTGTGATGCTGAAGCCTGTGACAGTGATGTGCCAATCGTGGTAATGGGCACCCATGGTGGACAGTGTTGGCTGGAGCTTCCTGACTAAATCAAGCCTGGAAGCAGGAACGGCATCCACTTCCAAAATGGCTTGTCTACAGATACTCTATATATGAACAATGCTCAGGCTGTTCGTTCATAGGGTCTCTATGAGTCGTCTACGACTCGACGGCATTAAACAACAACAACAACAACAACAACAGTGTTCAATGCCTCAAATCTGTCCTTGAGACAGTTTTTAAATTCAGGTGGGATAGACTCAGGGTCATATTTAGGTCCTTGTGGATATATTTTCATTTTCTTTAGTTTCAATTTGAACTTGCACAGGAATAGCTGATAGTCTGTTGCACAGTGAGCACCTGGTCTGGTTTTCACAGCTGATATTGAGCATCTTCAGTGATTCTTTCCACAGATGTAAGCAATCTGATTCCTGTGTAGACCATGTGAGATGATGTGTCTAATAATTGTTTGCGGGAATTTTTTTATGAAAGTCATTTGTAATTAATAAATAAATCATTGATTGTGCAGCATTCTATCAGTCTGTCTCCAGCCTCATTTCTGTCACCAACCTCATATTTCCCCACTTTTTGTCCTTCCTCCTTATTCCAAACTTTTACATTCCAGTTACCAAATATTATTCCTGAATCTTGGTTACATCTTTGATTTCAGACTAAAAAATTGATAGAAATTTTCTGTTTCCTCCTCTTTGGCTTGAGGTTTTGGTGAGCCTATTTTAAGGACAGTGGTATTAAAAGTGTTTCCTTATATGTGTGTGGATAATATCCTGCCACTCACAACATTGGACTTCAAGATGAACTAGAAGTAATCTTTTTTACTCTGAATGCAATCCAATTTTTCTTTACTTTTTCCTTCCTTGTACAGTAGGTCATCTGATAGGCTGAATCAAAGTGGCTCAAGCCAATCCATCTCAGCTTGCTAATGCCTAGTATGTCAATATTTATGTGTTCCATTTCTTTTTAAACAATATTAATTCTTCCTACAGTCATACTTTGTTCCATGTTCCAATTATTAGTGCATGTTTGCATCTATTCTTCCTAATTTTTTTTGTGTGCCTTCAAATATGAAAGTTCTCCAGTGCTATATCTAATAATCTCAGTGTGCTCTATTGTTCATAGCGTAAGGAAGGTCAGTCCAGTCAGAAGATCCTACTCGCTATTGATGCCATGAGGTGCAGGCAGGAGTAGGTGAGCAAGGTCACCATTTGGTAGTTCTTTTGGTAGTTGATAGTGTATTCAAAAGTCCTCTCCAACACAATTCAAAATTATCTATTCCTCTTTGGTCTTTCTTATTCATTATCAAAATTTCAGATACATCAGTAGCAATAGAAAATACCATAAGTTGAATCTTATGTGCCTAGTCCTTAAATGGACATTTTTGCTCTTTAGTATTTTGGAGAGATCCTCGATGTTTTCCCAGTGTAACACTTCTTCTGGTTATGTGACTGCTACTATTGTGGGTGTTGATTGTGGATCGAAGTAAAATGAAATTAATAAATTCATCTTTTATCATGATGCTGCCTATTATTGGTCCAGTGGCTTGGTCCGTAGTTGTGTTTTGTTTTTTTCCCCCTTGATGTTGAAATGTAACCCATATCAAGGCGTATCGCTTTTTATTTTCTGAAATAAGTGCTTCAAGTCTCCTTGACATTTGGCAAGCAAAGTTTTGTCATCTGTATAATGCAGATTCATAATGAGCCATCTTCTAATCTTGATTTCATGTCATTTATCATAAGGAAAAAGGATACAATGCTGATGTACAGTGTTTGGTTTGGGGTTTTAAAAAAAATTTTAAACGGTGACATGTTTCCTTTGGTCTACATGTAGGTAGTACATGAAGTGTTCTGGGATCCTCATTCTTCTCAATGTTAGCCATATGTTATAATGCATACAGCTTTTGCTTAATTAATAAAACACAAGTAAATGTCTTTTGGTGTTCTCTGCTTTCAGCCAAGATCCATCTAACATTAGTAATGATGTCCCTGGTCATGGCCTTTTCTGAGTCCAGCTTGAATTTCTGGCAATTCTCTGTTGATGCACTGTTTCAGCTGTTATTAAACCTTCAGCAAGATTTTACTTGCATGTGATATTAATGTTATTGTTTGATAATTTCCACAATCTGTTGGATCACTATTTCTGGGAATGGGAACAACAACAACAACAAGTCTCCACTCAGTTGACCATGATACCATATTGGACAGAGACAGTGAAGCATGTCCAGAGTTGCATCAGTTTCCTGAAACATCTCATTTGTTATTCCTTCAGTTCCCAGTACCCTATATTTTTTTTTACCAATGCCTGAAATTTTGACCTCTTTCATCAGTACTATTGATTCTTGATCATATACAACGTCCTAAAATGGTTCACAGTCAACCAGTTCTTTTTGGTAAAGTGACTCTGTGTGTTTCTTTCATCTTTCTTTTTAATATTTCCTGAATCATTCAAGATTTTGCCCAGAGAATCTTTCAGTGCTGTAACTTGAGTTTTGAATTTGTTCTTCAGTTCTTTTAATTTGAGAAATACCAAACATATTTTTCTCTTTTGGTTTTCAAACTCCAGCTCCTTGTAGTTTTCATTATAATACTTTGATTTGTGTTCTCGATCTGCCCTTTGAAGATTGCACCTAGAATTCTTTCCCCTTGTTTTGGCTTCTTTTCATTACAGTATATGTTTTAGAGTGGTTTGGGACATTTCTTTTGGTCTGCCCCTTCTTCTCTGCCTTTGTAATGAGCTTTAACTTCTTCAAGAATTACATCCTTGATGTCATTCCACAACTTGCCTGATCTCTGGTCATTAGGGTTCAATTCAACAATGCTACCCTGGTTGTGCTCACTAAGTAAGGCAAAGAACTCTGGAGGACAACCACCTGGCCAACTGAATGGAAGAGATCTATATTTATTCCCATTCCAAAGAAACGTGACATGACAGAGTGTAGAAGTTATCGAACAATATCATTGATATCACATGTAAGCAAGATTCTCCTGAAAATTATCCAAAAATGACATTTCAGCAATGAAATGGCAGAAATGTAGGCTGGGTGTAGAAGAGGCCATGGTACTATGGATATTATAGCTAGTGTTAGATGGATCTTGCCTGAAAGCAGAGGGTGCCAAAGGAATGTCTATCTGTGTTTCATTGACTATGCAAAGGAATTTGACTGTGTGGATCACAACAAACTGTAGGTGATTCTGAGAAGAATGGGAATCCCAGAACACTTGATTGTGATTATGTGAAAGCTATACTTGGACCAGGAAACAGTCATTAAAACAGAGCAAGGAAATACTGCATGGTTCAAAATATGGAAGGGTGTACGCCAGGCATATGTCCTATCTCCATACCTTTTCAATCTATATGCAGAACAAATTATCCTGGAGGCTGAGCTCTATGAGGAGAAATGTGACATTAGATTTGGAGGAAGACTCATCAACAATCTGTGCTATGCAAATGACACCACCCTGCTTGCTGAAAATGAGGTGATCCTGAAGTGCTTGCTGCAGAAAGTCAAAGACTACAGCCTTCAATATGGATTGAATATCAACATCAAGAAAATAAAGTTTCTCACCACTGGGATGATTGCAGCATCATGATAGATGGTGAAGAGATTGAGATTGTTAGCAGCTTTAGTTTACTTGTCTCCACAATCAACACTCTTGGTACCAGCAGCCAGGAAATTAAAAAACAAATTGTATTGGGAAAGTCTGCTGCCAGAGAAATCTCCAAAGTACTTGAGAGCAATGATATCAATCTGGAGACTAAGGTGTGCCTAATCCAGGCCATAGTGTTTGCAATTGTTTGCTATGTATCAGAAAGCTGGACAATAACTAGGTATGATAGAAGGAGAATTGATGTCATTGAGCTGTGGTGCTGGAGAAGAGTTATGAATATACCATGGACTGCTAGGATAACAAACAAGTTCGTTCTAGAGAGGGTGAGATCAGGCTGCTCCTTGAAGGTAAGGATTTTTAAGCTTCATCTGACATACTTTGGACATGTTGCAAGGAGGGATCAGTCCTTGGAGAGGGATGTCATGCTTGAGAGGGTGGAGGGATAGCACAAGAGAGGAAGACCCTTGATGAGATGGACTGATTCAGTGGCTGGCGTAATGAAGGTAAGTGTGTCAGAGACCATAAGACTGACAGAGGATAGAGCAGGGTTTAGGGCTGTTATACACAGGGTTGCTGTAAGTTGCAGGGGACTCGATGGCACATAATAACAACAACAAACAGCATTCTTGAAATTGTTTATATTCAACTGGGTTACATCCAAAGTCATATTTAATTTCCTGTGTACTTGTTTTATTTTTTTTTCAGTTTTAACTTATATATCTGAGTAGTTGGTAATCTGTTCCTCAGTCAGGCTCTAGTTTTGACTGCTGATACAGAGTTTCTTCAATGTCTGTCCACAGATACAGTCAATCTGACTCCAATGTAGTCTGTCAGGTGAAGTCCCTGTATGTCGTTACTGTTTATATATATTTTTTATGTATATTTGCAATAAACAAATCATTGATTGTACAAAATTCTATCATGTGAACTCCACCCTGATTTCTACTATAAGGACATATTTTCCAACTACCAGTTCTTCTTTGTTTCCAGCTTTTGCATTCTAGTCACCAATTATTAAAGTATTTTAGTTGCATGTTTGATCAACTTCAGACAACAAATTTGGTAGAAATGTTCAATTTGTTAATTTTTGGCTTTCATGTTTGGTGCAGATATTTGTGTAGTAATTGTATGAACAGAACTTCTTCGTTTGTCTATGGATAGTATCCTATAACTCACGCATTCTTTTCTGTTGGTTTGCCATAAGGTGGTGGTTTGGTTGTTACTGTAATGTGTAAAGCTATGCTACAGGTATTTCAATACCAGTACGACAACCAGTGGACAGGTTTCAATAAAGCTTCCAGACTAAGGTAGACTAAAGAAACAATACAGGCTGAATACTTCTGAAATAACAAGGTTTTATTATCATATAGAGGTTAGTATTCTGCATTGTGAAATAACAAGTTTTTGATTTGGGCCATGGTTTTTCTGATCTCTTGCTATGCATCTGATATCTGGACAATGAATAAGGATGACAGGAAAAAAAATTTAAGCCTTTGAACTATAGTGTTTGAGAAGAATACAGAATATCCCAAGGACTGCCAAAAGAATAAACATATGTCTCTGAGAAAGTGCAGCGAGAGTGCTTCTTGGAGGCACAGATGATAAAACTTCGTCTCACATACTTTGGTCATGTTGCAAGGAGGGACTAGTCCTTGGAAAAAGGGGCATCAGGCTTGGAAAGGTGGATGGTTGGCAAAAAAGAGGAAGACCCTGAACCAGATGAATTGACACAGTGACTGTCACAATGGGCTCTATTGTGTCAGGACGTGTGAAAACAACACAGGATAGGACAGGGTTCAGATCTGTTGTTCATAGGGTTACTATGGGTCATACTCAACTCGATAGCAGCCAACAACAGCCAATAACATGGCAAAAAGAACAACATTGTTGAAGATAGTGTGGAAGATGAGCCCTTTAGACCTGGAGCCACACAAAATGAAACTGAAGTAGAGTGATATCCTCAGACAAGAATCTACCTTAATGATGTGCAAGGTGCAAAGATTTTATGCAGTGAAGGACCTTCATTTGCTGATAAGACTCAAAATGAGCAGAAACCAGCTGAAAACATCTAATAATAATTAGAACAAGAAATGTACTAAGTATGAAGGTAGGATAATTGGAAGTTGTAAAAAATGAAATGGAATGGATAAAGATCAACATCCTACACATTAATGAGCTGAGATAAACAGTTACTAGTCACTTAAAATCAAACAATCACATGGTCTACTATACTGTAAATGATAAACTGAAGAATAATGGTGTAGCATTTATAATAAAAAAGAGCATTTTATTATCTCTCCTAAGGTACAGATTGTAATCGTTTATAAAGTTATTAAAATAGGAGAATGCAGAAAGTTGGAAACACCCAAAGTAATAACTTCTGGTTTGCTTAGATGAAAATGATAGAATAATTTCCTGAGTTATTGGTGTCTAGTGTTTGGGGAATATAAATAAAGTACAGATGAATGCATTTGACATGTACCCACAGGGATATTGAAGAGGGCTATTACACTTGTAAGAATGATAGATATTCCTTTAAGAAACTGAACTTGGGGTGGAGAGGGGAGGAGAGACTTACTAATCAGAGGCTGATGTAATTCCAAATGACGTAATTCACATTTGTTTCACTGAGCAGTTCCCGAGTAAGTAGAGTACCTGGCTGATGAGACTTTTCATATTATTTTAGGGCCGTCACCCAGGGACAACTGTTAATCAGATACTAACACCTCTTAAATTTGATAGCTTTCACACAGGATGACATTTAGTTTTGTCAAGTATTCTCTAACTTACTATTTAAAATTACTTTAAATATCTTGAATTTTACTTTCTTTACTAAAGAGACAGTACAATCAATGTTATAAAAATGGCCTGGAAAAAAAAATGGCCTGAGTATCTGTCTTCACAAAGTGAAAAGAAAATCACGATCACCATTCCAAAGTTGATTCCTTTTGTTAAAAAAATTTATACTAGTTTATTTATAAAATTTGAATACATTGTTTTTCATACCAGTTCCTTCTCATTTCCCTCACCCACCTCCCATGAAGTAGAGGTCAGACATACCTTCACTCTCTAAATTTTTTATCATTTCTGACACCAACTGTACCTCCTATGACTCTTCTACTTCTCAGCTGGGTTTAAAAATCTGTTGCAATGGCAATAAAAGATTTAGAGAATACTTATAATTTTGGGTTTACTAAGGAAGTAAGAAAATGCAATTCAAGATCTGGAATAAATCAGGATATAGTCCTTTGGCCAGGACCATCTCTTCTCAGCTTTGACTATAGGTTAGCATCTCCTAGACTGCTAGGCCTGGCCTCTGCCCTTATCAGGCCAGTGTTACAAAACCCTTGTATCCTGACAATAAATGCGCAGAGTATTCATACTACACCAATATGAAAAGACCTGAATAGGTTCAGCTCTCTTGCTCCAGAAGTCCATGAGTCTAGTTCTGCAAGGTACCGGTAGCCACTTTGCTCTACAAGCACGCTTTTTGCTTGTAATTGCTCTTTTCCCTCAGTCTGTGGGCCAGGAAACACACTACACCAGCTCCTTCCAGTGTCTGAATCTTACTGCCTCTGATTCTTACCATTTCTCACTGTCTCCTGTTTTAAAATTCTTTCTTTCAGTCTTTTTTATCTGTGCTCTTCACATAGGGATTTCAGTTCTTATTGAGAGGTTCAGTCTCTATTCTTGCTTCTGTATCCTTTTATGTCTTGTAAAATAAAAGGTATGACTCAAGTAATGGTGGGGACTTGAGTAAATCTAACCCCAATCCTTCATATTGAATATAGTCTTCATTATGGACTGTATCTCTTTTGTTGGCCAAGAAAACAAAAATTCTCACCATTGGACCAAGAGGCAACATCATAATGGAGAAGAGATTGAAACCGTCATCTACTTCATCTTACTTGGATCCACAATCAGCATCCTTTGTACAGTCAGGATATCAGGAGACATATGTTGTTCGTTGTTGTTATTATGCATCATCGAGTCACCTGTGATTCATTGCAACCCTGTGTACAACAGCTCAGAGAGAGAACCCTGCCCTATCCTAAACCAATCTCACTGACTCTGACACACCTAATCTTCAGTTATCTTGTCAATTCATCTCATCTGGACATTTCCTTACCTGGACTATTCCTCCACTCTTCTATTCATGATGTCCTTCCCCAAGGAAGTATGTGAGACAGAGCTTCAAAATCCATCCTGCCAAAGAGCAACTTGATTTCACCCTCTCCAAGACAGACCTATTTGTTCTCCTGGTGGTCCATGGTATGTTCAATACTCTTCTCCAGCACCACCACTCAAAGGCATCAATTCTTCTGTAATCCTTAGTCAATGTCTACTGCAAAAACCTGTAGTTAGGGACCCCTCAAAAATATTAAGCAACAGTTATACCAGTTTGAAGACTAAGGTGCACCTGATTCAGAGCATGCTCTTTTCAATCACTTGTTATCAATCTGAAAGCTGGACGGTGAATAAGAATGACAGAAAGAGAATTGATGCCTTTGAGCTTTGGTGATGGAGAAGAAGACAGACCGTGCCATGGACTGCCAAAATAATAAACGTGGAGAAAGTGCAGCCAGAGTGCTTCTTGGAGGCAAAGGTGACAGAGCTTCACTTGCTCCTAGGAGAGGTTATTCCTTTGAGAAGGCCATCATGTTTGGAAAGGTGGAGGGATCAGTGAAAGAAAGAAAGAAAGACTTTCAACCAGATGGATTGACAAGGTGACTGTAGTAATGGGCTCAATTACATCAGAGATTATTAGGAGGATCACACAGATCAGAACAGGTTTTAGACCTGTTGTTCATAGGGTCCCTATGAGTGAATAGTAATCTACTGGAAGATATCGAATAACAACAGCAATCCCAGTCCTAACCCATTAAGATAACAACATAAAAACACAAGCTAGTCTTCATTGACATAATATAATCTTGCCCCATCAACACATTAGGTTACCATTTAGAACACACCCCACCCCTACTTTCTACATAGTGGAGAATAATTACATCGGATCACAAAATAGAGGACAGGCACACAATACTGGGAAACATGGTCTAGCCAATTTACATATAATTCCAATCATAATCCCAGAACACTTTATTGTGCTTATGTGAAAACCTGTTCTTGGATCAGGAGGCAGTCATCAGAACAGTGCAAAGAAAGACTGCAAGGTTAAAAATTGGGAAAGATATAAATCAAGGATATATCCTACCTCCATATCATTTCAATCTATACGTGGAACAGATGATCCAAGAGGCTAGGTTCTATGAGGAAGAATGTGGTATCAGGATTGGAGGAAGACTCCTCAACATCCTGCGTTATGCAGATAACACAACCTTACTTGCCGAAACTGAGGAACTTGAGAGATTTCCTGCAGAAAGTCAAGGACTGTGGCTTTCAATATGGATTGAAGCTCAACGCCAAGAAAACCAAGATTCTTGCTACTGGGCCAACTGGCAGCATCATGATAGATGGTGAAGAGACTTCAGCTTGCTTGGCTCCACAATCAACACTCTTCGTACCAGAAGCCAGGAAAACAAAAGATTAATTGCATTGGGAAAATCTGCTGTCAGGGACCTCTCCAGAGTACTGAAGAGCAACAATGTCAGTCTGAAGACTAAGGTGCTCTTGATCCAGGCAATGGTCTTCAAGAGTTCCACAATGACTAAGGATGATAGGAGAAGCATTAATACCTTTGCGTTGTGGGGCTGGAAAAGAGTACTGAATATACCATGAACTGCTAGGAGAACAAACAATCTCTTACTGGAGAGGGTGAAGCCAGGCTGCTCCTTGGAAGAAAGGATTTTGAAGCTCCATCTGACATACTTTGAGCTTGTTGCAAGGAGAGACCAGTCCTTGGAGAGGGACATTATGCTTGGAAGGGTGGAGGGACAGTACAAGAGAGGAAGATCCTGAATGAGATAGACTGACTCAGTGACTGGGGTAATGGGGGTAGGTGTGTCAGAGATGAAGAAATTGGCTCAAGATTGTGCAGGATTCAGAGCTGTAGTATATAGGGCCGCTATGAGTCACATTCAACTAGACTGCACATAACAACAACATAGCAGGTTCTACACAATTTCTTTGTATGGTCCCACCCAATTATTGTGTAGAGATCAAATTATTGTGTAGAGATCAAAAGAAGTTAGGCCTTACGGTCTCAAGTCAGACCATCTGTGATACATAACCGGACGACTTAGTAATTTAGTAACCCAGTATCTTAGTAACTGGATGACTCTGAGCAAGTTAATCTATTTAAATTGATTTATCTCTAAAATACAATTATAATTGAACTTCCAAAAGTTTTAAAGAGTAAATCAATTCACCTTTCATGCCAGAATAATTTTTTTTTTAGTTTTGTTGTTGTTGATACTATTTTCGCAATGCAAAGCATAGTGAGATTAAGGGAAATATTTTTTTATGTAATATAAAATTTGATAGTTATGTGAGACACATATGTTCTAGTGTATTCTTCTAGTAAGATTAATGGAATGAGGCCCATTTCTTCAGATTCATGAAATTTTACAGATTCCTGGCAGGTGGTATCATACTCCAATTGGGATAGCAGCTTCTCAGGAAATCTGAGGACCTAAAAATCTGATGAGGGATGTATGTGCTATGAGTCATTCATATCTTAGTTGAGTAGCCTTAGTAGCCTCTTGAGTGTTACTGAGAGTTGTTGTTATTTGTTCTCAAGTCCCTTGTGACTTATATTGACAACAGCTCTGAACCCTGCTTTATCTTAAGCCAATTTCATTGTCTCTGACATACCTACGCCATTACCCCAGTCACTGAATCAATCCATCTCATCCAGGGTGATTAGTAATAGAAATAGCCAGTGTATTTATGTTGAGGTGGGGAAATAGTAGTAAATTCCTAGAAAAGCAAAGCAAACCCACCCCTATTGAGTTTCAATACAATGACATTGTATGACAGAGTAGAACTGCTCCTTGGGATTTCTAAGGTTTTAAGTCTTTAAGGATGGAGACTTCTTCTAAAGTAGCTGTTTGGTTCAAATCAATAGCCTTCTGCTTAGCAGCTAACTACCTTAAACACAGACCAGCAAAGCTCCTTAGTAAATGTCTTAGCTCCTCAAATTTGTACCTGAGATTCCTGCAGCCGAACACATTATTTTTGTTTTTTCATTCTTCCACGCTCCATCACACTCTTGAATATTTCAAAAGAGGCCTTCTCTGTGTTCTACACTCACCCAGAGAGGAATCTGTTGAAGTGGGCACATTATCAAAAGAGTGTCAGGGTACATAGGTTGATTTCAATTTGTTAATAACTATATAACCTTATCTCAGAGCAAACATCTAATATGGGTCTGTGTTTGGACACTGGCTGATAATGTGTATTGACTTTGGATGAACTGAAAACAGTAACGTTTGAACTAAAAGGTCCAACATGATTGTATGAAAAAAATTCTATGTTATATAAAAAAATATTTCCCTTGATCTCAGTATTCTTTACCTTATTGAAAACACCTAGTATCACCAAAAAAGTAATTCAAATCAGAATTTTTTTTTTTCATAAAAAGACTAAGTCATTTAATCTTTACAACTCCCTGGAGTTTGATTTTAATCCTATTTTAGGGATAAATTAACTAAAAGAGGTTAAATAACTTGTTGAGGGTCACTCTTTTAGTAAATGATATATCACAGATGGTCTGACTTCAGATTCTAGATCCGAATCACTTTTGGTAGAATGAATGAAAATATAGTACGGTCCTTCTAGACACAGTCTTTGTGATTCCCACGCAATGCTGGAACCATTCAAAGAGACTGTAAAATCTGTTATGATTGGGGGGATATTTAAATTTAACAAGATTATGTTTTCCACTACTGTGTGTTTGCTCTCCAATTGTGATCTGAAGTTATTAGCCTCTATTTTGTGCATATGCCTTGGAATTCCTAACCTAGTGCATTAATGATATAGGATTATTGTTGTTATGTCATTGAGTTGGATTGACTCATAGTGGATTTTCAGAGATAATTAATTGCATTGGAGGACACTGTCCATCTTACTTCCGTGGAACACCTAGTGGATTGGAACCACTTGCCAAAATGGGTTGATAGCCCAATTCCTTACAACTAAGCCACCATAGCTCCCTAAGGTTATATACCAATGAATATTAGGTTATGTTTGTTGTGTTAATGAGATAAGATTAGGTTGGGATTCACTCCTGTTATCAACCTTACTCAAGAAATACCCATGTTCCCTTTCTTTGTAAGAGAAAAAAAAATTAGATGGAGAAGAGATTGAGGTTGTTAGCAATTACAGCTTGCTCAGATCCATAATCAACACTATTAACACTGTTGTTGTTGTTATGAGCCATTGAGTCGCTTGTGACTCATAGCGACCCTATGTACAACAGCCCTAAACTCTGCTCTGTCCTGTGACAATCGCACTGTCACACCCATCCCGATTACCCCAGTCACTGAATCAATCCACCTCCTAGAGGGCCTTCCCCTCCTGTGCTATTTCTCCACCCTAACAAGCGTGATGTTCCTTTCTAAGGCCAGGTCCCTCTTTACAACATGTCCAAAGTATGTTAGACGGAGCCTCAGAATCCTTGCCTCCAAGGAGCCACCCGGTTTAACCCTTTCAAGGATGAATCTGTTTGTTTTCCTAGCAGTCCATGGCATCAATTCTCAAAAGATGAATTTCACACTTTCCTCCCTGCCCACCCCTCAAATTGCATTGGGAAAATCTGCTGTCATGGGCCTCTCCAGAGTGCTGAAGAGCAACAATGTCAATCTAGATTCAAAGATGTCCCTAATCCAGGCCATGGTTTTCTCAATTACTTGTTATGCATCAGAGAGCTGAACAATGACTGATGACAGAAGAAGAATTGATGCCTTCGAGATGTGGTGCTGGAGAAGAGTCTTGAACAGATCATGGACTGTCAAGAAAGCAAACAGGTCTGTTTTGGAGAGGGTGAAACCAAGTCTCTCCTTGGAAGCTAGGATTGTGAAGCTCTGTTGTTGTTGTTGTTATGTGCTGTCGAGTCGCTTGCGACTCATAGCGACCTTATGCACAACAGCACTAAACCCTGCTCTATCCTGTGTCAATCTCACTGCCTCTGACACATCCATCCCGATTACCCCAGTCACTGAATCAATCCACTTCATAGAGAGTCTTCCCCTCCTGCACTGTTCCTCCACTCTGCCCAGCATGACGTCCCTCTCCAAAGACCTGTCTCTCCTTACAACATGTCCAAAGTATGTCAGGCGAAGCCCCAGAATGCTTGCCTCCAAGGAGCAGCCTGGTTTAACCCTCTCTAGAATGAATCTGTTTGTTTTCTTGGCAGTCCATGGTACATTCAGTACTCTTCTCCAGCACCACAGCTCAAAGGCATCAATTCTCCTTCTGTCCTCCCTAGTCATTGTCCAACTCTCTGATGCATAACAAGTGATTGCAAAAACCATGGCCTGTATCAGGCTCACCTTAGTTTCCAGAGAGACACCATTGCTCTTGAGTACTTTAGAGAATACTCAAGTAAAGTGAAGCTCTAGCTCACATATTTTGGGCACATAGCCAGGAGAGATGGTCCTTGGAGAATGATGTCATACTGGGAAGGGTGGAGGGACAGCTCAGGAGAAGAAGACCCCAGATAAGATGAATTGATACAATAACTGTAACAATAGGGGTAGGTGTGTCAGAATCAGTGGAGACTGGCTTAAGACAGGGCAAGCTTCAGAGCTGCTGTGCACAGGGTTGCTATGAGTTTCAGGTGACTCAAGGACACATAAAAGCAATATGTAGTATGGCTGAAGACACACTTGTCATCCTTTCTTACAGACAGTTCTGGCTAAGTTCTAAATTCCAGCCAATTGGACATAAATTTAAGTGTAATGTAGAGTTTAGGAGAGAAATCCTTTAAAAGAGTCTTTTCTGATTTGATGCTTGGTTTGTAGATGTGATTAAGAGATTTCATAGGGTTTGTAAGGACAAATATCATTGCACAGAAATAATGGAAGGAAGTCTTGAAAGGATTCTATTGACTGTACCAATAAATTAACTGTCATTGAGATTATTTTTGTTCCCTTCCTCTCCAGAATGGGTAAAGTTGGGAAGAGAGTTGGTTGAATATCATTTGGTAATGTTACAAGGTATTCAATTGACTAGAGTATAAAGATAACATGTCATGTTCAGCCAACTATTTAAGTGAATTGAACTAGAAACAAATGATCATGGAACTAGCATCTATGATAATTTACAGGTGAAGCTCACTCCAGAAATATTCCATTCCAAGCACCTTCCATGCTTGCTAAATCTTTATATATTTTTAACTTTAGAAAGATATTCTTTGCCAATCATATGGCACCCACATTTGCTTGCAATGAAAGGAATATCATTTGAGGACAAGTGGACTCAATAAAATTCACATATTTTTATGTCTGTCAATATTACTAAAAGGGAGCCAGGCATTTCTTACATAATGTCTTCTCTTTATTCTTTTAAGTATATCCATTGATCTATATTATGTTTCTAATTTTAACTGGATAGAAACGGAAAAGGAAAAATGTGTTGAACAAATTAACATGACAAGACATACAAAAAAAAATCTTTTACTTTGGTGACTTCTTTCTGAAGACATAAAGTCACCTCTAGGCAAATCAGTCTCTGTTCTCATTACCGTTTTGTTTCTGGTAAATTCAGTATCGTCAATTCAAACAATCATCATTTAGAAAAGTTTCCAATTAGTTTTGTCTGGTAGGAAAACAATGAAGGACCTTGATGACGTAATTGCAATAAACATCACTTTTGACATTTTGTCTCCTGAATTAATTTCTTATTTTAACAAACATTCCCTGTTTTAGAACCCAATAATTGTGATTACAAGCCAAGATATATATTTTTTTTTAGTATTTAAGTCCAGAAACCAAATGTTGTTCGCAAAAATGTTCTAATCTTGATTCAGTATAGTTTATAAAAAATTTTTCAAGGAGAGATCAGTCCTTAGAGGATGACTTCGTGCTCAGGAGGGTGGACGGGCAGTTCAGGAAAGGGAGACCCTGGATGAGATGTACTGATACAGTGACCGGGGCAATGGGGTTTGGTGTGTTGGAATTAGTGAGGCTGGCTCAGGACATGAAAGGGTTCAGAGCTGGTGTACATAGGATTGGTATACATCGCAGGTGACTCAGTGGTACATAACAATAATAGCAATAACAAACTCTGACAGCTTTGGAAGCAGGTGGCATCAACTTCCTAAACAACATGCCTCTGGAAACTCTATGAACTTTGATAAATGTCGATAGTTGCAGAAGGGCTTCAGACCTTTTGTTCACAGGGTCGCTATGAGTCGTGCTTGACGTGAAGGCAGTTAACAACAACAATATATGCTAAGAGAGGTGACAAATATGGACATGAGGTGTGTAAAATTAAGCACTCTAGACTCCAGTGGAAATTTGTACAGAGTAGCACAGTCGAGAGAGACTTATGTTGCTTTTCCAAAGACCCAGGAACTCTGGTGGTTCAGTCCACTTGGAGCTCTGTGGGAGAAAGATGGACTGTCTCTTCTCATGTAATTTATGGTCTCAGTAACCAGAAGGAAAGTTATATACAGCTAAAAACCTACTTGTATTGAGAGAGATCCTTGACAGAAAGGGAGAGAAAGAAATTAAGATTGAGGACCATGAGCTTTATTTCTAGCCACCTTCCAGGATTTAGCTATTAATTTAGCTTTGTAGATTGAGGTCATCGTATTCAAATTTGTCATTTTTTGGCCATAAAAACATAGGTTAAAAATACAAGTACCCATCTGTGGATCCCAGGATCAACAGAGTTAAGCGAGCGAGTGACTGTATGAGTTAGAGTTAGAAACAGCTGCATATAACATAAACTCAAACTAAAAGTGGATTTAATGAGGTAAACTTAAACCCAAACTCACTGTCAACTCTGAGATGGGGGTCCCTCTTTCAGGTTTCAAAGACTACACAAAGACTGCTTCATCCTTCCCTTCCGGTGGATCTGGCCCTCTGATCTTTTGGTTAGCAGCTCAAGGTGGAACACACCATGCCACCAGTGCTCCTTTTTTTTTAAACAAGAGGATGTTTTAATTCCTCTCACACACAAAATACAAATGCAGGCAACCCAGAGCTGAGAAGGTGACTATGCAGTCATCAGAAACCCAGAATCCTTTCAGGTCTTTCTTCCATTATCCCTAGGCTATGGTCCTTAAAAGGCCCGAGAAACTTCCTACTCACATCCACAAACCAGGCTTCAAAGTGGAGGAGACTCTTGATAGAATTCTCCCCTTAACCCTACACAACACGCTTTATGGGTCACTGGCTTAAGTTGAGTTGGCTGCAAAAAGATTGATACATATATCTTTAGCTATATTGTGGACGATGTTCTCCCAGGTTTGTTCCGCCCAGGGCTGCTATGACCTGGTTTCCAGAGAGAGCCTGGTGCTGTGTGTGCGGGTGTTGTGGCAGTTTTTGCACGTGAAGGACTGCTCTGCCTCCAGGAGCCAGGCAAGCCAGGCTTGGCCTAGGGTTTAAGGCAGCAGGGGGCTTCAAGCCCAACAGGGGAAGAGGGGAGAGAAGGCAGCCATGTTCTGATGTGTCAAAGGTGTTAATGGTTGACTACCCAATGTGGGCAGAGAGTGGGGTGGAGCTCCTGATTAAACAAGCTTGGAAGGAGGAGTGGCATCCACTTCCATAACAGCTTGCCTCTGGGAACCCTATGAACCTGGAGAGAGGATGAAAGGTGCCCAAGTGTCGAGGACTCTCCTTCATAGGGTGGCTATGAGTCGCCTGCGACTTGATGGCACTTAACAACAACAACAACATATTGTGTACTCAGCTAAAAGTTTGTGACCAAGAAAGGAAAAATGGGTGCTGGAAACTAGCTAAAAATCTCTTCCTTAATTACCAAGAAATGTTTTTGGATTAAATTTTCTTAAGAAGATTATAGTAGATCTAGAGACTGTTGATAGAAAATGAAATGATAATACTTACTTGTAAGGAACTAAAAAGCCCTAGTGCCACAGAATTAGGTAAAGTCATCAACTGCTATCTGAAAGATTGATGATTTGGATCAGCTACTCCAGGATAGGAAGATGTGATGATCTGCTCCCATAATGGTAACCACATCTAAAAAGATATGGTTTAGTTCACTTAGCATAATGCTCTCCAGTCCCTCCCTTGTTAGGTAGTAATTTACAGAAACATTGTTCCTGCATGTTGCATAGTATTTCACTGTGTGAATGTACCATAATTTTCTAACCCATTCCATTGTGGTTGAGCACTTGGGCTGTTTCCATATTCTTGCGATGGTGAATAATGCTGCTATGAACATTGTTGTATAAGTCTCTGTGCCTCAGTTCTCAGGGCATAGTCACTGGATCAATCCATCTCATTGAAGGTCTTCCTCTCTTGCACTGTCTCTCCACCCTTCCGAGCATGATGTCCTTCTCCATGGATCAGTTCATTCTATCCATGTGTTCAAACAAAGTATGTTAGACAAAACTTCAAAATCCTAGCCCCTACAGAGAAACTTGGTTTCATTCTCTCCAAGACAGATCTGTTTGCTTTCTTGGTGGTGCATGGTATGTTCAAGACTATTTTCCAGCACTTTAGCTCAAAGACATCAATTCTTCTTCTGTCATCCTTAGTCATTGTCCAGTTCTTCGGTGCTTAGCAAGTAATTGTGAAGACTATGACCTCGATAAGGAGCAACTTAGTCTCTAGACTGACATCATTGCCTTTCAGTACTCTGGAGATGTCCCTGACAGCAGATTTTCCCAATGCAATCAGTCTTTTGATTTTCTAATTGCTGGTGCTAAGAGTGTTGATTGTGGAGTCAAGCAAACTGCAATTGTTAACAACCTTTTGACTAAGATCAGTTGTAGTGTAAAAGACCACACTCCGGGATTAGACTATGTGTAGTGCTGGCAGTAACATAGTGCTCATTCCTAAGCCCAACTTTAAAAAGCTCACTCATAGTTTCTGGGTCCATTTGTTTTTCCCACTCTAATAATGGGTCTCAGATTTTAGGCAATGAAAACAGTGTATGTATTTGTCTATTAGCCAAAAGGTTAGAAATAGAAGAAAGTCTTTATGATCCACTTCATCTACATCATCCCTTGAAAACCCTATGGAGAAAATTTTTGACTCTGACACACATGAAGTCAATATGAATCAGAATCAGTTCAATGGCAATTGTCCTATTTGATAATATGGGTGAAATTAAGAGACTTGATATACCACCTCCCTTAGGCCTCTTTCATAGGATTGGTGAAAGAAAACCCCCAGCCCATTTTCTTAATTCTTATTCATAATGCTTTTGTTTTGTGTTTTGAAAATGTATGGGATGGTGAAAGCCTTTAGTAAGTCCTAATGTGAGGTACCAAAAAAATTGGAAGGCTTTCAGTAATGGAATCCTGTGATGTATATTCTTTTTTTTTTTAACAACAAAAAGCCATAAAGGTCCACAAAAGAGGAAATAAAAAGTCCATAAAAGGGATAAAGAAATTAATCTTTAAGCTGTTTACTAATATTCACTCATCCAGTGAATAATTTATTCAGTTAAAATATGTATGTAGCCTTTATTAAACTGGACCTTAGACTAGGAACTAGGATAGTAGGTAATTAAGACAGATAAGTCCCGTAGCCTCAGAGAGTTTATATTTTCATGGTAAAAATAAGCTTTGAACGACAAAACTGATCAAGTACCTTTACAGTGATCCAGTCTATGATATGAGAAGGTATTCCTGATGTTCAAGGAGGGGTAAATTGATATCTAGAGGATAAATGTTGTTGTTGTTGTTATGTGCCATTGAGTTTCTGCGACTCATAGTGACCCTATGTAAAAACAACCCTATGGGGGATTGTATACTAATGAAGGCATTTTTCTTTTACTTTTAAAGGGAAGAGTGAACAGGGGGCGGGGAGTTGGGCAGGGAGAAAAGTGCAACAATGAATGAATGGAAATCCAAAATCTCTGTAACTGTTCATGAAAATAAATAATAAAAACATTTATGCTTTCTATTAAAAAACAAACAAATAAAACAGCCCTCAATCTTGCTCTCTACCCAGTGCCAATCTTATTGTCTCAGACACACCTACCCCATTAATCCAGTCACTAAATCAATCAATCTCATAAAGGGTCTTCTTCTCTTGCTCTGTCCCTGCAACCTCCCAAGCATGATGTCCTTCTCCAAACACTGGTCCCTCTTTGCAACTTGCACAAAGTCTGTCAGAATCCTTGCCTCCACAGAGCAGCCTGGTCTCACCCTCTCTAGGATGAATCTTTTTATTCTCTTAGCAATTCATGGCATATTCAGTACTCTTCTCCAGCACCACAGCTCAAAGGTGTCAATTCTCCTTTTATCATTCCTAGTCATTGTTCAGCTTTCTGATGCATAACAAGTAATAACAAATACTATGGCCTGTATCAGGCTCATCTTAGTCTCCATACTTACATCGTTGCTCTTCAGTACTTTGAGAGGTCTCTGACAACAGAATTTTCCAATGCAATTAATCTTTTAATTTCCTGGCTGTGGTACCAAGAGTGGTGATTGTGGAGCCAAGCAAACTAAGGCTGTTAAGAATCTCAATCTCTTCACCATCTATCATGATGCTGCCAATTGGCCCAATGGTGAGAATCTTTGTTTTCTTGATGTTGAGCTTCAATCCATATTGAAGGCTGTAGTCCTTGACCTTCTGCAGCAAGTATTTCAGGTCCTCCTCTGTTTTAGCAAGCAAGGTTGTGTCATCTGCATAACACAGATTGCTGAGGAGTCTACCTCCAATCCTGATGCCACATTTCTCCTCATAGAGCCCAGCCTCCTCGATAATCTATTCTGCATATAGATTTAAAAGGTATGGAGATAGGACACATCCCTGGCATACACCCTTCCAAATTTTGAACCATACAGTGTTTCCTTGCTCTGTTCTGATGACTGCCTCCTGGTCATATAATCACAATCAAGAGTTCTGGGATTCCCATTCTTCTCAAAGTCAGCTACAGTTTGTTGTGATCCACACAGTCATATGTCTTTGCATAGTCAATGAAACACAGACATTTCTCTGGTACTCCCTGCTTTCAGCCAAGATCTATCTAACATTAGCTATAATATCCCTAGTACCACCACTTCTTTTAAGCGTGCACTTTAGATAGTTCTCTGTTAATGTGCTAGTCCAGTCATTTTTTAATAATCTCCAGCAGAATCTTGCTTGCATGTGATAGTAATTATATTGTTCAACAATTTCCTCACCATTGGGTCACCATTATTTGGAATGGGAAGAAGTATAAATCTCTTTCGATCAGTTGGCCAGGTGGTTGTCCTCGAGATTTCTTAGCACAGCTTGGTCAACACATCCAAGGCAGTGTCTATTTGGGGAAATATGTCAATTGCCAAGCCATCAATTCCTGGGGCCTTGGTTTTTACCAATTCTTTCAGATAAGCTTGAACTTCTTCCTTCATCACCACAGGCTCTTGTTCATACTTTGTTTCATGAAATTCTTCTGTGTCCTCCAATTCCTTTTGGTACAATGACTCTGTATACTCTTTCCATGTTCTTTTAATGCTTCTGGGATAAGTTAATAATCTGCCCAAATCATCCTTAAGTGTTGCAACTTGAGGCTTGAATTTGTTCTTCAGTTTCTTCAGCATAAGAAATGTTAAACAAATTTGGCCCCTTTGATTTTCTGACTCCAGCTCTTTGCATATTTCACCGTAATGGAACTCTATTTTTCCCTAAGGCTGCAAAGGGAGACCTGGTGGTGTGGTTGTAAGGAGTTGTGCTACCTAACCAAAGGTACACAGTTCAAATCTATAAGCATTCCTATAATTATAGAAAGGTGGAAAATCTTCTCACATGCAAGTTATAGACTCTGAAAACTCACTGAAGGGTCAGCTGTGAGTTGGGTCTTTCTTGACAGCACCTAACAACAGTAACAACAACATAGGGACAGGATTGCCACTCTTGCAAATATTTTGGATTATGTACCTCCACTATGGGAAGAAAATAATTTCATTTAAAGTACACTATGTTCATGTGATCTGCCGGCTTTCCCAAGTTGGATACACTATCCAGAACTTATAATATTTTCTGATAATTTATGAAAGAGGAAAAGTTCAGAGTAACTAGTGGTAGCACGTAGGAAACCTGGGTTGTATGGAGAGTGGCAAAGGGGATTGTATATACTGGTCAGGAGTAAGACATTTTGAGATTTATCACTCTTTAAATAAAGAAAGTAACGTTATCTAGAGAGTGACTAGCTTTGACAGCTATGAATTAGATAATTACATGGTATACTATACTGGGAATGAAAACCAGAAGAATGGTGGTGTGTTCATAGTCAAAAGTCAATTTCAAGTTCTAGCCTGAAGTTCAATGTTGTGAGTAATAGGATACTATGAATACATATACAAGGAAGATCTGTTAATATGATTATTATTCAAATATATACTCCTACAAATAAAGCCAAAAAGAAGGAAATCGAAAAATTTTAGCAAATCTTACAGTCTAAAATCAATAAAATGTACAATCAAGATGCATTAATGGTGACTGGAATGCAAAAGTTGGAATCAATAAAGAATGAATGATAGTCGGAAACAAAGTACAGACGTGATGACAAAAATGAGGCTGGAACTAGAATAACTGAACATTTTATGTTCAGTGATTTATTCATTGTAAAAACTTTTTTAAAAACAACAAATGGCAACTTAACATATGGCTCTCATGTGATGGACTACATAGGAATCAGATTGACTACATTTGTGAAAGGAGTTGTTGGAGAAGCTCAATATCAGCGGTCAAAAACAAGCCTGAGGTGAATGTGGAACAGGCCATCAATTACTCACATGCAAGTTCAAATTCAGGCTATTAAAAAACCCTAAACAGACAAGCAAAAAAATATGTAAGAACCAAAATATGATCTTAAGTCTCTTCCATCTAAATTTCAAAATTATCTTAAGAATGGGGTTCTTTGAAGAGTGCGATCACTGAACACCAATGATCAACGGCCAGATGAGTTGTGGCATGACATCAAGGATATCATCCATGAAGAGAGTAAAAGATCATTTCAAAGACAGAAAAGAAAGAAAAAGCAGAAACATATGTCAGAAGATACTCTGAAAATTGCCCTAGTGCACCGAGAAGCCAAAATAAAAGGAAAACTTGCAGAAGTAAAAGAGCTGAACAGAAGATTTCAAAGGACAGCTCGAGAAGACAAAACAAAGTTTTATAATGGAATGTGCTGAAAGCTGAAATAGAATTAATAGGGAAGGACTCGCTCTGCATTTTTCAAACTAAAAAAACCGAGAAAAACAAATTTAAGCTTTGAATTGCAAAACTGCAAGATGCTATGGGCAATATGTTGAATGAGCATCAAAAGAAGATGGAGGCTCTCTTCTCCCCACTGAGGCACACTATTCTCAATGGAGAGAGATTAAAGTCTTTCCCTTTGAGAGCAGGAACTAGACAAGAATGCCCACTATCAACTCTCCTATTTGATATTGTATTGTAAGTCTTAGCAATAGCAATAAGACAAGAGAAGGAAATAAGAGGTATCCAAATTGACAAAGAGGAGGTAAAATTATCTCTTTACACAGATATGATACTAAACTTAGAAAAGCCTAAAGACTCAGCAACAAAACTACTGGACATAGTTGACCAGTTCAGCAAAGTAGCAGGATACAAGATCAACATACAAAAATCAATTGGAATTCTCTACAGTGACAAGGGGAAAATAGAAACGGAGCTGAGAAAAACAATACAATTCACAATAGCTAATCACAAGAAGTACAAAGGATCTATTCAAAGAGAATTACAAAGCATTACTACAAGAAACAAAAAGAGACTTGGAGAAATGGAAGAATATACCTTGCTCACGGACAGAAAGACTCAATATTGTGAAAATTACAATACTCTACCAAAGGCAATTTACACGTTCAATGCAATCCCAAATACAATATCAATTTCATTCTTTAACAATATGGAAAAGGCAATCTCCAATTTCATTTGGAATGGGAAGAGGCCCCGAATAAGCAAAGCACTCCTTAAAAAGAGAAACAAGGTAGGAGGCATCTCACTCCCTGATTTCAAATCCTACTACCCTGTCATGGTGGTCAAGACAGCATGGTACTCATACAATGACCGACACATAGATCAATGGAATAGAGTTGAAAATCCAGAAATCAGCCCATCTACCTATGGACAAGTGATTTTTGACAAGGAGATAAAATCAGTTAAGTGGGGAAAGGACAGCCTTTTTAACAAACGGTGTTGGCAAAATTGGAAAACTACCTGTAGAAAGTTCAAGCAAGATCTACACCTCACTTCATATACAAAGACCAACTCAAAGTGGATCAAGGACCAAGGACTACAAACTTTATTAGAGAAAAGCTTAGAAGAACTCTAGAAGTCCTAATACACAACATAAACAGTCTTCCAAGCATCCTGAAAAACCTACAATCAGGAGAGGAAAAAATAGATGAATGGGACCTTCTAAGAATCAAATCAAATTCCTTTGCACATCCAAAAACTTCCCCAACAGGGTAAAAAGGGAAGCCACAGATTGGGGGAAAAATATTTGGTAATGACATGTCTGATAGGGGACTTATGTCTAGAATTTATAAAATACTCAAGCACCACAAAATAAAAGTAAACAACCCAATTAAAAATGAGCACAGGATATGAGCAGACACTTCACCAAAGAAGACATTCAGATGGTGGACAAGCACATGAAGAAATGTTCAAAATCCCTAGCTCTCAGAGACATTCAAATCAAAACAATTCTGAGATATCATCTCACCCCAGAAAGAATAACAAAATTTGACAGAATAGCAAACAGCAAATGCTGGCGAGATTGCGGAGAAACTGGAACCCTTATTCACTGTTGGTGGGAGTGTCAAATGCTGCAACCACTCTGGAAGGCAGTATGGCACTTTCTCAAAAAGTTGGAAAGAGAAATACCATTTGACCCAGCAATTCCACTACTGGGAATACACACTAAAGAAACCGTAACTGTCACCCAAGCAGATATATGCATACCCATGTTTATTGTAGCTTTGTTCACAATAGCAAAGAGTTGGAAACAACCCAAGAGCCCATCAAAAAAGGAATGGCTAGAGAAGGTTTGGTGTATTCACACAATGAAATACTATGCTGTATTGTAAATA
>NW_006399800.1:15184519-15187114 GCF_000299155.1 Elephantulus edwardii | reverse complement strand
ACTGTCCACCATGGGTAAACATTCTTGCATTTGACTCATCAGTGTCACAGTGTTCAGCTTCACAGCAACCATGAGTTACCTCTGCACAGCAAGTGGACACGCCAGGTTTACACGATGTAGAAGAATGTTTCACGAAAAACAATCAAAGGCAGGCCTGAAGGCCATGGAGTAGAGTCACCCACCTTTGGCTAGGTAGCATCACTTTTGGTCCCCCAGGCCAACTGGTCTCTCTCCAAGTTGTTAAATAAAATATACTTTAAAAAAAAAGAGAGAGAGAAAGAAAAAAAGATGGAGGGAATACGCAGAGTAACTGTATAAAAAAAATTGATTAACACTGAAAAAGTTCAGAAAGTATCATATAAGCAAGAGCCAATTGTAATGAAGGAAAAAGTTGAAGCTGTACTGAAGGTACTGATGAAAAATAGGGTTTGGGATTGTTTTTTTTAAAAACATATTTCTGCTAAAAATGCAGCCCTGGATATGTGAACCAGTGTGTGCCACAAAATGTGGAAGATAGCTGTTTGGCCAACTGGAAAAGATTTATATTTGTTTCTATTCCCAAGAAAGGTAATTCAACAGATGTAGAACTATCCAACAATATCATTAATATCACTTGCAAGCAAAATACTGCTAAAGGTCATTCAAAAACAGCTATATCAATACATAGATATGGAATCACCAGAAGTTCAAGTAGAGTTTAGAAGGGGCTCTGGCACCAGGGATATCAATGCTGATATCAGATGGATCCTGGCGGAAAGGAAAGAATACCAGAAGGATGTTTATCCTATGTATAATAGAGCACATTTAGAGTATGTTAGTAAATATGGCACCAGAGGCAGAACCTTCTCACTGGGTATCACAGAGGGAAATAATAGTTGCAAACAGACACTACTGTTGGAGATATGGAATGTGAGAAGTATGAATGTAGGAACATTGTAGATTGTTAAAGAAGAAGTGGAATGCATAAATATTGATATCCTAGCTATTAATGAAATGAAATGGGTTGGCATGGGACATTTTGAATCAAATAATCACATGATCTACTATGCTGGAGATGAAAAGGTGAGAAAAATTAGAGTTGCTTTCATAGTTAAAAAAAACATTTCTATATCCATCTTGAAATACAATATTGTGAGTAATAGGATAATATCCATACACATACAAGGAAGATCTGTTAACACCACTGTCATTCAAATATATGTACTCACATCCAGGGCCTAAGGTGAGAATATAGATGACTTCTACCAACTTTTACAGTTGGAAATTGATCAAACATGCAACCAAGTCACTGTGATACTAATGGGTGATTGGAAAGCAAAGTTTGGAACAGGGAAGAAGACACAGTAGTCAGAAAGCATGGACTTGGTGACAGAAATGAGGCTGCATACAGAGTGATAGAATTCTGTATAATCGATGACCTGTTTTTGCAAAGAGTTTTTTATAAGAAACATAAATGGCAACTATACACACAGACTTCATCTGATGATCTACACAGGAATCAGACTGACTACATCTGTGGAAGTAATTGCTGGAGAATCTCAATATCTGCTGTGAATACTAGACCAGGTGCTGTTTGTGGACCAGAACATCAACTACTCATATGCAAGTACAAACTGAAGCTAAAAAACATAAAATAAAATCTACAAGAATAAAAGTTTATACTGAAGTTTATCCCACCAGAATTTAAAGACCATCTCAGGAGCAGGTTCGAGGCCTTGATCACTAACGAGTGAAGACCAGATGAGCTGTGGGAGGGATATCAAGAATACAATTTATGGAGAAAGGAAAATGTCATTACAAAGAGGAGAAAGAAGACAGTAATGTGGATGTCAGAAGAGACTGTGCTTTGCACTACAATGCTGATAAGACAAAGCAAAGATAAGCAATCAAGCAGTTAAGGAGCTAAACAGATTTCAAAAAACAGAAAAGGAAGACAAAACAAAGTATTATAATGAAATGTGCAAGAGGTTGGAGTTGCAAAATCAAAAGGGACAAATTCACTTGATGTTTCTTTAGTTGAAGGAACTGAAGAGCAAATTCAAGCCTCAAGCTGCAATACTTACAGATGCTAAAGGAAGAATGTTGAGTGACCTAGGAAATATCAAAAGAAAATGAAAGGAGTACACAGAGGTACTGTACCAAAAAGAACTAGCTGACACAGAATAATTTCATCAAACAACATGAGATTAAGAGACAATGGTGATGAAGAGGGAGTTCAAGCCGCTCTGAAGGAATTAGCAAAAACCAAGGCCCCAGGAATTGATAGAATACCAATTAACATATTTCAGCAAACAGAAGCTTCCCTGAACATGCTCACCAAATTATGCCAAGAAATCTGGAGGAAACTACCTGAACAACTGAATGGAAAAGATCTGTACTTATTCCCATTCCACCCCTACCACCGCCCCCCAAAAATGACCCAACAGAGTGTGAAAATTATCAAATGATATCACTAATATAGATGGTATACGAATTGACATATTTCAGCTAACAGATGCTGCCCTGGATGTGCTGACCAAGTTGTGCCAAGAAATCTGGAGAACAACCACTTGGCCAACTGACTGGAAGAGATATATATTTGTTCCCATCCCAAAG
>NW_006399800.1:15176885-15183089 GCF_000299155.1 Elephantulus edwardii | reverse complement strand
TGCAGGTTGCATTTAGAAGAGGCCGTGGCACTAGGAACATCATAGCCAATGTCAAATGGATCTTGACTGAAAGCAGAGAATATCACAGGAATGCCTATCTGTGTTTCATTGTCTATGGGAAGGCATTTGACTGTGTAAATCACAAGTTTTGGCTATCTTGAGAAAAATGGGGAGCCTAGAACATTTGATTGTGCTCATGCAAAACCTGTTTTCGGACCGGGAAGCAGTAGTCAGAACAGAACAGGGAAACTTGGTTCAGCATGGTTCAGGATCAGAAAAGGTGTGTGTCAGGGATGCATCCTATATCCATACCTTTTCAATCTATATGTAGAACAGATATCATCTGAGAGGCTGGACTTTTTGAGAAAGAGAGTAACATCAGGATTGGAGGAAGACTTATCAACAACAACCTGCATTATGCAGATGACACAGCCTTCCTTGCTGACACTGAAGAGAACATGAAGTGTTTGCTGCAGAAGGTCAAGGACTGTATTCTTCAATATGGATTGAAGCTCAACTTCAAGAAAACAAAGATTCTCAGCAATGGGTCAATTGGCAGTTTCATCATGAAGAGATTGAGCTTGTTGATAACTTCAGCTAGCTCAGTTCTACAAGTAACACTTTTGCCACCAGCAGTATTATGAGTGCAATGACATACACAGTATGCATGTTTGTGTTTGTTGTTATTTATAGTTGTTATGTGCCGTTGAGTCATTTGCAACTCATAGCGACCCTATGTACAACAGCCCTAAATGCTGCTCTATTCTGTGCCAATCGCACTGCCTCTGACCACCCATCCCAATTACCCCAGTCACTGAATCAATTCACCTCGTAGAGGGTCTTCCTCTCCTGCGCTGTCCCTCCACCCTCCCAAGCATTACATCCTTCTCCAAGGACTGGTACCTCCTTGTAACATGTTCAGATTATGTCAGATAGAGCTGCAGAATCTTTGCCTCCAAGGAGCAACCTGGTTTAACCCTCTCCAGGTTAAACCTGTTTGTTTTCTTAGCAGTCCATGGTATATTCAATACTCTTCTCCAACACCACAGCTCAAAGACATCAATTCTTCTACCCTCCCTAGTCATTGTCCAACTCTCTAACACATAGTGTTTGCAAAGACCATGGCCTGTATCAGGCGTACCTTATTCTCCAGAGTGACACCATTTCTCTTCAGTACTTTGGAGATGTCCCTAACAGTAGACTTTCCCATCGCAACAGGTTTTTTAATATCCTGGCTGCTGGTGCCAAGAGTGTTGACTGTGGAGCCAAGCAAACTAAAGCTGTTAACAGTTTTAGTCTCTTCACCATCCACCCTAATGCTGCCAATTGGTCCAGTGGTGAGAATCTTTGTCTTCTTGATATTGAGCCTTGATCCATATGGAAGGTTGCAGTTCTTGACCTTCCACAGCAAGCACTTTAGGTCCTTCTCAGTTTCAGCAAGCAGGGTTGTGTCATCTGCATAACACAGATTGTTGATGAATCTTCCACCAATCCTGATTCCACACTTCTCCTCATAGAGCCCAGCCTACCAGATAATCTGTTCTGCCTATAGATTGGAAGAGTATGGAGACAGGACACATCCTTGGAGTACACCCTTCCCAATTTTGAACCATGCAGTGTTACTCTGTTCTGATGGTTGCCTCCTGGTCCAAGTATAGGTTTTGCATTAGAACGATCAGGTGTTCTGAGATTTCCATTCTTCTCAGAGTCTGCCACATTTTGTTGTGATTCACACAAACACCTGTGCATATTCAATGAAACATAGATAGACATTCCTCTGGTATTCTCTTCTTTCAGCTAAGATCCATCTAACATTAGCTATAATATCCCTCGTACCACAACCTCTTTTAAACCCAGCTTTTACTTCTAGAAGTTCTCTGTTGATGTGCTGTTTCAGTTGTTTCTGGATAATCTTCAGAAGAATTTTACTGGCATGTTATATCAAGGATATAAGTTTATAAAGAAAAATATTATTAATAAATTATGATAATTTATTAAAAAGGAAAAGTTCACAATAATTAGTGGCTGTACTGAGGAAAGCAAGGCATTATGGAGGGTGGTAAGGGGAATTGTATATAATGGTTAGCAGCAGACAGCTTGGATTCATCACTCTCTAAATAGAGAAAGTAACATTATCTCATAGTTGCTCTTTGTATAAGTGAACTATGCATGAAAATTACTTAAAACAGAACCTGGAATGAAACAAACACTGCTATACACTAAAATTGCAATTATTCTAAGAGAGGAGTGGAGGAAAAGTGGTGGTTGTGCTTGCTTTCTGGAAGCTCTTGGAAAGCCACCTTGCCAATCCTTACAACTCTAAGTTTAGTATTATGCAATAGCTCTTTCTTAGCTCTCTCTGAACTCTCTTGCCCAGCCACCCATTGTGGAATTAGAGTAATGAAAACCACAAGGTCATGGCAGCAGGAGTGGGCCAACTCTTCCTTTTCTTCACTGCTATTGCCCTCTGGTTACCAATGACTCACTGTCATTAAGTCAAGACGCAAAGCCCCATAATTCTGTCAGTATTGCCTGTGTCAGGGCTTGCAAAGAAAGCATCCTTCTGAATTTCTATACATTTTACAAAACCCCACCTTTAGAAAGCTCAGCATTTTGCTATGAAGAACACTTTTTCTTTTTCAATATGCTGCTTTAATAAAAAGTGAGTATAAAGTACTGATTAAGTGATGGTTACTATTTGTAGAGGGGTTTCAGGCCTTTTGTTCATAGGGTCACTGAGTCATGCTTGACCTGAAGGCAATCAACAACAAAAACATTATGGCTAAGTAGGCTTATTAGCATAGTGTGTAACACATTGGTCTACTAATTAACCAAAAGGGAACTCTGGTGGCCTAGTAGCAAGAAGCTGAGCTGCAATCCTGAAGGTATGCAGTATGAATCCACAAGCTGGTTGCTCCATGGGAGAATCATGGGCAATCTTCTCTACCCCATGCGATTAAGTGCCTCTGAAAACCCACCAGAGGGCTGGCTGTGGGTCTCTCCTGAATCTGGTACACAACAACAACAACTAACTGAAAGATCAGCAGTTTGAATCTACCAGCTGCTTTGAGGAAAAAGAAGAGCAGTCCTTCCATAAATATTTGTAGCCTCAGAAATCCAAGTTTAACGATGGGTTTATTATGATTAGTTTTTGTTTTAGTTAGTATATCATCAATTAAAGTCCTTAGTTTCATCTTTGTAGGATTTCAAACATTCTTAAATCAGTAGCTTTGTATTTTTTTCCAATTCCATGAGGTTTTAAATTTTTTATACTAATGAGATTTATTATTCATTCTCTGGCAGAACCTGTAGATTTTAGCATCTCCAGTGGAAGAAAAATGATCCAGAACAAAATAGAAAATTGAGAAGAAAAAGTGATCAGTTTCAGAAGTAGCTACAGAAGTAGAACAAATGGAAAGAATCAAAGTGTGTGATTACATAAGAGAAAGAAAAGTTAGAAAGGGTATATTAAGAGTTATATTTCTTATTTTTTGGACTTATAATAGTGCACATTTTTTTAAAATCTTAATGAAAATTTATAGAGACTCCTGCCCTCCCGACCCCCAGTTCACTTTTCTCTTTGAAAAGTAAAAAAAACATTCTTTCACTGTTATACAATCCCCCCCTCCCAGACCACTCCACTATGCAGTTTTCATTCTGGACTCTTGTCATGACAATAATACCTAATCATATATTCCTCCTAAACAGTTCTCTCCCTCATCTAAGAATTATATTTCTATGTCTAAGTACGTATCTTTTTCACTGATTAGTCTGTGACCCTATCTTACTTCGATGAGTACTCTTGGCTTGACTGATGAAATGCTTTTCCATATAGCTTCTTTGTTTCCTCCCGTAGGCAGGCCCATTGCATTAGAGACTATAGAAGTTGAAAATTATTCTCTGAACTGACACAGGACCCTGATCCTCCTCTTCTTGTTTTGTTCATACTAAGCTGTTCACAAATACAAACATTTGCCCCCTTGAGCTTCTCTGGAGCTAGGCCAGAGGGAAACGAGGCCTTAGTAAAATATTTGTCTATCTTTCTTCATTTCTGTCCTCTGCTTTCTGAGTTTTGAGTGTCAGCTATAAAGAGATGGATGGGCTATTTTTGCTCTAGACACTGAAGGAGGAGCATGTATGGGGAAAAAGCAAATAAATGCTGGTCTGAACTGGAAGGACTTTCTATATCAAGAAAGATGAACAATTGTCTGTGAGTCTCACACATTTTAAGGGCTGTGATTAATCCCACCAGGAAACACTGCATGGCTCAAAATCAGGAATGGAATATATCAGGGGTGCATCCTTTCTCTATACCTTTTCAATTTAAATGAGGAACAGGTCATTTGAGAGGTTTGATTTTATGAGGAGGAGTGTAGTGTCAGAATTGGAGGAAAACTCCTCAACTACCTATGTTATGTAGATGATGCAACCTTTTTTGCTGAAACTGAGGAGGACCTGAAGTGTTTGCTCTGGAAGGTTAAAGATTGCAATCTTCAATATGGGATTAAAGCACAACATCAAGAAAACAAAGACATGATAGAAGGAGAAGAGATTGTGATTGTTGACAATTTCAACTTGCTCAGCTCCACAATCAACACTCTAGGTACCAGCTGTCAGAAAATCAAAAGATGAATTGCATTAGGAAAATCTGCTGCCAAAGAACTCTCCAGAGTGCTGAAGAGCAATGATGTCAGTCTGTCGACTAAGGTGTGCTTAATCTAGGCCATGGACTTCCCAATCACTTGTATGCATCAGAGAGTTGGACAATGACTAAGGATGAAAGAAGAAGAATTGATGCCTTTGAATTGTGGTGCTGGGAAAGAACATTGAACATACATACTATAGACCGCCAGGAGAACAAACATGTCTGTCCTAGAGAGGGCAAACCAAATTTCCCCTTGGATACAAGGATTTTGAAGCTCTGTCTCACATACTTTGGACTTACTGCCAGGAGGGACTAGTCTTTGGAGAAGGACATCACGCTTGGAAGGGTGAAGGGACAACATAGAAGAGGAAGACTTTGAATGAAATGGCCTGATACAGTAACTGGGTAATGGCCTGGATGTGTCAAACAGTGAAATAGACTTAGGGTAGGATAGGATAGAATAGGATGGGATGGGATGGGATGGGATGGGATGGGATAGGATGGGACAAGATAGGATTCAGAGACTTTTTTTAAGGATCATTATGAGTTGCCATCAACTCGATGACACATAACAACAACATCACTGAATTCAGGACACCCTACTCTAGAAGAAGGATTGCTTTCTGTGAAGGCTAGAATGAAAGGTTTTGCCTGCTTCCAACATCTATGGGTCCAGTGTACTTTGGAGGTCTTTATATATCTTGGTATTATTTTTTCTCTGAGATCTAGAACATTTTCATTGCAAGAATTCCAGATTCAAAAGACTTGCTCATAACCCTTCTCATAACCCTTCTCCCATCACTGTAAAATAGTAGAGTCCTCTTCCTTTCTTTTTCCCCCTCTGTAATAGTGAGGTCCTCTTCCTTTCTTTACCTTTATCTCTATAAGTTAAAAGAATTATATCAGCATGCATGATAACTTGAGTAAATGATGACATAAGAGTGGTGATTCAAGTTGTATCCCATACAGCTGCTGTTTCAGAGCTACAGAGACTGGTAATTCTCAGAATCAGCAGGTGAGATGACAGGCTGCTAGCTCAAATTCCCCCATACCAGAGATCAGATGATGACAAGCTGGATGCAGGATCTAGAGTAATAATACTTACAGTGAATGCTGGTCATACCTCAGGGGAAATTCCATTTACATCAGAATAAGGTTGATACTTGAGTAAGAATATGATGAGTCATGCCTCTCCCGTAGCTGTCACTTCAGATAATTCTCCACATTATTCTGAAACATTAATGTATCACTCACTCACTCACATGCTCTCCATTCAGTTCTGAGTTTTAGTGACCGCTGATTTCTGAGGCTATAAGTCACAACACAAACTATAGAAATGATCCCTGAAAGTTGAGTCTTCTTTTCTTGTTGAAAACAGGGAGTCCTAAAGCATTTACTGTGGAAGGTCAAGGACTATAGCCTTCAATATGGATTGAAGTTCAAGATCAAGAAAACAAAGCCTCTCAGAACAGAGCAAGGGAACACTGCATGGTTCAAAATTGGGAAGGGCGCACACAAGGGATGCATCCTATCTTCATACCTTTTCAACCTATATGCAG